>NC_141465.1:10182289-10734013 GCF_009769465.1 Tauraco erythrolophus
TGTTGTTCTCTGTGTGAACCAGCTCAGATGACTTGGATTTCTGCATGGAAACTCAGGGCTTCTCAAGACCTACAGGAAAAATGTAATACAGTAAACAAGAAGAGCCACGTGGCAGTCAGCCGGATGTTCCAGTTGGCTGACTTGGGTTATTTCATGCAAGTAGCGGAGTGGAGGGCTCTTTCTTTCGTCGATGGAGAGAAAAGATTCTCCAGAGGCAGTTCACAGCAGAACATAACTCCAGCTCCATAACTGCTGTAAAAATAAGCCCACGAGGCTTCCTAGCCAGGCTGAGAATACAATAGGGCAGGGACAAAAAGACTTTGACCTTTGGAAGTCTACAACTTTGATAAAATGCAACCAAAAATAATTTCAGTGTGTAGAAGTCTTTGTCATCTACTGTTAGGAAGGGTCTTGAACATTAAAGTTGGAAGTAATCCGCTACAAACTGCACAGCTAAGCACCATTCTGGGCAGTTGGATTAGGGTTGTGTGCTGCGTAGTATTTATGCAGAAAGGAACCAGAACTGCTATTTGTGGAAACATAAGCTTACTGATAATTTCACTCACTCTATGCTATTAATTAGAGGCTAAGCAGTGATATTGCTGTTGCCATTGACAACTGAGTCCACAACCTTGTTTTTTTTGGATACTAGCATTAGGAGACAGAGTTCTGTTCCCCACTTGCCATGGTATAGCAGTGTCAGAAAGGCTCTGATGCTCACAGGTCAAAAAAAAAATGTAATGTGCAAAGAGCCATGAGTTCAAGTTGGCCTCTAAATTTATATTCATGTATTAAGAAGATCCTGTGGATAATTTGCCTCCGAAAGGCAGTTGGTGCTGTCACCTTGCACTAGAGAGAGATCAAAATGGCACTGCACTGATCCATAGTGGCTGTAGGCTAGTGCTCAGAGCTCGGTTTTGAGGCAAAAGCAATTCTAGGATCCCAGTTGAAAGGTGATGAATTTCAACTGTTCTTCTGAGACTTGTGTCATAACTCAAAGGAAATGTTTCTGGCTGCGATCCTCATTTTTTGACCGTGAAAATGGCAGGCTATGTTTGTTTCTCGGCTGATAAACCCAGCTTTGTGTTGCTAATGTGGTGCAAAGTAGCTTCAGTGCTCTGCGGATCTGGGCTAACGCTTCTTGATGGGAATGGGGCTTGCTGGGGGAAGCCGAGGCCCTCACGGATCATTTTCAAAAGCAGATAGCGGATGTCTGTTATCCACTGCCTGCTCTCCTATGTTCCAGCGTTTCACTACAGAAAGCAGCTGCTAACAGTTATTTAGGAGTAACGTGCATGGGTTAGGGAAGAGTAGATTTTTTGGTAATATATGAGGAACTTCATCGTATGAGGTATGAAAATTGTTGAATTTTGTCATCCTAAATGAGTTTGATCTCTGTCAAACAGAGCCATCTCCCACAAAATTATTTAATTCTGCAAAAGAAATGATGCTGTATTAGTTCTCATATTCCGCCCTGATTTTGAAAGCTTAACCATTTTCATTTATGGCCCTTCTATTTCACGTGTGTTTTGTCAAATTTCAGATCACAGCTGAGTTACTGCTGCCTGCATCAATAGCGGTGATGATTCCTGTGGAACAATACCTCCCAGATCCGTTAAACGTCCCTAAAGTACATTTGCTGAAACACTTTTCCATGTTTATATAACCAGTTGGGTCATTAAAGAATTGAGAGAGAATTAAAAAAGAGATAGGAAAAAACCACTCTTTCTGCATCTACGATTGCAGTGGTGCTTTGACTGGGAAGCACTTGAGCGCTGCCTCAACTGGGCAATCTCCTCTCAGTGCATCATAAACAGTCTTTGGCTAATATATCGCTCCTACCGGTTTCATGTACGTGAATAACACAGACCATCAGTGAACTGAGAAAGATCCCAATAAATTGGACCGAAGTAATGAAATGTGTCTATATCAGGATACAGAAACCCAGAGAGGCTAGCACTCAGCTCCCCACTTGTTTTCATACCGTATCAAGTACAAATTAAACTGTGATGTATTTCTCGATGTGGAATCCTCTGGATAGTAAGGATTATTAGCTTTGGAGGATACGTCCACATAAAAAATGGCAGTGTGGGAAGCACACTTTGCTGGTCTTGATTAAACTGGAGCACACGTACCCCCAGTCCCTGGAAGGATTGCAGCAGTCCCGCTAGAGTCCATGCTGCCACATCTTCACACTTCCTGCCTCTTACGCTAGCTAGATTAAATCTACCACGGGACATGTCCGTAGCCTGAACCTCGAGCTTACTCTTGCCAGCTGCATAGAGGTGCTGTGAACGTAAATCAGGAGGAAACCTCTTACCAGAAGCAAATGCGTGTCCACTCCCACCGTTGGGCTCATAGGCTCTCTCCTTTCTGGCAGATGTAAGGGTTTTTGTACCAAGGTGGGTGACGGCAACAGGTCACAGCCTCTGCAGACCTGCGTGAGCTGGTGCTGCTGCCTCTCCTTGACACTGCTCATGCAAGGGGTGGCCACTGCAAAAAAAGTCAGTGGCCTTTCCTGAATGTCAGGATTGTCTGTCAAATTAAATTTTATTGGCTAAAAAAACCCCAAACAACTTCCAGGAAATAAGCTTCTGCTCTGCAGGAATTTGTCCTCTGCTCTTTTTAAGTGACAGATTTGGATTACTGCTCCTGTTAAAGGTAATGTGCAGGCCTGGAAAGGAGATGTCATAGTTAATTGAGTCCCATCTCTGGCTAGTGCAAGCATTGTATCACATGATCTCCTTCACTGTAAGACTGTATGTTAAAACCAGTTTTCTTGTCTCTCTTATTCCCACCAAAAAACTCATCTAATTCTTGAGTCCATATTTTTCAAGACCAAGCAATCCAATTTAAAGCTTGTACTCATTCATTCTTGGGTGAACTCTCATTTTAACCTAAATAATTTAGAGTCTAACAATCAGGCTCCTTTCAGTCTTCCTATCTCAAGTTTCTCTAGACTTTTCACCAAAAATAGGTTCTTAATTCCTTTGATTATCCCTGTAATTCTTATTTGTACCACTTGCATTTAAAATTTTATTTCTCCAAATAGCAAGCATCCTTCCCCACTGCTACAGAAACAGCTCTTGTTTATGCATGGTAGGATGGCGTTTGCTTTTTTCACAACACCCTCATAGCAGTGGCTCATAGCCCTCCTGCAAATCAGCAAGCGGAAACAAGTCCTTCTTCTCCTTAGCCACTTCCAAGGGAGGAGCATTCAGTCTATAGGGGAAATTCTTGCTGTTAGTCTCAAAGATTGTAAGCCTTTGGTTTGTTTTTTTTTTCAGATTTCTTCCCATTTTATTAACGTTCTTCAATGTTATCCATTTCCTTGTGTACTCTAGTCCAGTTTTTCCCTGCACTGAAAACACTTTCCATTTGTGAGTTTTTATTTTTTCATCGATGTTTTCCTAATGTTTCTTCTCTGATCGTTAGTGACTTTTATAAAGTTGTATAAAGTGGGGTCAAAGCTGATTCTTGAGGAACCTCATTTATAATCTCCTTTCAGCCATAAACCTTCCCTTTCAAAAAGCACACTTTGTGTCCGACTTGAGACAGCTTCTCATCCTTGCAATTTCTCTGCTAATCCCCATCTCTTTCTCTTTACTAATAATTCCTCATGTGTTATCATAGACTTCATGAAAGTTAAGACAAATGGGATCAATCACATGTCCTTTGTCTAGAATGTAGGTTATCTTGTCAAAGAAATATATGAGGTTAATCTGGTACAATCTACTTTTGTTAAGCCCATGCTGTATTTTATGCCATTTTCATTTGACCTCCATGTCTTTAATTATCTTTTCCCTTAAAAGCTGTTCTGAAGCTTTGCATACCACTGAAGTCAGAATTCAAGGACTGTGGTTATCCACATTCCTCCTCGCCTGCTGGCTAACCCCTTCCTAAATACAGGCACTATATTTTCTGGTCATCTGTCTTACGGTACTTGGTAGATTTATTACAAAGCATTGCTAGATGACCAAGAAGTTGCAGGTTGCAGTAGTGAATTTCTAGTTCAAGCCCTTTATACATTGGTATAGTATACCAGTTCAAGCCCTTAACATGTGCTGAGGTTTATTGTGAAGTCTTACACAAATGAAAACAACCTACGGAAATAAGACTTGCTTGCACAGAAGTGTAGTGAACAGAGGACTGCAAGTAGGACAGATTTCATGACACTTTGGCTGAGATAGGTGGGGGAAAAGAGGTAGAGCTGGTCTCTGGAAAGTGAGTTAGACTGATGCACCTCAGCTAGGCCAGATCTCACTTTGTTGTTAACTATCTTAATAAGGGGAATTACCTGACTGCCCGACCAAGGGGGAAGCTAAACCAATGTAAGCTTCCGTCCGTGACACTGTGGAGGACGCTCTTCAGCAAGCGATGTTGCTGGGCTGCTGGCACTGTTAGTTAAAAGCACAGAAGAATATTTAAACTAGAACCCAGAGAAGATTCCAAAGGTATGGGACTAATGCAACCCCCGGTGCATCTCCGAAAACATGAGCAAAATTGCAAAGAATAGGGAAGGCAAATCAGGCTGGTCAGACCTCAGCTGACTGACAAGAGAATGAGCAGTCACATGCCCAAATCTGCAGATTATAATAGAGGTTTCTTTTGGTTGGTCGAATACTGTGCTGGTGAGGAACTCCAGAAAGTGTTGCCCACAAAGTTCAGTGGGTGAAAAAAGTGGCAGATGAGCTTCGCTGTAGATGAATGTAAGGTGATGCAGTTAGAGAGAAATAACTTAAATCATGCATACTCAATGCTAAACATTTAACTGGTAGTTACAACTCAGGAAAGATATCTTGAAGTTGTCCTTGACAGCCTTCTAAAATCGATGCTTGGATGTGGTAGCAGCCAAAAAGTCAGCATAACATTTATTAGGCATTATTAGGAATGCACTGAGAGCAAACCAGAAAGCACTATTTTGTACTTATATAAAACCTTGATGCATCTTTTGAGTACTTTGAGTGATTCAGGTCTCCACGATTTAAGAAGGGCACAGTGGATATAGAAAAGATACAGGGAAGGGCAACCAACTAAGAGGGTGAAGAAACCGTCTTATGAAAATAAACTTAAAAGGCTGAGATTTCTCAGGCTGGAGTGAGGGCTGAGGGGAATATGATGGTTATTTGCAATGTTGTGAATCGGTGGATAAGGTAATGCAAAACCAGGACCAGGTTAGGGTGTCTAGTCTGAGGTCCAGGTCTCTTGACTGCTAACCTAGACCAGACCTTGTCTAGAGCAAGGCTAATACAAGGAGTATGCATTAAAACTAGCAGAAATGGGTTTAAAATAGGTACAAGGAACTACTTTTTTCACTGCAGATAACTAATTTTTGAATCTTTTGCCACAGGAGGCTGTGGAGGTTGATTGCATCAGTGGGCTCAGAAGGGAAATGCACAAATTCATGGACATTTAGCTAGGTCCATAAACTGATGCTAATGGAAACAGTCAGGGATGTACCCCCTAACATCTTCAGTCCAGGAGTTGTGGAAGCTGCAGGAGTATGAGGAGAATAAACAGCTAAATATCTGCTTCTCTTGCTGCTATTGAGAGTACTGGACTAGAAGGTCTGACTCAAAGAGCTTTCTCTATGGTCTTTGTGTTGCAGGTGCCCCTGGATAGCATGGGATTTGGTGCTGGCAGTAAACAGACTCCCGAGTGGGAAAAGGCTGTCTCTCGAAAGGGTCCATGGTCATCTTCCAGGAGGAGTCATTTCTGTTCCAGTGGGCATCCCAGCATATTGCCCAGTCCTCTGCCAACATGTCTTTTTTGACTTGTTCCCGGCTGAGATTGTGTATTTGATTCTGGCTGGAGATCAGAGCTACTCCTTATCCAGCTTTCCAGCCTGCATGGGCTATCCCTCTCACTAAGAAGAAAAAGAAAAATAAAAATATATACACATATGTGCACACATAAGAAATGCTAGAACTGTGTTTATTCAAACTAAATATTTTTGAGTGACTTTGGTTGAGGGTATGTATAAAGGCAGTTATGTATTTGCTTGAAGTCCTCATTAACTTCTTATAAGCCCTCCTCTTAGTAAGTCCCTCACCTTATAAACTCCATTAGCTTTGTGTTTTGGGCAGTGTGGAATGTTTGCAGGGACAGAGAAATTATAGGTTATTTTCCATTTCCTTTCAATTTGTTTTTGCCTGAGGGGGAATCTACCATTATGTGGCCAAGTAAGAAAATATACCACCGTGCCATGCAAGCCCTTTTCAAGATAACAAGATAATTTTTTTTTCTTACTTTTGTCTGACCTCACTACTGGCCTTTTCCAGTTTATCCTTTAAAAACATCTGTGTGTATGAACACAGAGGGCTCTTACAAGACAGCCAACCATAGGGTCCTCCAGAGATTTCAGCTTTGCACAGAGAAGCATTGTTTCTGAAAAAGGCGGTGCTGGTAGGGGAACTGAGAGAGACTGGACATATTGATGCAGTTAGACAGCAAGATTGTGGGGTTAGAGACCACATTTGTACTCCTGTGTTTATTAAAAAAAACCAACAACAACAACAACAAAACTTCACAAGTATTTGGTCTTGGGAGGAAATGGAGTCTTTAAGGAAAAAGAAAACCAGACTGAACTAAACAAGGAGGGAGAAGGATATCTTTGAAGCTGGAACTCAGGATAAGTGTAAAAACAGAATGGGAATTCTAATAGGCCAAGATAAATAAGATTTGAATCCAATTTAAATAACCAAAAACATTAAACACCAGCTAAGACATCCCCAATGGTAAGAAGCAGAGGAATGCAAATGTACTAAATCGAGCAAGACATTGTACTAGTCTCCCATGGAACGAGTCAACATCTGCTTTTCCAGGAAGGTGGCTTTCAGTGGAACATCCTGCTGAGATGTGTGCTCCTGCCTAGATGGGAGCTTGCAGCAGTCGCTGAGCCCCCTCCAGGCTTCATTGGCAGCTTAACGTGCTGAGAGAGCTGAGGCAAGAGACAGCACACCCCTCTCTGGAAGACAATTGTTGTGGATATTTGTCTTTTTGAAGTCAATTATCCAGTGAAAATCTGCAAAGAGAGTTGGGAAAGAGGAGTGCTTTCAGTTCAGCCGGTGATTTAATACTGCCTTTGCCATCAAAAAACACACAACAGAGTGGCCTTGCTCCATCTTGCAAGTGGTGACCTAGAATCGAATATGTCTTGGTCTTTTATGCAGTGCCCAGGCTCACACAGCCTGCAAACTACCAAACACTTCAAATTCAGGGATTTGCATTCATGAGTGTTTGTGAGTTACGTCCAGTATCTCTCTTTAAATAAAGCACTTACTAAGACACTTTCTTCAACCCTTTGTAGTTACAAAATATCCCCAACATCTTTAATACAAAGTAAGCAGAATACCTTGTAATATAAGATCAAAACTTATATATAAATGAGATGAGTATTTCACAAAAACAACTCCAAACTACTTAGCTTCACTATACTGTAAATTGCAGTATTTGGCACCATTACTCCAGCGCTGCGTTAAAACCATGAAAGGCTTAGAAGATCACAACGTGGTGATTGATATGGCATTCAGCTTATCTGCCTTAGAAGATGTGACGAAATGAAGATTTGTATGTGTACGACTTATGATTTATCTTTGAAATTAGAGGCTCTCCTATGCATATCAGGGTTACACGACAGACTGGTTTTAATGCAGCATTCTTAATTTCACTATTGGTCCAGGTGTCTTCTATGCCTGTGTTGAATTAGACTGCAAAAAGCGGTGGGTGTGTATGAGTCTGCCAGTAAGATAGATTTGCTCCATTTGCTACTGGGAAACAGGCTTCCCATTTTCCCTCCTATCCCCTTGAGAAATTAGTTAGTAGATCCCTAAGAATATTGCTGAATAATATGGACTCCTGTTAAGGATATATCATTCTATGGTTCCCAATCAGTATGTCTTTGAGGAGGGGACTGGAAGATTATTAAAAAAAAAAGACATCAGTGATGTCATTCTGCAGACATTTTCTCCTTTCCTTTTATACCAAGGACAAAATGGAAGTGTTAGATTTTGTGGTGATAATGAGGCAGATAGGAAAATGAATACCCTTTTGTGTACCCCAAAAAGAGAGTAAGCTGCAGAGAAGCGTTTATGAGTTTCCTAGTGGTCTATGGTCTTGCGTGAAGCACAGGTGCTGCAGTGGTCTTTTTACAGCCCCTTGGCACCACTTCCAAATTCTCTCTGCACTTCACCTCTGATGTAACTCAGAAGAATTAAATTCTAGTTGGGAATATCCACACAACCACAAATCTGGGAAAGAGGTACTTTGCAGGCTAGCACTGAGTCAGGGGGAGGGAGGGGGACGCGCACAGTGGACAGCATGATCCTCTGATGAGTCCGTAGGGCTCACTGCCGCCGTACTCCCCATCAGGGAGAGGTCAGCCAGACCTGTGACACAAAGCGTTGCGGGAACCCTCAGGATTTGAAAGTGACTTTCCAGGATTTTATGACTTTCCATCTGCAGTTTAAACCATAGAATCAGTTGGCCCCTGATGACCGAATTTCCCTGCATCCTCAAAGTATGGAAAAAGGGACACATGAAGATATGTCTGCATCAGAGGCCAGTGGGGTGCAACAGGAGCAGATTCTGTAGAGTCAGATAGCAGCTCCTGGGTACCCACGGTCTGTACTACCTGCCTGTTGCCGGCTTTAACTTCAGACTAGCTCCAGGCTGCCTGTCCACCCAATGTACATTCATAGCTAGACCACATCAGGTGCACCCCAGGGATGCATGTTTTGGTTCAGCCTCATCTGAAGGGAATCCATTTTACAGCCCAGAGATGTCTGCAATGTGAACTCAAGTGCAGGAAGGGGAAACATTAGGAAAATAATTTCAAAGCCACTTTCCTGAGCTGAACTAAAAGCTATCACCAGGTCTGCTTTCAGCAGAAAGCCCAGTGCCCATTCTCCTTTTGCCTGGGGGGTCTGCATGCTCTTTGAACTGTGCCGTAGAGCCAGATCATTTCAAAAGAAGTGAGGAGTGGAGTAGAGTAGCAAAAAACTGCTAATTAAATGATTGTCATAAATAAAACATAAGAATATGCTGCTATATTTAACTCTATTATTTTTCTTCCTGTTAGGAGTCTGGAATGAACTCTGCCAAAATATTAGGATTTCTAACTGACTTGTTACTCCCCCTCAGCCATCTTTAAAATGGGTCAAAATGTAAATGCAGTGTCTTGCACATGTAACGAAGTCTTCCTCCAGCAGCTGATTCACTGACAGGTAGAGTCTATTGCCTAGTTACAGCTGATAGATTATTCTGAAGTTTCAAGGTATAAATATGTGCTCTTTGGTGCCAAAGACCCTGAGTTTTCCTGGTGCCACTGTACTGATTGACACCAGCTGAGGATAAGGGCCATAGGCTGGTACCATGTTTTGGCAGAAGTTGAGGTGTGGGACTGACCTCTGAGGCAATGTGGGGAGCTGCTATGGCCACAGTTCATCCAGCCACGCTGCCATATTGACTTGCAGATTTCTGGGGAAGACAAATTTTGGTCAGTCAGGTAGCAAAGTCCTCAGCTTAACGCTGCATCTTATGGCAACTTTGAGGAAAGGATTCTGACCACAAGGCTATGGGTAGGGAATAAAGGAGATGCAGGGAACTGGCTTTGCAGAGCTCGGTGTGCTCAGCCTGTTTGTCAGCACAGTAGACAAACTTCATGGCAGAAGCTTAATGTTCAGTATTGGTTTGCCTCCCAAACGAAGCAGTTCAAGAATTTTAGGATTTCAGACAAATGCTTTTTTTTTTTGAGTTAGAACATATTTGAAAGCTGATCTTTGAAGGGATGGCTTTGGTGGGTACCAGCTAATGCAGTACCACTGAATTAAACAGAAACGTCTCTGAGTATCATCAAGGGTGTCATTCTCTGTATCAGCTGAAGCGAACGCCTCAAATGTAGCTGGGAATGTACCACTTCACATTAAATCGTTCCTTAGGCATTTATGCTTTGTTTTGCACTGTAGTGTTTTACTCAATATTCTAAAGATCCATATAAACTTAAGCATCTTCTAGAAACTGTGGCTTCTGATTTTTAGCCATAGATAACCAAGACCTCTTTTCTTCTTCTCTAACCCACAAATGACAGGATTTCCTCCCCCCTCCTTTTCTCTCTTGGGTCATCTTAGCAATTAGGCAGAACCTCTGTCCTGTCCAGCCCCTCCAGCACAGTTAGGTGACTTACCTCTCTGTACAAGCTCTTTTTCAGCAGGCTTAAGATTGACGAGGTCACATCTTTGATTTAATAAGGACTCTACAGTGCATCTGGGAAACTCGGGGCTAGTATCAATCCTACCTTGCCTTCAAAATTAATGGAAAAAGCACTTCACCAGTAGCTCAATGACTACTTCAGAACACACAGGCTAAATTAAAAGAGCCTGGTTTTCATTCTGGATAGTCTCTGCCCATAGTTCCCACAAAATTTATGGATAGTATTCTCAAAAAAAGGCGGTCTTCCTGAACCAACATTCACCTGTCCCTCGACATAATTTTAGCACATCTCTCTCTCAAAGTATCTTTAGGTTCAGATGTTTGCTGACACACTGATGGCAATCTTTCTATATGTGTACGGGCCGGTAATAGCTTTTGAGAAAGTATTATTGAAGGGTATGTTAAAAATTGCTCAGTGGCTAGAAAGCAGTCACCTTGCTTAAGTCTAAGTGAAACATAAACAGCCAGTTAGAGACTTCTGGAGATGATAAACAGCCTGTTTAGATCATTTTAAAAGATTCACTAAGCAATGGCTTCTTCTCATAAACGCTAACTGCGCTAAAATCCAAAACGTCATCTGAATAAAATATTGTATATGGCCATCCTATTACGTTAGCTATTGCCTTTAAGGAAGCCACATACCTAATGGATCTAATTGCTCAAGGAGCATTAGAAAATTCCATTTTTTTGTAAAATATGTTAGATCATGTTCAAGCAAAAATAGTTTAGTGATTAATATTCTCTCTTTCTAATTCTAGAGATGAAATCTGAAGCGAGCATTGAAATGGACCACTGAAATTGTAAATAGCGTGCATGTGGGGAAAAGATAGAAGGTTTGTGCTAAATGGTACTTCTAAAATATTACAAAAATAATGTTCTAGGCATAATTGTATTCCATTAGAGTGAATAGATGCCTGGCAACAAAGCTGAACAAATGTATACATACTGAAAAAAGAGTATCTTGATGGAAAAGGCTCTTGTCCTTTAGCTCAGTCTGCACAAGCACAGATTTTGCTGGTGAACACAATGGGAGATGCTGAAGCTGTAACAAATTAAACTAGTTTACAAAGAATGCATTTACAGGAGCTGGGGGCAAGATGCTTACATTTCTGGAAGGTCCTGATGCTCCCTTCAGCAAGAACAGCCAAACACAAGTTCATAAGAGAGCACTATATGAAAAGCACTGAATAAAAGAATGCTGCTCTGATATTGTGATGCCCACTAGAAAAAAATTAAGACAGGATTGAGAGTAGGGGGAAGTGTAGGTTTTTGGTTTGATTTTGAGGGTTTTTGAGGTATTAATTTCCCCTTTCTTCAAAGCATGAACTAAATCTAATGGTGTTCAACATGCCTAAAAAAAACAGGCACATGCCTAAAAAAACCAGGCACATGACGTTTCATTTTGAGTTCTGAAAAATGGAAGCAGTCCTAAAACAGTTGACAGGACATAAAATGTCACCTACTGTGGCGTGAGACTAGCTGTCTTAACACACATAACTTGAAATACATACAAGGGCAAAGCTATGACCCACGTGTGTGCAGGCAAAGGAGCAGATTCCCATATCGGTGCTATATGTGTTGCCAAGTTTGTGGTATATACTGTAGGAGTAACGCACTGCTCTGTGTGATAGGTTACGGCTGTCAGTCGCCGGTCAGTGTCCAGTTGACCTGTTGACAGATTTAACGCTGTGACAAAATGCTCCTTATGAAGTGTCAGGACTTCACACTGCAGCCCCAGACAAAGGTCATGCGTGTTCAGGTGGAAAACAAGCTAAGTTGCTAGATACGTCCCCTGCACACGAGCGTGGGAAGTGTGAAGCACTCCTGACCGCTGGGGATGACACACTGAGGCTACATTTCCTGCAGCCCGGGGTTTGCCATGGGAACTGGTGCTGGGAGACCCACCTCTGCGACGCAGCTGGAGGAGCAGCGGTGGGATGGCGAGGGACTCCCCTGGGGACAGCGCCGGGTCCCTCAGCGGCCGCTTTACTTTAAGCAGATGAGTAACCCTGTTCATTTCAATACTTAGAAGTTTAAAGCCCAGCATGTACTTAATATTGTGTTTAATTAGGGGCTTAAAAGCGCAGCTGTCTGCCTGGTGCCTGTTTGTGCACGCGAAGCATCTTTCTTAGCCGTTTAACTTCTGGAGCCCGTGGCACATTGGCCCGAACGGATTGGTGTTACTTGTGGGGCTATCAGAGGGATGTGCCGGGTTTGGATGTACGTTCCCCTGGGGCACACAAGCACATACTCGTGTGGAGAAACATATCGCTGCTTTCCAGGCATCAGTTCTTCTACTGAGACTCTGAATTCTTGTAAATCTCTTCAAAGTTGGATGCGAGGGAGCAGAATGTTTAAAAACATTTCCTTTGAGAAGGGCCTTTGTGTCTGTGCTGAGTAGAGGGACGATGTCCTCAATAAAATGTGCTGTATTTCCTCTCAGGATTATACAGCATATTTCTTCCTCAGGGGTTTTTCTGCTTATGCTTGAAAAATCATTTTACCTACCTCTGCCATGAGTTACCTCCGAATCAAAAGCAAAGGCACAACTGAAGCACAGCTTGCTGCTGAACATTAGCCTCTTTTTGTGTAATTACAGTTTTGTTGTCACTGGATGGTAGAAGATATAGAGGATCAATTCAGTGAAGTCCCTACTTACTTCTTCTGAGGTAGACCAGAAGAAGAAGAAAAACAAAATCCCAAAGCCCAGCCTTCTGGCAGCAGAAAGCTACCAGAGTTTAGGCTGAATCGAGCAGTAAATGCCATTGACATGAAATTTTAGCACCCGCCACAGAAACTTAGCATATTGCCCAGAGTTTCAAAGGTATCGTCTGGGGCTTGGTGACCTCCAGAAATATTTCCCTTCTTCATGAGATACACACAGCAGCCCATTGCCAGCTTCACAGCTGTAAGCTTGTTTTGTATTTCTGGCCAGAAGCTGCAGACAAATGGGCCAACACAAGCCCAAATGCTCTCTGGAGTAACGCAGGGACTGTGCCAAGCACAGAGCCCTGTGCTTCAGTAACGTGGGAGTCCAGCTGAATGGCAGGGGTCTGGGACACAACAGTCTTAATGCTGCTTCTTAAAAGCAATGGCAAGAGGAACAACTCTTATGGAGTAAAAAATAAAGAGGTGAGGTGTAATACAGAGTATTTTGTGGATAATTCTGAACAGCTGTGTTTTGTTTTGTTGGGTTCTTTTTCCCCACAGGTTTATGACTCTCCTCTCAGATTTTTTCAATGGAAATGGCTGGGGAATTACTCTTCTTGCAAGCAAAATGACTGGAAGGATTCAACGTTTGTCCTCTGGTATCTCTCATGTGACCAAGCAGACACCAAGAAGACCGTATAACACGTTCTCAAAGCAAAGAGGTTGCAAATGTTTCAAAGACTGGACTAAGTTTGTGGCAATATCTTTAAATAAGATATACAGTCATAGTATTTGGATTGGTTCGCAAATGATTTGTAAGCGGGGGGGGGAAAAAGGGATGAATATCATCACATAGTTTATTTGCAAAATAAATAAATAAATGAAATAAATCATTTGACCAGCTCTGTTTCTCAGCGTAAAAGCTCAATGCAAATGAAAGAGGACTCTGTAGTTCTCATTGCTGAATTACAACAAATTTTTGAGCTTGACTGTGAAAGTAAAAAGTGAATGCTCAGATGTTGTTTGACCAGCAGCTGATGAATGCAGTCTTTAGAATGTAAATAGTTTTTTTCCAAAAACCAGAAATACATAAAATGTGAATAGACTTTATTTGCAAAGTGATTAGATCTCATAGGGTGTGGGGAGACACAATTAAACAAATATAGCAATTGGGTCCCCCTCCCGCCTCATAGCACACATAAGGCCTATTTCATAGTGATACCTTTTGAGACTTCAAAGACAAGAGAGAAATCATATTTGCTCGTTAAGCAGCTGATGATAATTTGAAAAACCATACAGGCGGCAATAAAAAGTCCCCCAGGTCTACAAGAAATATGCAGTCAGTCAGTTTTTTAGCTCCCCATGAAAGTAAACATTTTAAAAATAATTTCTTTTAAAAAAATAATTTATCACAAATATAATCTGGAATAAAGGTTAACTACAGACTAAATCTCCTGAAAAGATTTAGACATCTGATAGCTTTCTAGCATGCCTTGTCAAGCAGTCATTGATTGTGAGCATTAGCCAGAGGTATATAAACACTTATAAATATTGTATGCAGAACACTAGCTGCACTTAGATTGATGATTAATAGGTCTGCTGTTGGTAATCTATGGCATCTCTTTTGCATGAAGAAAGCAATTAGAAACACATTTCCGAATATCCCAGACAGACCTTAGATGATACACAGCATAAAATTGAAATCTTGAAGTACCTGCATGCAAGAGTCTAAATTAAATGTACAGATACTACCCTAGCATTCCCTGTTGTAGTTATTAGGAAACTATCAAAGTTCTTAGCCTGAAAATGTAATTTGTTTTTCTCTTATCTTTCTGCATGATCCCTAAAGTAATCTTTTTCTTTTTCTTTTTCTTTTTCTTTTTTCTTTTTCTTTTTCTTTTTCTTTTTCTTTTCTTTTTCTTTTTCTTTTTCTTTTTCTTTTTCTTTTTCTTTTTCTTTTTCTTTTTCTTTTTCTTTTTCTTTTTCTTTTTTCTTTTTCTTTCTCTTTTCCTTTTCCTTTTCCTTTTCCTTTTCCTTTTTCTTTTCCTTTTCTTTTCCTTTTCCTTTTCCTTTTCTTTTCCGTTTCTTTTCCTTTCCTATTTTCCTTTTCTTTTCCTTTCCCCTTTTCCTTTTCCTTTTCCTTTTCATTTTCCTTTTCATTTTCATTTTCCTTTTCATTTTCCTTTTCCTTTTTTCTTTCATTTTAATATATTAACTGTGTTAAAAAATTAGAACAAAATTTATGGCACTTGTCTAGCATTTGTAAGCAACAATGCAATTATAAACTAGTTATTATGTGGAACTAATGAGAACAGCATGAGTTAGAAAATGAGCAAGGATTAAAGCAGCACCCTTTGAAGGGGTGAAACTTGTCACTGAGTGGTGTTCTCCCCATGTCTTCACTGGTGTGGTCTATGGTAGCAGGCAGCTTTCCCCCGGCTCATCCCGAGGGTACCACTTGGGAAGCAAAGGTACTTCTTCATCTGAGGGGATGCAGTTTGTCGCATGCATGAGTGTGGGGTAGCAGCAGGGCTGGGAGGGATGGAAGGCCCCCAGATGTGAAGGTACTTCTAGAGGGAAGGTTAAAACTGCCAAGGACTCGTGGCTTGGTAAGAAACATGGAGTTAAGTAACACAGAGTTAAGTAGTGTGGAGCTGATGTTAGGGAATAATTTCCTCTTTCAGAAGCCTTTTTAAACATCTGGTTTTCTAAGGCAGTGAAGATCATAGAGTCATAGAATGGTTTAGGTTGGAAGGGACCTTAAAGATCAGCCAGTTCTAAACCCCCTACCATGGGCAGGGACACTTTCCCCTAGATCAGGTTGCTCAAAGACTCATCCAACCTGGCCTTGAACACCTTCAGGGATGGGGTATCCACAGCTTCTCTGGGCAACCTGTTCAGTGCCTCACCACCCTCAGAGTGAAAAATCTCCTCCTTAGATCTAATCTAAGTCTACCCTCTTTCAGTTTAAAGCTATTGCCTCTTGTCCTATCACTACAGGCCCTCGGAAAAAGTCTCTTTTCAGCTTCCTTGTAGGCCCCCTTCAGTACCTTGTAGGTACTGAAAGGCTGCTAGATCTTCTCTTCTCCAGGCTGAACAACCCCAGCTTACTCAGCCTGTCTTCATAGGAGAGGTGTTCCAGCCCTCAGATCATCTTTGTGGCCTTCCTCTGGGCCCGCTCCAGCAGCTCCATGTCCTTCTTATGTTGAGGCCCCCAGAGCTAAATGCAGTATTCCATGTTGGATCACACAAGAGCAGAGTAGAGGGGCAGAATTCCCTCCCTCAACCTGCTGGCTGCACTTGTTTGAATACGGTTGGCTTTCTGGGCTGCCAGTGCACATTGCCAGCTCATGTTGAGCTTCTCATCAACCAACATCCCCAAGTAATTCTCCTCAGGGCTCCTCTCAGTCCATTCCCCCCTCAGTTACTTGTGCTTGGGATTGCCCTGACCCATGTGCATGACCTTGCGCTTGGCCTTGTTGATCTTCATAATTTTGCATGAGCCTGCCTGTCAGGGCCCCTCTGGATGGCATCCCTTCCCTCCAGCGTGTTGACCACACCACAGAGTTTGGTGTTGTCAGCAAACTTGCTGAGGGTGCACCCAATCCCACTATCCATGTTGCCAACAAAGATGTCGAAGAGCACCAGTCCTAATACCAATCCCTGAGGAACGCCAGTCATCATTAGTCTCTACTCGGGCATCCACCATTGACCACCACTCTTTGAGATCAGTGGATTACTGTCTGTGAATACGTCAGTCAGCTATCCTCCTGCTCTCAAGCTGTCACCTCTTGCTTAATTTTAGTCAAATTTGTCAGATAGGTAGCGACCACAATGGCCCACAAGATGCATGGTCTAGGGGTCACGTGAAGCCTGTGGGACCCTCAAGTTCCCTGATCAGCAAGTGGCCCATGAGGCTCACATAGGATATGTGTGCACTTATGCCTCCACACTCTCTCCCTGGAGAGACTCATGGGGAAGGGTGGGGATGGTGGGGAGCAGAGAGCAGCATGGTGGGAGCTGAGGCAGTGATAAAGGACTGAAAGAAACAGAGGTAAGTGTGGTGGAGGGAATCAGAGGAGGAGGAAGATGATGGCATTTGGAATACACATCCAAAGTAAACTAGGCTTCACTATTCTCTCACTCCTGACTGTGTAAGAGAATTGTTTGCTATCCTATGTTACTCTGCGTTGCTTTTTATTTTGGGAAACAGGTTTTCAGGGGTTTTTATTATTTTAAATTTCTGTTAGCATATCTGTAATTTTGTAAAGGAAATTACAAATGCACTGTAACAGCATACTCAGAGATAGAATTTGGTATTATAGTTTTACCTTAGGGAGAATAATTAATAATGTGGTTTTAATTTTATTTTTGTTAATAATATTAGGGAATTAACCCCTTCATGACTCCCCTGATGAAGTTTTGGGAAGGAAAACATATCTAATCGTGAGTTTCTTAATTTAGTTCATTAGAGAATAATGGAGTGCTTTATTAAACCATGATTTTGTATTCAAAACCAAGTTTTCGAATCCTTTTTAAAGTAAGAAGGAAAAAGCCCTTCTTCTGTCCTGAAATTTCTCCTTCTGATTCTCAGGCAAGAGGAGACTTTTTCAGTCTTCATACAGATTGGTTGTAAAGACTTCATATTTCTGCATTAACTGCCACAGCATGCTGTTCATAAGAGGTCTTTCTTCGCTTTGTCTTGATACCTTTAAAACACAGGAACATTTGAACTCAAAAAGTTTCCAAACTTGGCTAAAGATCTGAATTCAACCTTAAAGCACCAGATAATTCATGTCCAGTTTAAAGTCATATCCTTAATCTATTGTACCTACAAATTGAAAGGGTCACCAAACCACCAGGAGATCTTTTGTAGCTATAGTAGGTGCCCCAAGCCCTCAATGCAAACAGTAGGCAAAGTCTGATGTTAGACACAGAGAAAGGTTCAAGCTTTCCTCTGAATTTCCTTACTTTTGTATATCCGAGGTCAAAACCTTAATGTTATCTGAATATATCGCGTTTTGTGATTTAATAAAGCCATGTTAGAGGCTAAAGGTCTGCCTACTGAGTGAGTTATTTTTAAAACGTCCTTCAACTTTACGAGAATCTTGAGGATAGAGTAAGTTTTTTTATATGAGTAAAGTCATCAGGGAGAGTGCTGGTCAGGGGATAATAAAACTTATGACAGCAGCTATTCACCCACTTTAATTTTGCTGGTGTTCGCAACTGCTGAGTTTCCTATACAGCTGTACGTAAATTAAACCTCGAGTGTGTTGTTCAGCAACTACTCAGAGTCAAAGAGCCCACAGAGCCCTGCCTTGCTTAAACCATCCTGGTCAGCAAAACCTGGTGGAAACCTCTGAGCAACACGGCAGCTGGGTCCTACTAGAGCCTCCAAAAGGCAGTGTTCCCTCCTTTTTCTCTTTTCCCTTTCCAGAGCTAGTATTAAAAATTAAGTCAAGTAACAATTTCCCTTAATTTAATATAGGATTTCAAACACACTTGATTATTAATGCCATTCAGTTAGGCTCTTGAAGACTCAGGGCTAAAACAGATACCTGGAAATCTCTCCTGAGTCAGTATATCATCATTTGTGAGGTTGTAAGACTGTTCTATCTTGGGAGCTCAACTTCCAGCTTCAGGCATCCTCTCGTGTAAGAAGACTGACTGCATTCTCTTTATCTCCTTTTTATGTTGCAGCATTGTACTTTACCGAGCTATTAATGCAAGCCTCACCTATTCCTTTTGGTCTAGCTGGTGTGGCAACCTCTTACAGCTCCTGTTACCTGTGCCATCCCTAGTTATCATCACACTGGTCTCTTGGTACATCAACTCGTTCACTGTTCCCTGCTGGACAGAAGCTGATCCAAGCCAGTTCATGCCAATCTGTGCTCTTTGGTGCCATCCTGCAATTCAGTACTGCAAAACAGAGACCAGAACCTTAGTCTGTATTTCCCATTTAATGTGTACTTCAGTATTTTGGTGTGTTTTTCTGTGCACTTGAGGATAACAGGAGTAGTAAGGGGAAGGGAACAAAGGTGCCGTCTTTCAACTTATGCTACACTGAAAACTGCTCAAACTCCTGCCCATCAAATTGTGGCCCATGATCAGAGGTTACTTTCCCAAGTGTAACAAGTGGGAGTTTTCCCATCTAATTTTAGTCATCTAAAAATGAAGTATCTCATCAAAGGTAAATGTTCAGACTCTCTCTGTAGTCAATAGAGATAAAATTAAGATCAATTGCTACGGAGAGCAATTAATTCTACTACCTTAGATAACAATCCTAGAATGACAAGAAGATGATGAACCCTCTCAAAGTGCCTCATTTTCTTCACTTACTGGAGAAAGAATCTAAATAACCAGTTTAGACTGGGTACTCACTTTTGGATAGCTAAAATTAAATTGTATGAATTCCACTGCTGGGTCTAATGAAAATAAGATTTGACAAGAAACTCTTTATTTGGAGAATCTTTCAGAGGGGCTGAATAGGAAATTGGAATTATTGTCTAGGACTGTTTTCCTACTTTTTCAAGCACCCACATATCTGTGTCTGCTTTGCTCCAGGACATCAGTTATTCCCCTACTGCCATGAAAGACTCAGTTGGTTGACCTTGCAAAGCACCTTTCTCCATGTCTCTCTTTTCTGAAGGTCAGCATCTCCATTATTTCAGTTTGATTTTTTGATGAGAATATGATGATAATATTGATAATTTTTTCTGTAGGTACCTTCAGCTTTAGAAGATGACCTGGCAGTTCACACTCTTTTTGAAATTGAACTGAAAGAAAAGAAATGGTCAGTGAATTGTATGCAGCACAGGTTTAAACTGAGCTCCTTAGATTTTTGTCAAAGGTGAAGTGTCTGTGCCTTTAACTATTAAATCTTTTTCAACTTTGCATGACTTTTATAACTTACATATTGCAGATGGAAAAAATCATCTTCCAATTTTAGGGAAGCAGACTGTTTGCCGAGCCCATTTTGACAGACATTAAATCGTTTATAGTTGTTTTGGCTCATCTGGGTTTTATGTAATGACTTAAAATTTTACACATGTGGACAAAATTCCAGTCACCTTCTACACGTGAGTGTAGGTCTGCTATTCAACCTGTGAGATGTAAATCTGTGGCCTCCAGGTTTGACCTCACTGTTTTAGGAGGGCTTCCTTGCTTGAAAGCACTTGTGGGGAAACTTATTTATGTGTTCCTAGGCTTAGGGGACTTGAGATTTACTATTTTATGAGAGTATTGTGTGGAGCTCTTTGTGGTAAGTTTCTGAATTCTTACTTCGAGTCATTCATGCCATTCTGTTTCTGTCATTTTTACATTCTCCGAAAATGCTTTACTGTAAATGCTTTAGCATCAAACACTTTGGACATTGCCTAGCATCAACCTGAAGTAAATAATTGCCTTTTATGATATATTCTCTTATTTATTTATTTATTCTTATTCTTATTTTAAGTTAAGAGTTAATCCCAAGCTTCTAGTTATCAGTTTCTCTGGGTGTTTTCTCCAAGTTATAATCACCATCTGGTCTCTCATCACAAGCTCAGTCACCGTGATTGCTAACTGCAATTGTGAGACTAGCTCCTTAACCTTAAATCAGTCACAAACTCTTCTGGATTTTCACCTTCTGTTTGTTTAAAACTTCTCTCTGAACTATTTCACTTTTATGAGTAGTAACATCCTTCTCAAATTAGCCTCATTTGCCTGAGTTAACTGAAAACTATTACAAATTTTTTTTAGAACCAGCTATTACCATAATTTTTCTTCTAGCTGTCGTATTTTTGACTGATGCACTCTGCTTGCATGTAGAGAGGGAGTAGTGAATTAATACATTCCTATAACTCAGGAAGATATTTAATTGCTTTTTACCAAGTGCGGGCCAAAATTGTCTCTGCATTGCTTAGAGTGACTTAATGACACACGGGCCCTCGCTGAGAGCCATGTTGAAGCACAGTCTCCCCACAGTCTCACAGCCTTTTCTCTGACAATTGAGCGTGATTTTCACAGGGCAAGAAGCGGTAACTCCTAGCTGGTCAGCTTCTCCGTTGCATGCCTGACAAACACGTCACTTTTTCTCCCTTAGATAGGTGGGTAAGCGTCACGTCGCCAGCAGGTTTTGTAAAACAGGTAGAAGCCCCCAAAATGCCCCAAACTTGTTACCTGAAATCCAAATATGAAACTAAACTTTTGGCATCAGCCATCAGCTACACTGCATGCATATGCATTTCCTCTCTTTAACCACTTTGAGTGACCTGTTTCTCTCTGTCCTTTCTTTTTTAATTTGCCTTGGTGTCTTCAACTCCCTTCTTGGCCATCCAGCAACTAATAAGTGCAATTAGCCTCTGCCTCACTATGCTAATTGCTAATATTGTTCAGTTGATTTCCTCAGTAATACCTGAGGAACCTGCCCACGGAAAAAAATAACATAAAAATCAAAGACCACAGTGACAATGGAGTAGAAAAAAAGAAACTGCAGAAAGACAGAACAGGATATTTCTCACCACCTGATTATCCACGTACCTGTGTGCAACATGTAATTCCCTTCTACCAGCAACAGGGCAATCTAGCACAGAGCAAGCAGAGAACTGAAAGCTTTACCTGTGTCGGGACAGGCTTAAAATCCTGGTGAAGGATTTATCATTAATTTAACAATTCTAAGTGATATAATAGCACAAAGGTTTCTCCCTAAAAAAATTTCTTTCCAGTGGTGTATGTTTCATTAATATATCTCCTTTCCGTGAGATAAAAAGCACGAGATGTATGTTGAAATATCACGTACACCTGGAAGATAAAGTATAGGAATATATTACTTCTATTTAGTGCTCCATGAAACTGAACTCTTACACTTTGGGGACCTTAGGCATCCAAGCTGCAGGCAGGGGCAAGATTTACTATTACACTGATGTCTGCACAATTGTTTCAATTTTCCTCGAAAGTAATAATTACAGTGAAGACAGCCAGCCAAACCTTTTCTGACCAATTAGGTTGAGTCAAGGCGAAAAAATCAAAAGAGGATGAATTCAGCTACAGAAGGACTATCCACCTAAACCAAAACATCATACAAATTGTATCAGGAAAACACAATTGTCGAGTGTTCATTTGCTCATTTCATATGCATCCTGTTCCAGAAATTCTTCAGTATTATTTATATTTGAAACACTTGTATTGCTTTTTATTTGTTTCCTCTACATCTCTTTTTTTTTTTCCCATGGAAGTGACAGTATTTTCTTTGTCAAGCCTCAAGCAAAATACCTTAGCATCTGCTGGGAGAAAATTTACCTCAAGGAGCACCAATTCTTTCAAAAGTAGACGTAGGTTTTCTATTTTCTATAGCTGATTTATTATCCTTCTTGCTTATAAAATTTTAATATAGACAGAACAAATTCTGCAGTAATTCTGAACAAACATCAAACAGTTTGCGAAGTTTCCTCATTAACTCCCTATCCTGATCCCTCCTCCAGCTTTGATATCAGACTCTCTTCTATTTCTTCACCTTTCTCCTTCCTTACTACCTCTCAAAGGTAGTATGGTGATGTGTCTCATGGTTTGACTATCACAGCACACAGGGAACAAGACAGAGCAGCACCCAAGGTCTGTCTATACCTCCTGTAGAAGGGTCAAGAAGTAGTGCCATCTAGTTTAAGGGCCTGACTCAAAGCATTGACCATGATGGCACAGTGCCTAGTAAGTTCAAAGGAAGAAGTGATAACAGAAAAGGATGCATGAGTGGCTCTTTTGCTGTTTTGAGAGACCAGGTCAAATTTCCTGCCTTGGATTTCTACTCTGAATGGAAAGTCAATAGCTAAACTCCTTGCAGGGTGAAAAGAATGAGAAATAAACACTACAGGGGCTACTGGGAACTAGCCATTCAGTACAGTGTGTGCATTGCTGGGTGTTGGTTTTACGTACTTAATTCTCCAAAGCCTCCCGGAAGGGGAACAGAATCATAAAGTCTCCAAAAGCATGTACTAGAGCACAAAGAAATAAAGCAGTTGCTTAGTTGCATCTTCTCATGCCTTGTGCACTCTGTGTTAATATGTGGAAGGAACTGCAATTTGCTGATGCTCTCAGGTGCATGTTATTAAGGCTCTGAGGGCACTGATAAGCATTAATAGCCTTAAACACCCTCACCTGGGGCCTCCACCCTCTCCCATGAGCCCAGGAGCTCTATTTAAGCCCAGCTCTGCGCCTCTCCTCTATGAGCTTTGTTGCAGGAGTATTGCTCTTTAGGTTTGTCTCTCCCTGTGGAGTTTCTTGATCAGAACCTCAACTCCTAGACTTACTTCTTGGCTTGACCTTGTCTGTTGCTCCAGACCAGCTTGGCAATTACTGGACCTGGTCCTAATGCTGACCTGTAGACTGATTTCCTTCTTGATGTCAGACTAGCTTTATTGCTAAGAAGTTGCCTTATGATTTAGATTCCTGGTTGGACTTGGACACTGCTGGACATTCTCTTCTTGGACGCTGTGGAGATGGGCCTTGGCTGGTGAGGTACCTCTTCTCCTTGCTGTGAGATCCCCTTGATGTCCCAGCCTGTTCTTGCTATACCCTGATGTGTGGAGATTCCTGCAAGGCTTCCAAGCAGCATAGAGGATACCTTACTGATGGTGAGCCTGTAATGTGATGCCAGAGGAGGTATGCAGCTAGGGAGCAGTTAGAGTGCTGAAGAAGAGTATGCTGTTCTTCCTCACAGATTACTTCCTCTTGTGAGAACAGCTGGGCTCTCCTATGGTCTTTTCATGTATTTGTTTACCTTCAGCAAAACATCTGGCTGCTGACCTCAGTAACCAATGCCTACACCTGTTTGAGGCACTAAAGTGAAGAGCTAGATGTAAATGCCTGCTATTCTATGAGCAAATAATGAGTATTTTCTAAGCGCTATGAGGTGCTGCCACAGAAGAACCACCCCTGGGAGAGGCACAAGGGGCTGGTGTGCCTTGCTTTCTGCTGACTGTGTGACTTTGTTTGGAAGTGATGCTTGAACCGTAGTGCTTCAGATGCAGCTTGCAGGGGGAGCCTTGCCAAGGTTAAGGTAACTCCCCACCTGATTGTGAGTCAACCTCTGCACAGGAGAGCAACTCCCAGCTAATTGGAAGCACAAGACATACATTGAAATAGGATGAGAGGCTTCTTAAACAGGAGGTGGACAAAGCACGCTCCATTCAAAATCCATTACTAGGAGTTTCAGCCAACCTCAAGCAGTCATTTCTAATGCAACTAAAGGAAGGTAAGAGCGCTGAGCTTTATTGCTTTTTACTGATAGGACTGTAGTTTTCGAAGCAGTATGTTGCACACATTTAAATGCTTCCATGGATATTTGTAAATATAACATCTATTGATGCTTTTCAGACATATTCGAAAGATACCTTGTGCGTCTGTGTGCCCTAGTGTTACTCAGTGAGGGTTGCCTCAACTACCAGGTGCTAAAAGCCCTTCAGAATAAGACTTAATTCTTATTGGGATTTGGATAGTTCAACTGAAACTGAAAGGGTACTAAAAGCAAGGATTCAGATACTAATCACACTTTCTACATGTAACAACCACCGAACAAATGTTACTGTGTGTGCACACCTATGGATTACTGCAAGTGCTTGCTGGGCTTGGTTTTGAAAAGATGTCTTTTGTGTGGATGGTTTTTGTCACCTCAGCTGAGCTGTGCATCTGCCAGAGCTGGTTGGACTGTGGTTTGGGTATTGCTCTGTCTCCTTCAAGCTGGTGAGGTTTCTGTTACCTCACTTCAGGGAAGGGAGCACTGAATGGATTTTTTTTTTTCCGTGTTTGGGAGGTAGCAGCTCTGTCGAACCCTGCCTTAGTGCTAACTGGGACAGGAATGCCTTATGGAAAGGAAATGTATCTGTGTGTGGTAACGGTTACACTGTGAAAAGAGGATGTTTGAGACTATACAGCAGTGACACTGGATTTTATTTATTAAGCCTCTTTGTTAACATGTATATTACGTACTAAAAGGCATGCCTTGTGGTTGTACACGTGCAGCTGTTTGTGAAGTTATTCCTTGTTGGGTTAGGCTATTTTGTACTCCTATAGTCATTCTAGGTCGCTCGAACCTTCTGTCAGGTTGACTTTTGGCACAAGTTCATGGGGTTAGTCAGGAGCCTGACTTCTCCATGGGGCTAGGACTCCTAAAACATCTTTCTGAGTTTGAAGCTTTGTGCTCTCAAAGTAAACACACCCTATACACTGTGTCATGTTCCCACCTTTCAGAACAAAGAGCTGTAAGAATAGCCTAATAATTTGGGAGAAGGAAGAGGAAAACCCTATCCAACTCCTAGCTATTTCTAGGTATGGTTCTAACTGAGCATGTGATTAGAACAGAACAATTTACTGAGCTTATTCTCTTTTTTTACTGATAAAATGGTCAGAAACAGACTGCAATTTTTCTTGAATTTACTATTTGTTCAGGACTCTTACACACTCAGTTTTCTCTCTTTTTTTGATCTAAGGAGGGAAGCTGAGCAGTTTCGTTGACATTCAGCTTTTGAGCTGCTTTTTTCCTTATCAGGTGAAAACCTTTAAATCACTTGCAGACTAGTAGAAGATAAATAAGAACAGGGATATTTTTTTTTATACTTAACTACTGCATGTCACTTTAAGTTTGTGATCTCACAGTCTTAAGAGACCTACTCATCTGTGTAGGGGTGGCCATTTTCCTCTGTGCATGGAGAGGTTCCCTTAGAGTGGAAAGAGGGGAAATACTATTGGGCTACAAAATGGTGTCTCTAAGTTCTTGATTACTTTTGATATGAGTATGTAGTATCTACCAGAGTTATTAATCTTATTGCCTTCACTTGACTCTTCTAGGTCTTCCTTCAAGACAGAAAGCAGAGATAGTTTTTGTGATATGTCATACTGACTCTTTCATAGACATGTCTGACTTATCTGGCTGCATAGTGTCTGTCTAGTTCCTCCCAGAAGGCAATGCAATGAAACATAGTGTGCTCTAGAAAGTGTGTGTGTAGGATGCATGGCCTTTGATGGCTGCTGCAGGAGAGGAGTATTTGTTCTTGCTGTGGAAATGTGTTGCTGTGTTTTATGTTTAGTTTAGCGTGATGTGTTTTCATCTGGTACAAGCAGATTGTATGTGTAGAATAAGAGTTTAGCAAAGCTGGAGAGACAGAAGTGCAAGCTCCGAGGAAGAAGGTAGAACCTAAAGGGTGGCATTTGTTAAATCTCCTGTACTGGTCCCAGGTCAGGACAGTGTGATGGTGAGGACTTCTATGCATGAGCTTTCTATAATGTAACATGCTTCATTTGTGCTCTCCTGGAAATACCTGCTTCTACTTTTGCTCTTCTAATCTTAACTATCTAAAAGAGCATATATTATGTTTTTTTCTAGTTACAGTGGATGATTAAATAAAAGCTATTACCACTCTTTACCAGTCTTACCTCTCAATACCATCATGGCCACAGTAATACTATAAAACTTACTCCTTTTCTGCCAGCTTTGTGTTGGAGGAGGTACTATCCCAGAGCCCATATTAAATCTATACTAGTGCACAATGCACTGTCTGAACTACTCAGACTAGTCACAAACTGAAATCCTGAGCACTCTCCAGTGATGTTTAATCGAAATCTGCCTCAAGGAAACTGTGGTAGAAAACTAAGGGCAGTGACAGCCTTTTTTTCAAGTCTGAAAATGTGCTATTAAGAAATGCTTCTGCCCCATATCCTGTGATGGTTAGAGTTACACAGTGTGTGGGAGAGAGTGGGGTGGGGAACTATCAGGTTCCCAGACCTACTGACACAGAGGACCCTTGCGTATTATGCTGGCACACATTCTAATGTCTTTGCCTCGGTGCTCTTGTCTTGTCTGCTTGAATTCCCTTTAACACCATTTCTACTGTGGTCCCTAACAGCTTGTTTGAGAGCAAAACTCTACTATGATGGGTTTTGAGATGTACAGATAGTTTCAAGTTTTGGTTACTGTCAAATGAAAAATCTCTAAAAAAAAAAAAATCCATGTGCATCGTCCTTTCCACAAGGAGTGTAATTAGAGCCTTACCTAGTTCATTTAAGTACTTGTGTGCTAAGGCTTTGAGAGATGAGGAGGGGGAAGGTTCTTTCTGTATGTCAGGCAGTGGCCTTTAACATAAAACCTGCTATTTTGGTATGAGTATTGGAGGCAGTAATCTTCAAATTTGCGTTCAGATGACATTTACGAGCTAAACTCAATCATTTATATTTGTGGAAAGCTGACATTGAAGGAACTTGTCTTTAAACCAGAGTGGATACTTGGGAATTTGAATACCTCTATTTATAGGATGGATTTAGGTGGGGAAACTGGCAAGCTGCCCCAACAGTACAAATCACTGGAACTTTTTGGTCCTTTTGTGTGTATTTTATCGCTCTAACTTCACATCCACAAGATATTAACTGTAATAGGAGCCCTGGTTACTTATAAATGTATAGCTAAATTGCAGGTGGAAAGGTTTATTTTTTATTGAAGAAGCAAAGCACAAAGTTATGGTCTGATTCGTGCGTAATTATGCATGCAGCCAGATCGTGGTATGAACTAGGGAAAAATCTTTTGTTTGAACTTTCTAGTGCTTATATTCAAATTTTTAATTAACTTTTTCTCTGTAATTCTCAATATGTTTCTATTGTAATTCTCAATATGTTTTGATAGCATACAGGGAACAAAAGGTAAGGCTTACTGTGCCTAATTTAACACCTGTAAATTCCTGCAGATGAGCAAGTAAAGAATGCATAGCCTTTAGGGAAGGAGTGAGGGGAAAATGTAAACCTTGTGTTATAAAAACAGCAGTTCAAATGGTGTTCAGATTTATTCATTGATTAGAAATTGTATTTTTCATTTGTGCAATTATAAACAGATTAATCATAACTTTAATCAGGTAAGATATAAAATACAAAACATTGCAAAGTTTATGAAATGGATTTCTTAAAAAATGAAATAATCCTGGCCTGACATTTTGACCACAGGTCTATTTCTGCACCTTTTCCATGTTCTTGACCTCATGCTTTATTTGAGGGATGGGAGAGTTCTTTAAAGTCTTTTTTTAAACTGTGAAATACTTATGGTCTTAAAAGAATCGCGTTTAGGAGACTGGTTTAGTGAAGAACTGCAACTGATGCATAATCTTAAATTTATGCACAGTTTCAATATTGAGTATTTAGTTTCCCATTCTGCACAATATGGTGTACGAATTTCAAGCTGGTTGACCAAAATTGAATCATGTAGAAATTTGTGCAGAAGCTAGCCTTTGTACTATGCAGTTTGAATTTTTTTCTTCTAATGGATTGTGCCTTGAAACTGATTTAAGAGTGCTTTGAACAAAACTTAGATAACTTCATTTTAGAGCTATAAATTCTCAAGAGGGGAAAAACACTTGGAGTTTAAATTCTAGTATGTGCAGAATAATTTTGCTGTGAATAATATACTCTAGAAGGCTTGGAAGGACTCCACAAGGATTAGATCTTGGCTCAAAAGGGGTTAAATAATGCAAAACCACAAAATGTCAAATGGCACTGATATTCTTTCTGCACTGGAAGAATTTCTCCAGACTTAATTTGCTGTAGGTATAGGTGAAGAAGCTGAACATCAAGAGATGAAAGAGTAAAAGGAAGCAGTTGGGAAGTGAGTTCAGGAGGTTTTTTTTAGGAAGACATGACAGAACTGAGCTACGTAAAGTTGTCTCCATGCCCATGGTCCCATGTAATATTTGCTGAGTTTGTACATTCTGTACTCTTTTTCATTAAATTTGATTGTGGTTTTTGTTTTAAAACTAAATGGCACTTTGCCCTGCGAAAGCTGGGAAGTCATCAGTTTGTGCTGCTGTCCCAGATTGAAAAGACAGTCGATGTTGTACTGAGGTGAGACCTACTGGTGGTAACTTGCAACGAGATTATGGTTTTATAATCCCGATTTTTGGAAAAGAGGAACATAAACCCAGCATAGTAACAACAGAGGAGCTAGAATCAAGAGCATTCTGGAATACCCTGAGGGTTTCTGATGTGCAATTAGCTCTCAAGCTTAATTTGTTTTTCTGCTTTGGTGTTGGGAATGAACCCATGCTGCCTCAAGATGAAACCCAGGAGTCTTGGTGCCTCCTGAACTGCAAAGAAAGATTCTGATACCTTTATTGCAGTGTGGTTTTTAATGGAATTTAAATGTGAGTAATTACATTTCTTTGGATGATACATATGTAAGACTGCTACTTTCTGAAAGGCTGGTGTTTATAGTGCCTTTACTGCTTTCTTTTCCCTTTTGTCTTCCTGTTATTAGCATATGTGCTTTGAAAAGAGAAGGTAAATCAATCGACTTCTGAAGTCAGCGCGTATTACCTCAGAACACGTTTAAAGTATAGTCTCAGTATTCCCTCTTAGAAGTAACTTTCATCTAATAATACCTTAAGTTCCTGGCTTTAGCTCCATGCCTTCAGCTGGTTTGCCTTGACTCTCCTGTGCATGCTATCGGTAGATAAGCTCTTAATGTACGTCAAGCCAGGCTGTTGCTGCAGGCATCTTTACCTGGACGTATACGGGCAGAACTGCACTCCTCTGCACACATCAGAAAGATCAGCTGTGAGCCTGTTCCAGCTGGCAGGTGTCTCATCGTGACACCAGCACAGTGCTCATGTTGGCTGCATCTGACATCTGGATCTTAGGGATGTGTAAATGGTTTACACAGCTATTGGACTAGAGTTGGTGTGCAAGTCATGGTGAGGACAGGAGTTCAGGTGCTGTCATGCTCCTTTGGGCAACTGTGAATGCTGAGGGAAAGCAAATAAACTCATTTTTTAGCAGTGTTTTCAAAATAGATGTTCTTTCACATTTAAATGTTAAAAGATCGTGTGGTTAGAGGTGCTTATGTAGAGTGCCAAAAAGCACTTGAGTTTAAAAAAAAGCTTTTCCTAAGTTTTTGTGCATACTGAATGACTTCAAAAAGTCAAGCACAAAATGGCATTCATCAAAATGTTTTTTTGGTTGACAACAGCAAAATTTTATTCCTTATTACTTTCATCACACTTACAGCTACCATTTTTCAAAAAAGAGGCAAACTGTTTCCAGAATTCCTATCCTGAACAATGAACTGGGTGTTACTGAAGGCAGCATGGAGTGGAAAATTTGCTATTGACACAGGCGTTATTCTTCAAGATTATTCTGACACTTTTACTGCTTGTTAAATGTGGGGAGGGTAGGAGAAAGTGGAGGGCTCGGGGTGTGCATGTGTGTATGTATGCATGCACAAGGCTACGTGTGACTAAAGTTAGCTTTTTATGAGTCTCCAGAAATTTCAGCTATTATTTTGAACAAAGGTTTAGGAAGGCTCATAATTTTTCTGAATAGCTCATCTAAATCATTCACCTAACCTTTTTTAATTAACAAGAAGAGGGCTCCACAGTGTCTAAATCAGAAGACTGAGTCTTGTTTCTGCCAATTACTTGCATATGATTTGGGGATGCTGTGTATTTTAATTTTTATCTTGCTGTAATACTGCCTTGATTCCCTGGAAGGGTGCTGAATTATCTTGGAAGAGGAAAAGTACTTGATGCCAGGTGAGTGCAGGAACAATTGGTACCAGGCTTCTCTGCCAGAACACCAAAATAATTCTGATTAAAATGAGATGAGCACCTTTTAATATATTTCTCACATTAAAAAGAAAAAAATCATAGGCAAATAAAAGTGGAAATTCTTGTGCAAATAATGTATGCTGTAAAACTTCTATCTTCTGTGCTTTAACTTCTGTTCACTGTGATTTTCAAAGTCAAACTGAACTACTTAAAGCCAAACCTATGCTGTTCTATTCTGCACACTGTATATGTTTAAGGTAAACATCCTCTGTTCTCATTACCCTGCAAGTTTAACAATCCTGGAATTGATTGTGATGGCTTAGGAAAAAAATTGCCTGTTCTCTGCCCCCTGAGCCTGGTTCTGCAGCAGCAGCTGCTCTAAGGTAGTGAAGGGACCTTTGTGGGGAGGGTGATGTAGCTGATGTAGCTTTGAGGGTGTTGGTGCCAGATAAAGAGATTACTCTCCCCAGCTGCAGACCATGGTCTTGTTAGACTTGTCAATTCAGCCGCTTGTAAGAGCGACGCTTGCCTCATTTCAGATGACATGCAAAAGTTTGGCTTAAATGGCATTAAAAATTTTGCTAGAAGTTTGCTAATCCAGTTCCTGAGCAGTTGAGTGGGCAGCCTGGGGAGAAATGCTTTTCTCAAGTCCTTAATGTTAAGCTCAAATTTTTTTATAGCCAAAATTGCCACCACCACCTCCCTGGGGGCAGACCTTGCATGGATGCTTGCCTACCCCTGTCCTTCTTGGCCAAGGCAGGATGTTCTCTGGCCATGACTGCATGGCTACCACTGCAGCGTGTGTGCTGGCAACCTCTCTTGCCTTAGAGCTGGCCCTGGTGTCTGTGGGGGACAGCTGGGCCCCCTTTGCTGCTTGTGGGGGTAACTAATGCCATGAACTTGGGTTGGGCAGACCATGGACCCCAGCTACTGCACCTCCCACCTCAATGGCTGAGAAACGATGCAGGTTAAAACCTCTTCTTCATGGCAAGTGTGAGGAGGTTCACATGCCTTGCCAAAGGCTATTTGTTATGAAACACTGACTTGCAAAGAAGCTTGATTTACTCTAATTTTTTTGTTATTTTGGTTATGCTGAGGTTTTGGCAGGCAGAATGCAATGCATGCTGCTTGTAATTCTTTGAATGACTTGATCTCACTTGTGCCCTAGGTCGCTGTTGTAAATATTCTTGCTGGAACCGCAAGAATTCCCCATTTGCAGCCCTGTTATTCCAGATAGTCCTAAAAGACATTTTCTGTGCTAAGGCATATGCCACTTTGTTTTTGCATCTACAATATATGGTTTTAATGCGAATTACTCAGCAGTCCCCATGTGCTCATACTCATTCATTAGTGCCATAAAAACCTTTAGATTTATTTAGTAAGTCTTGATATGCAGAATATTTTATTTTCATTTTAAATGGTATTGTGTCAAGGCCTTTCTAAAATTATATCTGTCTAAAACTTAGTAGCTATGGGCTTTAGAACTGTGTTTAAAATAACTTTGTCAAAGCATATTTGAGTTTTTATTGCTGTATTAAACCACTTTTTATTGTGTCGTAAAATGCATAGGCAGTATTTACACTTCCAAATATTTTAAATATGTAGCCAAGCCCTTTAGAAAAGATGAGATATTGGCATCACTCACTTCAGTGAGGTCTTGCTTCAGGTGAATGCTGCTGTGTCATCCTCGTATTTTGTGGATGTGTGCCTTGATGTACGCATAACATCTTGGTTAATGTATCTTATGTGGGTAGAAAACTTATCTGATGGGCAACCCTTGATGGAAGGCTTGCCATGTGTTGCCACTGTACAGAGGCACTACTGGCCTACCCGCTGGGCTGCAGAATTGGAAATCGGGAGAGTGGGAATCTGTTCACAGGCCTGTTGCTGAGCCATTGTTTCCTGACCTTGAATATTCTTGAGTGAATCACTTAACTCCTCTGAGTTACTGTGCATTTTTTGTGAAAACAGGTAACGAGTTACTCGAAATAACTGCTCTTTGAAAAGGGTTTGGATACCTGTTGCTAAAAGATTCTGGTGACATAGGCTATGACTGTATATACGACTTTTCTGTGTGATTCAAATGCCCTTTGCATCAGAGGATGTTTTTGACCATTGTTTTTCCATTAGGCATTGCTCATTGACAATAATCTGGAGTATGTTCCTTATGCATAGAAAAATCTTTGCATGCTAAGAATGATGTGATTGTTTTTGCTTGAGTGCCTGTGAACTGCTTTGGTAGAAGTACAACTCTGTATTTTAGAAATATTTATTCCTCATTGCCCCATTAATGTACCTTAGCACTGTTCTTCAGGGATTTGTTCTAGCACTGATGGGTAATAGTCAAATTTCTGTGCTAGCGCAGTCTCTTACATCAGCTGAGGCTGCTGAGAAGTGTACTATTTCTCACAGGCATTTGACCTTTAAAAACTGACCTTAGATCACTTAGCTGCTTCACATTCATCCCAAAATTGCTATGACACATCAATGAGGATGAGCCTTTTCCAGGTTTCATTGTGAAGTCTACTTGGAAGTGGGGTGCAAAGTGCATATTGTCTACAACTAAACACTGGACTCTATAAGCTTCTCTTTGGGTTTGCCTATTGTTTTGGTGTGTTTTTTTCTTGGACCTTGGTGGGTAGGTGGATAAAAAAGCAGAGTTTTGAAAATCTCTTTTATCCCAAAGAGTCTAACAAAGTCTGTCATAAGGGAGATTCTCTTTCCTAAAAGAGAGAGGAGAGGAAGCAACCACCAAACACCTACGTCCTCTCTCAAGTTCCTAATAGAAATCAAGGGCTTTACTAAACTAGGATCCTGAACAAGAGCCAATTTCAGAGGCTTCTGTTGGAGATTACTGACAGCAGATTGAAGACATCACATCTGGAGATAAAGCTTTAAGAAGTTCAGACCATATGTTTGACAAGTGCTTTTTGTGTAAATGAGCAAAGTAAGTATCCGACTAAAAATGGTAGAGAATTAAAAAAAACCTTCAAAACAGGAAAACAAGACATACTTTTTTGAAGAGTATACTAACATCTGTTACATTGCTATGTTGGAAACAGTCATGTGTGACATTCTCTGGGCTGTCCCACCCTCTTCACAGCAACCTAGTCTTTGATCAAAGCCCACCTTAAGCAAGGGAAGGAGGGCTTTATAGGTGAACAGCGTATCTGTATTGAAGATCTAGGGTAAATATGGCACAGAACTCTAATGTTTCCAATTTTGTAACTATTTCATGAGTTTAATAATACCTGGGTCCTCTATAGCATACTCTGTTGTCTGCTTGACTTGAGCATTGAGAGGTCATCACCTGCCGAAAACCTGGAGCCAGATCTGTGTCTAGAGCTCTGTCAATACAGGTGCACAGCTTGCACTGATGCTATGAATGCTTACTGCTTGCACGGAAACATTCTACCAGGTTCACTGAAGACAAATCATTGAATCAGTTTTGAGATGGAAATGTGTAATTGTGTGAGTTCCCACTAAGTGCCTGTGCTCAGGGGAGAAGGAGAGCTGTGCTGTGAGCCACATGCCAATCAAAACAGCTGGAATTTCCAATGCCGAGTAAAAGCAACTATCTATTCAGGCAGAACGTATAAGTAAATAGTAATTAATGGAGATGATTCCATAGATAATTTCTGAATAATAAAATCTCTGAAAATCATGAGCTGTTCTTACTCCATTCTGGCAGGAGGTGGGGAGGAATTCAGTGAGTTACATTGTTTATGACTTATTCATACAGCTCAGCCTGTGTTTCTAATATACATGCTCTGCATCTTTTATAGATGAAGGACTTCTTTCTGCAGGGCTGTGTATTGAGGAACTTTCAAAGCTGCTAAATTTACTTTAGGAATCAGGTGTATATCTGATGTCCTTTGTCTCTTTGGTTTCCATTAAAGTATGCTTGCTTCGGTTTTTATTGCATGGATTGGACCTTTTCGCATAGTTGTACAAAATCCAAAGTCCTCTAGAATAATAAATCTTGAAGAAAATCAGGTGATGTTAAAACAACTGATAAGAGGTGTTCCTCCAATAGTGTTCTGGCAGTAGAGGGGTCTGCTTTTTCCTTTGTTTTTTTTGAGGAATGAATTCATAACTGTTGCCGCACATCCTAGCGTACAGTGCTGGAGATGCTGTTAAAAAGATGGGCAGAGTCACAAGTGAAGGAGCATTTGCTGTGGTGTAGGCAACAATCTCTGCCATCCTGCAGTCACTAAAGCAGTCTCTGGTAATCAGGTGCAAGTTGACTTAGTGGACTGGAAAAGTGGGTGGCTCTAAAAGTTAAGGGCATGGGGAGGGAAAATGCCTTTGTAGATACACACAATCCTGTTTTTAATTTATTCCTAGTTGTCTAGCCAGCTCTTTAGTTTGGACTTGTCAGATATATATTTTGTTTCTACTGCTGGTAATCATAATATTGATGCAGCAGTTCAGTCAAATGCCTGCTTTGCTTTTGTGCACCTAGGTCTTTGAGCAGGTTGCAGTGTGACTTCCTTCAGCAGTAACTTCATGGTGTGTTTTGTGTTTAAAAAGGCTGTTCAGCTGTTTAAGCTTTGACTTAGAAGCTCAGATGGGCCTAGAATACTAAAATCAGAATGTTTTGGTCTTCGTTCATATAGGATAAATGTATTTTTCTCAGGTATCTCTGGCAGGGATCTCTTTCTCTGTGTTCAGCAAGCTTAATGCTGATGACAGGAGCTATCAGCAGTTCTCCTGCTGTTGCATTTACACTGACACGTGGCACTTGTTCTCTTAGTCCATCCTAGACAAGTATGCCTTGCACCTCTGGGTTAGTCCTGACTGTGGAAAATCTGTAAATCAGTAGATATATTTATCAGCCAGTTGATTTAAAAGCAAACATGCCTCCCCCAATAAATACCTTCTCTTCAGATATATGCTTCTGATACTTTCTTGTTACTGTGTTTTCTTTCATGCAGGCATATGCTTTTATATTTTTCCTGAAATCTTGCTATTTTCTCTTTAAAACCTCTCCTTCTGATTATCATCATTTGGAATAATGACAAGTCATGGTAATTGATGTGGTTAATATAAGGAAAGTTTCTGGAGCCATATCTAGTCTTATCTTAAACTTTTCACTTCAACTTGCATTCTTTTTCAGTCCACTAGATGAGATGAATGCCGGTGACTGTCCCTAAAGTGTCTGTCTGTTATGATGATCAGTTTTTCTAAAAGATTATTTGAGAAACTGAGCACAGAATATTATGGCTGGCATTTACTGGAATTACATGATGGAGATGTGCTTTATGGGTGTCAGAACCTGGGTGCTCCTTGTGCCTAGTACTGCAAGTACAATTTAGGACAGGTCTGACAGAAGCTTTATTATATGTAGCGAGAGCATTCTGACAGCATCCCCTCCTCTGCTCCCCTGTTCTCTGCCAAGTGATTGCAGAGACCCAACCTATACACTCTTTCAGGAAAAAAGAGGTGAGGAAAAACAATCATTTCAGTGTTAAAAGCCAGGTATTCATCTCTGGTACAGATGGGCTCCTTAAGTAGCCTCCTAGCTGCCACAGTTCTAATGAGGAATCAAAGAATAAGGTGACAATATGAAGTGGCTCTTGGTGGACCCTACAGGAGCAGCACAGCCAGAATTATCATAGCTCAGCAGTGGGAGGTTGGAAACTCAGATTTTTAGTTATGGTAAACTTCTTAGCCAGGCCTCATAAGTCTTAAATATTAATAACTTTACTTCACATGGGGCACTTAATCATGAGTTGAAAAAGTTTTACAGAAAAGGAAGTCTCAGTAACAGTTATGATTCTGAGGCCTCAGGAAAAAGTAGGTAAAACCAGAGATGGATCAGAATGGAGGAAGAAAGCTTGAGATTGTCAGAGATTTTACCAGGGCATGGCTAATGTGCAGACATGGACACTATCGTCAGTTACTTCAGACCAAAATCTGTTTTGTTTTGTAACAGTTTCATCAAGATCTTGATCCTGGTGCATTTGAGGGAGACCCACTAAGGATGTGTCTTACTTCATGTTTCCCACTTCACAAATCACCCTAAACAAGAGGCTCTGGTTTATAGTTACCACACTGGGAAAATGGCCAGCAACGAACAACCAGAACAAATCTATTGAGGAACAGGCGAGCATCTCTTGGTGTTGGTGTGATTAGTTTTAAATGTTGAAAGCTGACGGACAAGGGAGCAGCTAATGTGGTATGAGCCACATCCAACCAACTGCATTTTGTTTCAGTGGGGAAAATGGGTCAGCTGTATTTCTCTCGTTACAGTGAAATACTAAAACTACATGCTCATTCCCACGTTAGTGTGCATTATGAGCTTTCAGTAACTGCTTTTATAACACCTTTGTCAGCTTATGGTCAGCTCAGTACACTTTAACCTATTTCTAGTCAAAATGCTAAAGCAGATGTAAAAAATCCTAATGTTTTGAGGCTTCCTTGTGAAGTAGCATGTTTTTCTTGGTTTTAAGCAGCCAACAAGTATGATGATGCAAAAAATATTTTTCTGCTTAAATCTCTTATCAGGATGTGCATATGTGCACTGAATAAAGGCAGGAATTTGCATGTCAAGCTACTGCTGTGCAGCTGTTGCCCTTTTCATGGTGCACATGATTATTTTAAAAACATGAGTTTTCACAAATACATCAAAGTTCTCTGCCAGGAAATGGTCACTCTTCTCCCTCTGCAATTAAATCAAGCCCACTGGCACCTCTACCTTGATTTATTCTTTACAAAATTATCCACATCTATTATGTTCATATAGATTACTTCCTTCAAGATGCTTGCTTTCCTATTTTAAATCATATATTTAATTGAATTGTAACTAAAATAGAGTAGATTAAAATGTCTGTGATCAATCAATCACTTGATTCCCTGAGAGGCATCTCTTGCACTTCCCACTTCACCGAGCTTGTGGTTTTATCAGCATCTCCTGTTGTTAGTAGATATCAATTTCAACGGTTTGATTTTTTTTGTTTCCTGATTTTTCTCTGTACCCTTTGCTTCCTGTACATTACTGTGAATGTCAGAACATGTCTTGTCTCTTCTTTGCTCCATTTTTAAATTCAAATCTTGCTGTGATAACACCAGCCTCTAAAAGCTGTTACTCCTACTTGTTAAAAATAATGTTTTTAAGAGCCTTCAGGCACCACTCATTTAAAGTTGTGCTTTTTTGAGTTTTTTGTTCTTGTGAACTTAAGTTCTTATAAACTTAAAGGCGGGGGGGGAAGGTTGTTCTTGTTTTCTGATGGTCTTTTAAGCAAAACCTGAGTTTCTAAAAGAAAAGACAACCAGAGAAACGGTGAGATGGACCCCAGTGGAGAAGCTTAACTTCAAGATTTGTGGCCATGTACCTCTGGGAACAAGGTGTTTCCACTGTGAGTTTAGATGAAAATTATATAGTTGACCTCTCTACTTCAGAATCTTTTGACACTTTATCTCAATTGTCATCCCTCTATAGCTGTATGACTGCTCTTAATATCTCAGTAGCTTCCAGCGTTCATTCTCATGTTCTTGGAGATGGGGATGAGACATGGGGCAAGGTAAATTACTTAACCAACGTAATACAGGAAACTGGTGGTGGATCCACGTACTCTTATTGTATTATCTTTCACTTTCTCTAAGTCTGACTCTAGTTTCTGTTTAATCTTGTCATTGGAAACAGTTACTTCAGCCTCAAATTCCCTCCCTGTGAATGCAAACTCTGAGATAAGTCTAGTGATGTGGGAACAAGCTTTGACTAAATACAAGCGTGGTGGATACCAAAATGCATATGAAAAACTACTTTAGTGTGTTAGACTGGATGAAGATGGCACTTCTGCTGGTGTCTCATGCCAATTGTCCCTGTTGGAGAATGTGTTTGGAAAAAGTGAACCAGACTTCTGCAAGATGAAACTAAGCAAAGATGTCAGTAGTGCACCTAGAACACTTCAAAACCTAACGACAGCTCACTTTGCGAGACCTAGCATAAAGCAAAGGTTGTGGAATGGTTATGAAGTGGACCAAGTGGACTCACCAAGTGAGACCGCACTCCAAACCCACTGCCTGGCCTGCAGATCTACCCCTTAGCTGCAGTACTCCCTAGTGCAAATGTACCTTAAGTATGTCAAACCTTGTAGAAGGCCTGCTCTGAAGGTGGTGTTGTTCTGATTTACTAATGTTTCTGTAATGTTGTTTTCCCTGTGAGCCTGAGTTACATGTGTATGTTTCTATTCTTTGTAAGCACTAAGATAAACACCAGAATTTGACTGATTTCCATACTGTCTCCAAGCATTTTTTGCTCATTGTAGCTGAACTACACTTATGGTCAATTTTGGTGCCTTTTATTTGGATATATTTAGCTACAAGTCTTTACTGTACAGAGGAAGGTTTAGTGCACGCTAGCTCTTCATGACATGGTTTGATTGGGTCATCCAAGCTGCATGGTATGGTTTAAATGTTGTTTTCCCTCTTTGTCTTCCCATTTCCAGCTGGGTAACTGAAATATTCTGAACAAGCAAATAATTGCGACTAGAAAAAGCTGTTTAGGGTGCTACTAAAACTTGTAAGATTTGCGGTTTTCAGACGCTGCTCAGGATGTCTGGCACAAATGTAAATGTGAATAACAAATCACTGAGTTGCAGTGAATGAATTCCTGTTAATAAGCAGTCTTGGTTTGTTTTTTGTAATAAAACTTAGCTTTACAGATAGAATTTTGCTAAAATGTAGGCAATAGGAGGGTAAACACATTCAAAATAAATTTTAGTGCTGTCCCTGCAGGACGCTGCTAGGTACTGGGAGGTCTTAAAATCCCTTTCATTATCTCTCTCCTTCAAATCACTTATAAGTCTTTTAAAAGAGAAATACCTCCAAATAACAGGGCTGAAGAATAAAGCAAGAGACTAGTTGTTGTTACGTTGTTATTTGGAGGAAAAGGGGCTTATTTTTATCTTATCCTTGTCTGATACTGCATATAATTAATTTTCCACTGGAAGAAGAAACCAGCAGGTGTCTGGCTCGCACCCATCTTCTGCTTTATATTCATTTGGTCTCCCTTTAATTTCATTTCACTAGCTCTTTTTTCTTTCTCCTCCTTCTGCTAGATTCTTTACTACCATCAGTGAGAGTGAGCAGGATGCCCAGAGAACTATGGAATTCAGAGAAAGTATCTATAAAACTCAGGGTGTAGCAGAGCAGCATCAGTGTTTTGCTTGATGGCAGTTGAGGAGATGGTAGGATGTACAGAACTGGCAGCAGCAGAGTACCTTGTGCAAAGGATCCCTTGGGAACTGGCATCTGGGAATAAGCCTTGCATGCAAAGTCTCCCTCCCCTCACTCTTCTGTCCCAGGGCAAAGGTCATGCTAATGACTAGTGTACTCCAATTTTATAATATTGGGGTTAATATCTTGTATACCCCAAGATGTGAACTTCTGCCAGTGTCAGTTTTTCAAACTGTTATACAAACTGTCTTGGGCTGTTAACTATTTTAAAACTCTACCTTCTGCCTTGATTCTGCACTTAGTGAATATGTGCCTACTGTGTGTGGCCATTCACCTTATGTGAATGTGGTGGGTATTGATGCACAAAATGGGAGGTTGAACAGTATGCTGCCTGGTGAAACAGGACAGCAGGTGGCAGCCTCTGGCTCTTGGGGTGAGTGAGGCTCTCCTTCTAGGGAGATGACAGATTTGGGAAGAAGAATCTAGAAAATCTTGGTCACTGGCAAGGATATTAATCCTTCTTGGAAAATTACTCTGGGTAAAGGTCAGGGAAAAACTTTTTTGTTTACTGATTATTTGTGAAATCTCTAAAAACATGTCAAGATGTGCTGAGTCTAAATCTACCTGTGCAATAATCTGATGCTTGTGGGGAAGGTAAAGAGGCACAAATGAAAAAAACCCCAAACCCTACAACCCTGGACTAGGCCACTGGAGAGACCTTCTTTACTTGGAACTTGATTCATATAGTTGTTTTGTATCATTCATTGCTCTATACTTGTGCTGACCTGTTTTTCTGGATCAGGGTCTAGTTAGATTTTTAGCTAATTTCTAGCTCTAAGCCAGTGGGCCCAGTGGTAATGTTGAAGATTATTAACAAAAGCAGGAGGCTACTTGCAGTTCTGTACCTTTAAAATGGAATTAAAACCAACTCCCAACCTTGAAATGGACTGATTTTTTTTTTTCTTAGGCTTTGCATGTGTCTCAATACCATGTTTTAAAATAGTTCGTTACCGTATTCAGCAACTGCAGCTGAGCCTGGGGCTGGAAGTAAATTTACCAATGTGCAGGGATCCATAATGCTGGCTGCTGAGACTGGAAAGCAGTGCAGCGCTTGTTTCTTGGCAAGAAATCATGTAAGTAATCAGCAGGGTCCCAGAAGGTCATCCTCCTTCAAGTGTTGCCTAAAAGGCTTTTTGCTCTTTTCCTTTCCTCTGGTTGAATTGATCCTGTCCAACAGGGTCTGGCTTTGTACATAAATCCTTGCTGAGCTTTCTGGCTGTGCTAAGTTGCCGCCGACCTCTTGGTGTACAAAACTGAAGAGATTCCTGGTTGGACAATGCCGATATTTATTAGAGCTGTGCCCTGAAAACAGGCTGCTCCAATGCCGTACCAGCCGCTGTGTCTGTAACAGCTGGTTCAGGCTCTTGTCTTTCCATGGTGTGTTGCTCCAGAATGGGAGCTGGAGCAGCTTGGCAGCACAGAGGACATGGACGAAACTTGTGCCTCTAAATCAATTGGTCATGGCTGAGAAATCCCACTCTGTTCCATGTCAAGCAGTGTAAAGAGGTAGCACCAGGGAAGATGGGCTGCTGTGAGCTTGTGCTAGTTAAACTCTTTTCTATGTATCAAAGAGTTTTTAAAAGTAGATGAAACTCTTCTAATTCCAGAAACTGAAGCATCCTCCCCAAAATTAACTTATTTGGCAAGATCCTGGACCTTGCTATTGCGCTGCTATGGAGAAGAGCATCTAGGGAACTGGTCAAACTTCAAGATTTTTGTTTCTGAGATTTGTACAACTTGATACATAACAATTTGTTCTGTAACCAACAAAACTCAGGATTCCTTTTTCCTTTCCTTTAGCCTTCCAGTCCTTAAAGGGGGCCTACAGGAAAGCTGGAGAGAGAGTTTTTACAGGGGCATGTACTGATAAGAAAAGGGGTAATGACTTTAAACTGAAACAGCGTTAGATTTAGATTAGATATAAGGAAGAAATTCTTCACTCTGAGGGTGGTGAGGCACTGGAACAGGTCGCGCAGAGAAGCTGTGGATGCCCCATCCCTGGAAGTGTTCAAGGCCAGGTTGGATGAGGCTTTGAGCAACCTGGTGTAGTGGAGGGTGTCCCTGCCCACGGCAGGGGGGTTGGAACTAGATGATCTTTGAGGTCCCTTCCAACCCAAACCATACTGATTCCCTTCCTCTGTCCTATTAAGGAGTCTTGTGCTTGGGTTTGCCAATGTCCAACAGGCTCTGGCCTTGCTTTACCAAGATCAAGGCTAAGGTGCCTCTTTTCTAACTACTGATGAGTTTCTAATTCAAGAAATTAAAAACTCAGATCTCTATTCCTTCATAATTTCATTGAAATACAGAATCATAGAATGGTTAGGGTTGCAAGGGACCTTAAAGATCTTCTAGTTCCAACCCCCCTGCTCTTGACAGGGACACCCTCGGGTTGCTCAAAGCCTCGTCCAACCTGGCCTTTTTTTGTAACGTTTTTATAGATGACTGCTTTGAATTTGATCAAAAGTGAATTCTTAGTGTGGTTATAGATATGCCTGTCAGGTAAGCAAAAAATCCTTACATGAAGGATCTTTAAAATTTGGTCTTAGATTAATAAATGTATTAAGATTTCCCTTTCATTTGACTGAAGAACTTCACAGTATGTGAAGGAGGAGGAACTTCCCATATTCTCAAGGACACCTTTTTAGTTGATTGGACTTTTAAGAAAAGTAAAAGCTCACTGATATCATGTATAAGTTTTGAATGATTGGATCCAGGAAGCTTTGGGCAACAGGTAGACATGTGAAATTCAGTGTATCATAATTCTAAAACTTGTGTTTCCAGGCATGGAAGGATGAAGTGATGTGTGTTTAGGTTAATGCAAAATTTTTTTCATGCTTCGAGGAGCAGTATTTCAGATAACATCCTGCAACTTAAAGCATTGTGTCCCCTCTGGGCATGCTGGTTTCTAAGTCTGAAACCAGCCAGAGACAGTTAGGTGCAGCACTGTGCAATCAAAATTGCTTTTGACTTTGGTCAGAGTAGGCTTTCACAGGACAAATGAGTGGTTGACCTAATAACACTGGAGCAAGCCTTCTTTTATTTGGGAAGTGACATGGCAACTTTCATATCCACTCAGATTAGATAGGCACTTTTATTCTGAGGTCACATCACAAAGGCATATACAAAATAAACTGTGTAGTTCAATTTATCTATGTCAGGAGGACAGAGAAGGAAGCTGACCCTGCTAGAACTTGATCCAGTTATGCTTTCACACTCAGGTACTGCTGATCTTGTAATGAGACCCCTCTGCTCCTGGGGGTAACAGGTGTCAGGGTGATTCTTCTCTAACTGGCCCAAAATGCTTTTCTGAAAAGATGTAATGGTTGGATAGACTTGCATCAGGATGTGAACTGTGGAGTGACAGTGTTTTGCCTTACTTGAATCCCTGATTTTTTTCTGAGTACTTCAGCTGCTTCCACTGCATAAACGGAAATAAGAGATGTTAGTGTATATGGTGGCTGCAAAAATTAATTGCTGTTATATGTAAAGATGAAAAGGGTCACGTGAGTGCTGAGCAGTGACAATGTAGTATTTGTGAAGAAAGCTGAGAACCTAGAAAGAGGATGCTAGGCTTTAAAAAAAAAAGCCACACCAAAAACCAAACCAAACAAACAAAAGAAAAAAACAAAACAAAGTATATACTACATCTTTCATGGTTAGAGCAAGACATTAAGAAAACCAACGCAAAAATATAAAAATATAATGGTAGCTCTTTTTAAACACTTGGAAGTCACGTGCAAGCTACTTCTAGCATTCAGAAACTTGGCTTATTAAACACTAGCTCTAATTGTAGGTCTTATGTGGAACTGATTCCAAAACAGGTAAGAAAATCACCAAAATACTCAAATGTCACCTGTGGCAAGAACCATGTGCAACATTTTAGTAATAGAGATTTCGTATGCCAGTGTTTCTTATTTGGAAATAGCTGTCTTCAGGGAGTGTAGACATAAGTTGAGAATACTTCTGGTTTTTGGACTGCCATTAGTGGGTTTGTTTTTGCTGTGCGTCCTTCTTATCGCTATGAATGAAAGCTGAAATTCTCGTCCAGGCCCAGAATGGTGTCCTTCTGTTGCATTAACAAATGGCAGCCTGATGGAGTGATAAATAATTTATGAACTTGGGATATTGATTTTTTTCAGTGCTTATAGGAAATTATACGCTTGTGGCTTCAAGAAATAATTGGTCCAATTTAATCGCATAAAAATTATAGTCCTTTTTAATTCTTTTCAAATGGAACTTTAATGACCACTGGGTGTGTTACAGAACAGAGCAGAAGAGAAGGGTGTCTGCACGGACTGAAGAAATAGGAGAGCCGGAAAAGGCAAGTTTTACAGGTCTAACAAAAATGACTGCTACAGCATTGGTTTTAAATGAAGGCTAATGGACACTTGTCTGATCACAAATCAGCATTTCCACAGGGAAATATAGCAAATGCTAATAAAATTGCTTTGTAGTACAATGCAAATTAGAAGTACAGGTTGCGTGGCATATTAGGAAAAAATGTTTTATTTGTAAAACTTCACTGAATAGAAGGTGGGTTTTGTTCTAATGCAATGAAATTTGCTTTTCAGTGTACTGGTCTTCTATGTAAGCTCTGCATCTGAGAGGAGGCGAGAAGAACTAAAGCAGGGGAAGGAAGCAATTTTAGTAACTTCACTAAAAATAAGTCTGAATTTGTCTTTTAGGGAGTAAAAAACACCCTACTCGATCAGGATATTCCATGATGTTTCTGACTGATTTTAATTGAAACGTAATACCTTGTGAAAAATACCTCCCTGAATATTCAAGTTTGAGAGAACTACATTGACTAGCTTATCTAGAATATAAAAATAAATTACAAGGCTTTTTTACTCTTTGCTTAAAAAAAAATCAAGAATACTAATCTGCAAGCAGGTTTTAATGAAATCACATGGTACTCTGGCTGCTTACCATTCTAAGTTTTTAAAGAGCCATCAGGAAACTGACTTAAAACAGATATTCTAGAATGAAGTCTCAAATCACTCTGGAGCAATAGTTAAATTCATCTTGAAAACTGTAAATGTGAATTACTCCAAAATGTAAAAGGATGAGTGTTGCTCAATTCATCTTAAACTTACAATTCTTTCTTTCTGAGTGAAAATGGGGAGAATCAAACCGTTATTTTTCTCTGCAAGAGAGTATCACTTGGAGAGGATGTGAAGCCGATATAGTCTAATCCATTCTGCCCATCCATGACAGGAACAAAACAAATAGTCACTATTTAAAAGTGGAAAAGCTGACAACAATTTCAGCACTAATAATGAGCTGGTGTTCATAATAACTTACACTGGTGATCCCTGTAATGCTAACTGTAGGCTTAATGTGGCATGTTAAATTGTAAACTGATGCCTGGTGTTAGCTTGAGGCTGGGAGTCGCAGAGCATCTCAAAACATTTTCCAGAGGAAAAGGAAAAAAAAAAATAGATCCAGGAACTGAGACAGGCACACAAAAAAGTCTTTCTATAATAATATTGTGTACCACCAGCCTAGGCACTGAAACAATGGTATAATAAGATTTCAATCCGAAGTGCTACCTGCCAGGAGGGTTAGCTGTATGTGCATAGCTAGGCTATCTTAGGGGCATAGCCTGCTAAGGGGAGGTAACAAATGTGGGCATTTTCTGCCCATATACCTTACAGAATATCCAAGACTTCTGAGAAATGTGTGGGACTTCTGGTGTCCTTTGGACAGCTTACTACTACGTCAGATTTGTGGAAAATTTGGCCTTAAATAAGCATGGTGATAGCAGGTAGACATCAAGATCAGCTTTTGTAGTTGATGCATCACTTCAGATGACTGAAGGGAAAGGTTTTTTCCTCTTCCTGGGACTCTGGAGTTGTCCTCACCTGTGGCTGGCCAACACAGAGAAACTGCAAAGTAAGTTTTTGTTGTTCTGGTCAAATCATGACACTGCTTGTTGCACCAGGAACTTACTGTGGTGGTTACGTTGGATATAATGTCCTCTTTCTAGATGTGATTTTTGAGTCTGCAGGTTTCTAGTTCAAAATACTGATAATGGCTGGACAAGAATGATCCTCTTGACTGTTTTATTCAGAACTCACACTGGCTATTATAAAAAATGCTATAAACATAGAATGCATATACATGCTACACTTCAACACACATTTTATGACCACCAAACATTCACTTTGATTGCAGCAATAATAATTTTATTAAATATAACATTATGGGTCTTTATTCTGTTTTGATGCACAGACATATGCAAATAACTTGCATTAGCATTTTTATGAGTGAGATTTCAATGACAAGCTTATTAATAAATCCCTGGGTAGTGCTCAGGATGATAACATTAGTTCCCTGTACCCTTTTATTTGGGCAGCTAATGGATTTTTTTCCCCTAGTTGTCAATTCTGAATTGGTGAGAGATTAGGAACAAACAGGACATGGCTGTGGAATGCCTAAAGCTATACTTTGTTGTTAAATTGCCAGTTCAGATCCATTTTTGGACTGGGTAGTGAGCAGTGACTGAAGATCACTGTCAGATGCCTTACTGGCCTATGTGAAATCTGTGTCCTGCAGTGCAGGCACTTGGGAAGGAGCAGAGGTGGAAGGAAGCCCTTAAGTGTCTTCTGCTCTACTTTCTGCCTAAATGTCTGGTTTCTTCTGGAAGATGGTCTTGCTTTCATACACAGGCAGGATTTGTGATGGCAGGACCTGTTGCAGCATGCGGTGGTGTGCTGCAGCAGGCTCACTGCAATGTGGGCTGGAGCACAGTGTGGGGGGGAGCTTGATATAGTTGTTGGCAATTTATTGCTGGTAAAACCAAAAATAACTTATTTACTTGGGTACAGAGGTAGGGCCACCTTTGTAATCCTGAACAACACTGGGTCCAAGGAAAACGCAGCTTTTCCTTTGTAGATAACATACCGAGACATAGCTCTTGGGACAGCAGGTCAAAGCACCTCCAGTTCAGGTTGTGTCGGGGGACAGCTGAGAGCACTGAGCTGGGGCTGCGTTGTGCCACGCGCTGCTTGCTGCCAACCTCAGCAAAGTGCCACGGATGGTGGGGGAGTGGGAGAGGTGGGGAAATGGTGCAGAGTGGGTAGATGCTGGGTGACTTGTGGCAGGGAGGGAACAGGCAATTGAAGAGAAGATCTGAGGTGGAACTCCGGCACCTGGGCCTTATTCTTTCTCCTGTCTCCTGCTGTCTGTGCCCCTGGTTGTTTAAATACAAATGCTTCAGAGTCTTTGGAACTACTTTATATAAGGGTAAGGTTGTGAGGGGTTTATTATAGCACATCTTCTAGGTGTGCTGTAAAAGTCTGAGGCTGTTGAGATGTCTAGCTGAGGCCTTGAATTAGCAAAATACTTAGAGCTGAGGTTCTATTTAATAAAGAGCTTGGGAACACAATTCACTAACATCAGCGGTGATGGAAAATTCTTGCAAACACTTTGCATGTACAACCTCTAAATTCCATAATGTTATGGTTACTCACTATATAGCCTGGTTGCTGTTTTATTCTAGGCTGGTTTGTTTCTTTGTTTGAGAGTATGGATGCCACGCCCTGGAGAAACACTAGAGTTTACTGTTGAATTAAAAAATTTTGTTTTCTTGAAGACAGCATTGATCTCCTGGACTGTTATGTTATCTGTCACTGTCTAATCACAGAAAATCTGTTGCTTGTACAGCAGAGCCTGAATGACTCTCCTAAAAAGGCAGGATGCTATTTCTGTGTCTGGAAGAGGGTTTCAGAACAACAGGGCTTGGCATTTGGCATGTGACTGATTAAACTTTGAGCAAAAAGACAAGTCTACTTCGCCTAGCTAGGAGGCAGTGGAAAGAAATAGCCAAAAGACAAAGAGTTTTTCCATCTTGGCATTGCATAATTGGACCAGACTTGATTATAAAACAATGTGGACAGCTGTGAATTAAGAGACAATATATTATTGCTTTGAGCTACTTCTGGTGATATTCTGAACAGAGAGGCCAGAAAGAGGATTAATCCTCACCCCTGTTCCCTTGTTCTCTGTGAAGCAACTGACCAAAAAAATTAGCTAACTGTTTCTTACCAAAAACCAGACTTGAGAATCTGTGTGCCAGACATACAAATGAAGGTCTGCTGTTCCTGTACCTGCCACTTCTGCTTTATCAGTCTGGAGACTACCCAGACTCCATACACAGACCCATGCTATGGCTTATTTGGGAGTACTTTTCCTTTCTGCCCTTTCACTTTTCAGCTTTGTCTTAAGATTCCAGACGTGGCCTTGCTGTCGAATGTTTGAGAGAGTTTAGCCTGACACAGGGTGACATTTCCCAGAAAATACAGCTGGTTATCAAGATCCCACGACATATATGCTTCCTGGCAGTTGGCTGGTTGCTACTTCATGGAAATCAAATAGGAAAGGGGAAGGAGAATTGACAGTTTAGAGTCTTTCCCTTTCCCATCTCTCCCCATGCTCCTCCTTCTGCTTGAGAGCCCCAGAGCCTGAAGGAAAGCTTCCTGGGCTGATGAAATGAGATCCTCAAGAGTGAAGGAGATGGCATACACTTTGTGGGAGTCTTCAGCAGACATTAGCACTTGGACAGCAAAGCTATTAAACTACTGCATATATACTGCAACATGGGACCCCTTGTAATTTGTTGGGTTTTTTTATGAAACTGTTGCACTTCTGTAGGGGAGAAGACAAAGATGTCCAAGGTGCATAAAAGGTGATGATGTAAACAAGAGGTTTGATCAGACAAGGAGCAGCAGCAGCTGAAGTATCAAGGGATGGTGCTCAGCTGTGGCAATGGCTCTGTACATGTTGCAGAGAAGCCAAAGACAGTTGTGGTTACTGGGAGGAGGATGCAGAGCTGAAAGAGTGAGTGCCCCAGTACAGATGGAGAGGTGACTGAGTGAGCATGGACTAATGGTGCTGAGGCGGATGGTAGAACCAAAAGGAAGAGATGTGAGGGCTGGGACAGCTGAAGAGGAATGAGGTGTAAATAACTTGATCAGTTGGCTCCTAAGGATGAAGGATTTTATGACAAAGCTGGACAAAATCAGTTTTCGGGAATTTGATGGCTCTTTGAGGAAAGTGCTGGTAGCAGATGGGCTAATGGCAATAAAGGGGAACTGATGGTGTGAGTGAGGCAAATAAAGTATGGGGGCAGGGAAGCACTGACCACAAGGATGTTTATGGACTAGGAAAAAACAGGGTGCTGTCATCCCAGTGATCCCGAGTCAGTCTTTCTCATCCCAAATAAAGACCAAGGAATATCTATACCTCTATAATGAGCTCTGCCAAGATGACCAAGCATTTGAAAAACTTGGTTTTTTTTTTAATACAGCCTAAGCCAGGAAGATTAAAATTTTAAAACAGAGACCTTTTGACTGTAAGACAAAATAATGATAAAGGGATGGAGAATAACTCTTCCCTGTGTTGCTGTATCCTTCCAGGGAAGGTCTTTGCTTCCAGGCTCAGTTTCATTCAACTCTACTGCTGGGTGAATTTTGGTAAATACAGGTTCCTTAGAGGCCGGGCTATGGGTCTGCTCCTGGTGTCCCTCCTACTGCAGGCTCTGCTGAGCATTTCTCGGGCTGTGGGATAACTCGGGTAAGAAGGGACCCTGCGAGGTGTCTCACCCACTCCCCTGCTCAGAGCCCTGCCTGCTGCGAGGGCAGGCCTGGAGGCGGCTCAAGGCTTGGCCCCGGTGTTTGGGAAACCTCCAGGAACGGAGCCTGCACGATCTTACTCTGCAGCGGGCCCCGTTGCCTCCCTGCCAGCACGGGGAAAAGCTTCTGTGCTTCTGTCACGGCTTGGAGGCTTGGCTCCTCCCCGGCAGCAGAGACATCCCCTGTCGCACAGGGCTCTGCGGGGCTTTGCAAGGAAGCGCAGCTGGCGCCGCGGGGAGCGCACCCCCAAAGCCCGAGCGAGCAGCATTCGCCCCGCGGGGAGTGGGATCGGGGGGAAGCGGGGCGGCGGCGGGCGGCCCCGCGTGTCTCCCACGAGGGTGCTGTGGCGCTCGCTACAGTCAGCGTAACAAGGGGGCCGGTTAGCTCAGTTGGTTAGAGCGTGGTGCTAATAACGCCAAGGTCGCGGGTTCGATCCCCGTACGGGCCACAGCTTTTTACTTACCCCGACCCGGGGAGCCGCGGACGGTTCGGACGGGGCCAGAGGCCGCAGCGGGGGGCGCGGAAGCCGGTACCGGGAGGTGAGCGGAGCCGGCGGGCTGCTGGGGCCTCTGCGGTGAGGGGGCGGGAAGGGACAGTTTGTTTACGGCTTCGGTTTCCCCGAGGCGGAGAACGGGATCGGGCGCGGTCCATGCCCGAGCGACGCGGAGGAAGAGTGCAGCGGGATGTGTGCTGGAGGAGAGAGGACGTGGCTTTAGCTGGACTTGAGGGCTCATCCAAGGTTGTGGAGATGAGCTGTGGAAAACCGAGCAACTGTGGGAAAGAGCAAGATGAAAATGGAGCACCCGAGGATAGAGGAGAAGGTGAAGGGTTGGGAAAGGAGGAGGAAAGTGAAATCGAAAATTTAATAGATACAGAAATAAGTAGGTAGAAAGTGCACCCTGCGAAATTTTAAATCTTTCCATGGGACATCACCAAATATTCAATCTTTTGCCTCAGAGCACCTTCTTGTCTTGTGCTTCTGTTAATTAGCAGAAAGTTTGCAGGATTTCAGTGGTCCTTGCTTTCCCTTTGTAATCACAGGTGGCTAAAACTTCATATCAGGTCTGTAGCTCATTACATCAGTGTAACTCTTTGATAGTTTCTCCATTGACAGGGACTGGAACCGTTGATGAAGTGAATGGTTTTTATTCTTTTTTTTTTTTCCTTTGGAGTAGGACAACAAGCTAGTCAGGTCTCCCTGGACAGCCTGACTTTTGCAGATGTTCTGAACAACTCTTGAAAGCAGTCACTGTACAGTACCGAAATTTAGATATCCACATAGGAGAAATCCAGGCTTGATAGATGCTTGGCAAGCTGTGCCAAGTTAACTTTTGTTTATGAATTTATGTAAGAAAAAAATTCCAGGCCAAACTGAGATGCTCTAATAGAGTAGCAGGTCTGCAAGAGTGACTGAGATGGATCCCTGCTGGCTCTACTGGCCTGTATGTGTGTTTTGTCTCTAAGAAACTTCTTAGAAGCTCAAGACAGATACTATTTTTCTCGTATTTGCCTCTGAACTGAAATGGGATTTCTCCAGAGGAGGGAAACATTTTGGTGCAAATGTTTTACTTGTAGAAACCAGTGATTTCATTATTGAGTTGCATAGAGAAAGGCCACAGCTTCTTTGAGAAAATGTCTTGAGTTAACAGCATTCTATTGATTTATTTCAGAAATTTACTAATATGCTCCTTCACTCTCCAGGCTTTCTGCTTAAGGCTTCTTCCAACTGCAGAGTCAAGACAAGTAGTAATAATAAAGGAAACAAAAAAAGAAAGAAAAGTAGGTGACATTTCAAAGTTAATGTTTTGACATTGCATCTTCCCTACATTGTTGCCCAGAGTACAACAAGGGCACATGAGAAGTGTCATTCCAAAGTCACAATGTATTTTTTTTAAATCATCCAGATGAATATTCATGTTACCTAGCATCCAAACTCCTGTCATGGTTCCATCAGATGTCAAGGGAGAGTAATGTGGTACTGGTTTGATGGCCTTCTGTCTTGCTACTCCATTCAATGATCCTCCTCAATTCCTTTGGGTTCAGTTATAGTGGTCAGGACTTGACTGCATATAATGAGATCAATTTTAAATTAAATGAAAGGAGAAACAGCACAATGTTTCATATTAAAAAAAAATAAAATAAATCTGGGAATAATGTTGCTTCGTTTTATGATTCCCACCCTAGAAATCAGAATTGTGTTGTAGCTATGTTGTTGTATAGCAAAGTCCTTGCTACAAACCAAGGTGATGCAATGGCTCCTTGGCCAATATTTCAGTGTGGTTTGAATTGCTTATATTGAGTGTGGGTTTTTGTCGGCCAGTATTGTATGGACGTATTTTCCCTAAATTTAATTTCAGCAGATGGTTGTCAGATTGTAAGGGTCAGCCACTGTCCCTAGGGGAGTCATTCCAGGGCCCGTTCCTCAACCTTAAAACTAGTTGGAGAATAAAAAGAGATTAAACAAACAAACCCATACAGTGGAATAATGCTCTCGTGAGGACAGCAGAGGAATTTCCATTCTGAATGGTCTGCAGCAGCAGATGCTCGGGCATATTCTGGGGTTACTATCTGGTATTTCATTTAACCTGTAGTCAGATTGCGTAGCACCAAGGCCAGAAGGAGTGGTGGTTGCTATGTGCTTAAAAAGTGTGATATGAAAAACAGCTCCTCTGCAGACAATGATAGCGAGGACGAACCTTTCTTCTTGTCTGTAACAATGCTGGACAATGACAGCTGATGAAGAACCTTCTAATCAGTTTAGCCAAACATCTTCTGTTTCAATTTCAGATATTAACTATTGCATTTTAGAGTTACACAGGCCTAATAAGCCAATTTGTTTCATATTCTTCAGTAAGGACTGTGTTTTTCTTTGCATTAAAAATACTAAGAGGGCTTTTAAATTCAGATATTTGAAGCTAGCCAGAAAGTGAGTTTACACCGTATTAAATTTGGTACATGTGTACTGTCATGGTTTGAAGTCGGGGAGGGGAGGTCCGGGTGGCAGAAGCTGCCCATCGGACCAGACTCCCATCCCCCTCGGGCCTTGAGCCAATCGGCGCCTCTGCGAATTGCCCTATTTATGTTGGGACAAAGGAACCGGAAAGGTGTGCCTTTGCCCAGGAGCGAGGAGAAGGGAGAGGGGCACGGCCCCGGCGCCCGGCCGGGCTGGTGCCCGCTCAGTTGAGGATGGTGGTGGCGGAGCTACAAGGGGAACTCGGGAGAGCCCCGCTCCCAGGGTGCCCACCGGGCCGAGTTCACCCAGAAAGGACTGAAATCTCTGAGAAACGGCCACACAGATAAGAGGTCAGTGAAGATGGAACAGAACAACGTGTGCCGCGGCTGAGTCTCCCTTGCCAGCAGCCCCTTTGCAACTGGTCCACGGTGGAGCAAGCAGAGACCCACTCGCAGCCCGTGGAGGACCCACGTCGAGAAGAGATGCCAGAGCCTGAGCACGGTACGCATCTAGAGTCCGTGGGATGACCCCCGCCGATGGGGAGGTGTTTCGTTAAAGGAGATGCCTGAGCCTGAGACTGTTGTGAATCCTGGGCACAGGGCAAGGCGCATTTACGCATTTTGCATTTACGCATCTAAGTCTGTACGGAGGCGCATTTAAGGTCGACATGACGACCCACGCCAAAGCGCATTTAAAGTCTGTATGATGACCCACGCCAGGGCGAGTGGCTACAGCTCCTTAAAAGCCCAGGACTGGTAAAGCCCGCACTTGAGGCAAATCCGATGGGGTAAGGATTTGCCCCCCAGCGGGCAGGATTCACGCTTTCGCCGTAAGTAGGGGATCCACTGGAGCAAGGGACAATGGTGTAAGGACTCCTTTTCCTTTAAGAGAAGCGGCAGTAACAACTTGGAATGAACTGACCTGCACTCTCCCATTCCCTGCCCCGGTGGGCCGCTGGGGGGAGGAGGTAGAGCCGGGAAGAAGAGGCAAAGTGGGGGGGAAGTGGTGTTGTTTTTAAGATCTGGCCTTGTTTTCTTGTTATCCTCTCAAGTAACTGTTTTTGTATGCTTTTCTCTTCGTAGGTAGCTGTTAATAAATAGTTTTGCTTTAAGAAAACAGCCTCTTTCGCCCAGGACTGTGGTTGGTGGGTGCTCCTCTGTTCCTGTCTCAACCCTCAGCTCTTTTATTATATTTTTCTCCTCTCCATTTTACTGGAGTGGGATAGCTGCGTGGGGTTTAGTTGCCGGATTGGCCTAACCCACAACATGTACTCATTCACTCAGTAATGTTCTGAAGCATTTTATTTTCTGGCCACATCATAAGTTAATTTTAGAATTTATTATATTGTTTATTACTAGAGCATCTAAGTGTCTTGTGATCAGGGTGGTTTATTCATTGAGTTTTCCATTAGGGATCTTAATTATAGTGAAAATCTGAGTGGCAAGGATTCATCTGGTATCAACAGAGCAATACACAGATACAGTCCAGAAACAACATTATTGAAATCAAAGACAGGATGTGGTGAAATGGGTTTTTCTTTAGATTAATTTGTGACTAAGTGTGAGCATTAATGCTATTATTATAGGTTAACCTTCACTTATCTGATTAGTGTAGTGTTCACCTTCCGTGCTCTAGAAAAAATGGCAGCTCCGTCAAAAAGCCCATGTCTGTCACAACCCCAAACAAAGGTTTTCTTTTAATGTTGTTGTGAGCAGAGATGCAGGTGGGGAGGGGATAAGGAAATGCCATAGAAACAGATCCAGGAAGGAGCTGCCAGCCAAGAATGTGGCTGAATGGGCTCGGGCAGCCCAGCGCTGCCGAGGCCAGGATCTGGCTAAAAGGAGCTGGGAGCTGCAAGCAAAATCCCAACAACCAGCCCCCTGTTTGGGTCCTCTGATGTTTCAGAAACAGGGGTTATTCAGGAAGGGGGACTGCATGAGAGGGATGCTGCTGGCTTCCAGGTTTTTTTTCCTTTGCAACTGAAATAACAAGAACCCTAAATTTTTATCTTGCAGCTTACATCAGAACGGGGTAACTATACTTACTGCTGAAGCTGGACAAATATATTCTCCAAATCTGTGTGTTCTTAGAAAGCAGTCACTAAAATGAAGTATGAGCATATCTGAACAATGTCTTAAAACCCAAGACAGTGTGATGGGCAGGACTCAAACAGAAATAAATTCTTTGCTCTTGAGATACGGTTTAAAAGGATTAAGTAACTTTGTAAACAAAGCATCTGGCAATTTCTCCCACAGTTTTGAACTAATGCCTGCCTGTAAGAGTTTTACTAAGTTTAAACAGCCAAACAGTCTTTTTTTTTTCTGTTGTGGAAGAATTCACCAGTAATGCCCATAGTACAACAGGGCTGTGTGGAGGACACTGAATTCTCACTTAAACATGTACTGTGTTGGGTTTGTGTGGTGGGGTTTTGGTAGCGAGGCTACAGGGATAGCTCCCATGAGAAGCTGGTAGAATCTTCTCCAGCTCCCAGTGGGATCTGGCTCTGGCCAGGGCTGAGCCAGTCAGCACCTTTGTGAATAACATATTTAAGATGGGACAAAGACACTTGCATCATGTGGGACCTGCAGTGGAGAGTGGGAGAAGGTGCGGGTGGCTGTCTACTCTGGGTCACTGCCCCTTGCCTGGCTGGGAGGCTGGTGGCTGCAGCTTGGAGCACTCCAAAGCTTCTTGTTCCCAGAGCACTTGTTGGGTAGAACTTGTTCTGTTAGGGCTGCTGGAATTTGTTGGGCTGGTTGTGCTGGAGCTGAGATTCCCCTGCAGCCCGTGGTGAGACAGCAGGTGGTCCCCTGCAGCATGTCGAGATCAACAGTGGAGCAGAGACCCACCTGCAGCCTGTGGAGGACCCCATGCTGGAGCAGGTGGCTGCACCTGAAGAAGGCTGTGACTCTGTGGGAAGCCTGTGCTGGAGCAGTCTGTTGGTGAAGGACTGCACCTTGCAGGAGGGACCCACACGGGAGCAGTTTGTGAAGAACTGCAGCCTGTGGGAAGGACTCACGTTGAACAAGTTAGCAGAGAACTGTCTCCTGTGAGAGTGACCCCATGCTAGAGCAGGGGAAGAGTGTGAGGGGTCATCCCCTGAGGAGGAGGGAGCAGCAGAAACAATGTGTGACAAATTGACTGGAAGCCCCATTCCCCATCCACCTGCACTGCTGGTGAGGAGGAATTAGAGAATTCAGGAGCAAAGCTCAGCCTGAAAAGGGAGGGGTGGGAGAAGATGTTTCTTTGTTCCTCATTATCCTCTCTGATGTGATTGTTAACAAATTAAATTGATTTTTTTTTTTTTCCCCCAAGTCAAGTCTGTTTTGCCTGTGACAGTAATTGGTGAGCGATCCCTCCCTGTCCTTGTCTTGACCCCCGAGGCTTTGGTTATATTTTCTCATTCCCATCCCACTGCGGGGAGGAGCGGGCGAGTGGCTGCGTGGTGCTTAGCTGCTGGCTGCGCTAAACCATGACACATATAGAACTAAGTGGAAGATCAGTATGAAAATACCTGGCTCCTGGTGTGTATTTGTGCTTGTTTTACAGAAAATAAGTAAACTTCTCTTACTAGATTAGCAGGAGTAGCTGTACACGAATTCTGTGTAAGGTTCCTTTCCTTGTGGTGAGGTACAACAAGTGTTCAGTTTATTTAATCAATATCTAGTTACTGTTTCACAAGAACAGTAAGCTAGAGATAACACTAACCTTTGGCAGCATTCTCTCAAAGCTTAAAAGGAAGTATGTCAAAATCTGAGAGTGAATTTTCTTATTTTCAGAGATGAATACAGTTTTAAATGCAAATAATATGAATATATTATGCTATGTCATTTTTATCATTAACCAAGAATGCAAGGAATAGTTCAGGGCAATGGGAGTAGTCTGGAGCTCAGCACCCTCAGACTTGTGTGGACAAAATTTTGTGCTGCCTCAGAGGGGCAAAGCAGATGGCAGATTCCTAATATTTGATTAGACCAAGGCTGATCATGCCTTCTCATGCTTCTGAACAGACAGTATAGTTGTTAAACTTTGTCTCTGAGGCTTACCTGAATCACAGCTGGCTAATATTCGCCACACTTTTTGGAAGCAAATCATCTGCTTTTCTGTTGAATGGTTAAAACACTGTATAGGGCCCTCTGACTCAGCTTCCTACTGCTTTCAGGGGTACAAATTTTGCCTTGTTCTAGGCTTAAATCTAAGCTAGAGAGGGGAAGACAAAGTTGAAGACAAGATCCCATGGTCCTGACATCAACTCCCTGGCGGTAACCAGCAGCTCATACTTCCTCCTTGTATGTTCTGTCTGTTAAAGCAACCTTGAAAGCACAGAGCAAGTGGACAAAGCAGGACAGCACATCTCCTGTGTGCTGCTGTGCAAGCTCGACAGACCCTCACAGCAGACTTCAGAGAAGGCAGCTCTGGCACTGAGCTAGAGGGTTGCAACTCATGCTCAAGGTGTGGGACAACTGTCAGGGTGGATTAGTTTTAAGAAATGAGCATTTGGCATTGTACCTTTGGAACAACACTTACCAAAGAGGCCTTCAGCTACTGTTTCTGCCACTTGGTGTGTACTGCTGAGAAGTGGTCCGGTCTACAAAGCACAGCAGAGGTTTCACTGAGGGTCCAAACCTCGACATAAAAAGGACTTTAGTCTCTGCTTTCCTCCTCAGCCAGAGAGGATTCAAATGTCTGGTCAGTCCAAGGTCACAGACAGGTGTCAGTGCCATGTCTTCCCAGTTGTGCTTGCAAGCCACTTTTCAGCTAGAGCAGGTTTTGCATCTTTGGCTTTGTGGAGAATTCCCCGAAGGTCAGGGAATGGGAGAGTTGAAGAAAATAGGGTTCAAAGAGTGATTTATTTGATGCACAGAGGAAAGGTGCAGATAATTGTCACTTTCTCAATGAAGTTTCACTACCTTGTTAATACATGCGATCATCACTTTCAGGAAGAACAGTTTTTTGATGGTGAACTTTGCTCTTGAATGATTAAAACTGTTTTTTAAGAAAATCTTCCTGCATCCCAATTAAGCATGGCTTTTCTAGTTTTTACCTTATACATACGAATTGAAAAACTGAATAAAAACAAACCAAATAGAATTCTATATTTTGCCCCAAAATATTTTATTTCAGTAAAACCAAGGCAGTGTGGGCTTAGCATCTGACTAAGTATTAAAGGACAAATGAATATACAGGTTCTCGATTCTGCTTTTGACTCCATGCCTAGACCTTCAATTCCTTGTGTCTGTCTCTCCCCATCTGTACAAAATGGGAAAATGTTTATTCTAATTAGAAAGCACTCTTGAAAAGCCACAGAGAAGTGCTACAAAATCTATCTATAAAAAGAGTGATTACCTTACTGTATCCTAGCTGTAGAACAACAACCTGTTGGGCTCATTTGCACACCTTCTAGTGGTGGATGAACACCAGCGAAGAAAGTAGCTGGTTCGATGAGTTAAAATATTAGCTGTTAGAATCTTGTTAAAGTATGAATTTATTTCTACTAGGCAGCATGCTGAGACTTCCCTATGGTGATAGAACTTTTTAAAGTGGTAATTTCTGCCTAATATTGGTTTTAATGAGGAAATTGGATTTTCTCCTTTCATGTGTATATACTTCTGCGCTTCTCCAGCTTTGTTCTCTAACAGATTGCTGGCAGAGTTACTCCAAATCTATGTAAAGGGCAAGTTTTCTTTTAAGCAGCTGAGGCTCTGAGCAACTAATGTTGAGGCAGTAGATAGAGAATATATTTTCATGGTATATTTTGGTGGGTACACTGACCAGCATCGTCTTTCAAGAGCACCTATGAAAATATTTGTTTTTTAAGGAATGAATCTGAGGTACTGTAACTCTGGCGTTTTGTGGGCAACAAGGATAAGAAAGAGGTTCCACTGCCTACTATAGACTTTCTTATCTTGTCTCCTTTTAGATAGCTATTTGGGAACAAGCTGCTGAAGACAAGCTAACTGGTTTGAAATTTTTTTTTTTTCATAAGGAGTGACTCTGCAGAGATGAATAACTAGAGTACCCCAAGAGCTCATTCTCTTCAGCCTTTGAATTACTTTCCTAGCTCATATGATGCCTTTTTTCCTTCCTGCTACTCTAATATCACCTAGTCCTAAAAAGCAAACTTATATTGTGTAAATCACCAATGCAAATGATTCTTCAGTTACTTCTTGTTGTATCTGGCAATCTTGCTGATGCTAGAAGCCAGACAGAATCCTTTTTGCTCTTTGACAGAGGTGGTGACTCTGCAAGAAAAAATGGGACTTCATTTTTTTGTCAGAACTTCAGCAAGACTTACAAAAATACAAGGATGAACTTTGTATAATGAGAATATGTTGCTGCTTCTAGGGTAGTTGCACTTTTATTTTCTCCTTCACAACCAAAGGCAAAACTGTTTGTAGATTTGGGCCATTGTGGCCCAGTTGGTAAGAAATTTGAGGGAAATGTCATGATTATAATGATCAGTCATTATAATGAAGGGAAGGAAGGTCAACAGAGGGTGGCAGGAGCTCGGAACAGAATCGGCTGTTCTTATGGTTCTTCCACTCACTGCATGTCAAACTCTGGCTGTACCTTAGCAGCCGTCTAAGTGGAAAGCATGGTAGGAAAACATTTTATTTCTCCCCAGCTACTGATTGGGAGTGGTGTTGGTGTTTTAAATGTGTTGTTCAGAGCAGTTCTGCCTGGCCAGGGAGATTATCCAGAAGCCTCAGGACCTTTTCTCCCTTGTGATGTTGTGTAATGGTCTCTTGCACTTGAGCTGTACCAAACGAGCCATAAAACTACCAGGAGATCAGAAACTTATAAACCCAGGCAAGCTCCAGGAAAGGTGGGAGGGAGGAGGAAATGTATAAAATTCTGTTAAGACATAACTGCTCAGACCCCAGAAACTTCTAATGTTATTAAGTTTCTACAACTGAGATGACGGTTTCTTTACCTAGTTGAGCTTGCTTCTCTCTGTTCTGGAGAAACAGTCCTGTTCAAGGATTCACACTCTAAATTCCTCTTGAAGACAAAAATGCCAACAAGGAAAATCTTGACACTTGAAAAATCAAAATATATTTCATTCAGTGGAAACGCACTCTTTTTGACAGTAGGGAATTGCTCTGCTTCCCCCATGTTAACTTCAGATACTTGGGATTTTTTTTGTCCTCGGTCAGAGTAAGATGTTAAAGGGAATCACACATGAACAACAAATTTGGGACAGACTAATCTGTTTTGATTTGGACTTTTTAAATAGGTATACTGAAATATCTAGTGAAAAATCACTGTCCAAATTTTTAAACGGTTGAGGTGCTCAGGTATATTTCCCAAATATAAGATGTAAATTTTATTTACGCTAGGGATATTTCAATGAACATGCTTTTTCAAAAAAACATATCTTTTGAGAAATTCCTGGTTGGTTCTTTTCTCTAGCAGCATGTAACATTTGAATGAAAGGACATGTATGACCTTTTAGATTAGTGGTATTTACAAAATTGTTAGACTTCTAAATATGGCAGGATTTTTGAGTCACACCTAGGTGTTGGTGGAAACAGTCTTACTGTGCAGCAAGATGTGTTTTTCATCACCTCTAGAATGACTTTAATTCTTCCTCAAAGTATTGACTTCTAGTCTAATCACTTTAGAATTTTTAACTGGATTTGAGTTATCTGCACAATTGCAATAATTATCTAAGCAAGTGCTTAGCCTCACTCTATTTCTCACAGAACTTGTATAGTCTTAAACAATTATTTTCTCTTGTTTTTATGGTTTTGAAATACTTAATCTCCTGTTGTCGTGGTTTTTGGACTGAGGGTCGAGACAAGAACCGAGAGGGAGCACCCACCAACCATGGTCCCGGGCAAAACATGACTCAGGCTTTCTTCATAAAACAAAACAATTTATTAACAGTTACTTAACAGGAGACATAAGGGAACGAAACCGGTTACTTGAGAGGAGAAAAGAGAAAACAAGGCCCGATCTTAAAACAACACCTCCCCACTCCGTTTCCTTTCGTTCCTGGCTCAACCTCCCCCCCGGCAGCGCAGGGGAACAGGGAATGGGGAGTGCAGGTCAGTTCATCCACGTTAACTGCCGCGCCTTTCTTAAAGGAGGAGGAGTCTTTACACCATTTTTTCCCTTGCTTCGATGGATCCCCTACTCATGAAGAAAAAAGTCCCCAAACTTTTCCAATGTGAGTCCTGCCCGCAGGATTGCAATCCTTCCCCAAGGATTGTACCAGTTCGGGCTTTACCAGTCTCGGCCTCTTAGGGAGCTGCTGCCACTCGCGTCGGCGTGGGGCGTCCCACGGATTCCAGATGCCTCCACGACCTCGTCGTGCGTTCCATGCCCCATTATTAACAGTACCTGGTCATGCATCTCCTGCTCCACGACCTCTCCTGGGCTCAGGCGTCTCTTTTCCGACGTGGGTTTCTCCACGGGCCACGAGTGGGTCGCTGCTCCGCCGAGTACACCCTGGCTGCAGGGGGGCCGCCTGCCATCTCACACCGATTGCAAGGGAAACCTCAGCTCCAGTACACCTCCTCCTGCTCCATCTTGGCTGACCCGGTCGTTGTGGTTGTTTTCTCTTAGATCTTAATCCCCTCTAGAGGAGCTCGGCCCGGCGGGCACCCCGGGAGCGAGGTGCTTCCTGAGTTCCCCATGCGGCTCCCCCGGCGCCATCTTGAGCACATGGCGCTGGCCCGGAGCTGGGAGCGAGGGCAGCGCCCTCCTGCTCTCTCCTCGCTCCTGAGCAAAAAGCCTTTCCCGCCCCTTTGTCCCAACTTAAATAGGGCAATTCGCAGAGGCGCCAATTTGGTTCAGCCCCCCCCGGGCGGGATGGGACTCAGATCTGGTGGCACAGGGAGCAAATCCCCTCCCCTGCCACCAGAACACCCCCCCACACATCAAACTATCACACCTGTAGCTTGCACTAATGTTCTTTTTCAGTCTGAAACACAGGAATCTTCAACCCCCAAATGGTACTTGTCCTCTCTGTTTACAGTTGTTTTACTGTGTGTATAGTGCCTCTTCCAACCTATCACTGACACGCTTACTGACATGTCTTGTATTGCTGAACCCTAACTGAATGTAGTTAAGTGTACATATTTGACAGCTGAAACCATGCTCTGATCAACACTGATCTCTCCAGTCTATTTAGTCAGCTCTGCTAGACTCTAGTTTTAACTTATGAATCCTTTCCTGATGTTGAGATCTGGTCAGTGGTGTCAAAATTCATTTGACAACTTAAGCGGACATCGATGGCCATGAGCTACAGTACTGCTGAAAAATAGATTTAGCATCCCATGCTAAAAAAAAGTTTAGCATATCTGTCATACTGGAAGAGTAACTGCTGTTTTCCTTTATAGTTACTCCACATAATTAGACATGACATTAAATCTGTCTTGATCTCTAGCTATTCAACTTTATTCACTGGGAGGCTTAATTCTCAAGAATGGCATGTTTCTGGGCTCCTAGAGCAGGCAGAAACAGCCTCCTGAAACTTCAAAGGACAAAATGGTTTACTTTGATATTCCTAGGCAGATGAAGGTCTACACTGTGGTGCTGTACAGGCACTCCTTGCTTACAAAACCTTTACTGTGACTTTATTTAGAAGGATGTATCAATTAGAGGTTGGTCTATGTGGCTGAGCAGTAGTGATTTATAAGTCACCTTGTTTCTGCTCTTAATACTTGGGTCTGGAATACCTATGGTAGTGCCAATTTTTCTTCTCTAAGATGTGAATCTTCAGCCCAAGATAGTCCTCTCTATGTACAGTTGCTATACTACATGTATGGTGCTTTATCCAACACATGTACTACCACTAATACTAAGTTGCAAGCTGAGAGTCCAGTATCTGTTCTGGGACTAGCTTTTATTCATTTCTCCTGCAAAAAGGCAGCTATATGTGCATGTATGTTAACTTATATTTGTGCTGTGATACTTTCATTTTTTTTTTTTGCTTCTGAATGTAAATCAGCCTGGGCTCCTAGGATTTCATATCTCTCTATGAATCCTTACCTGAACACTTTGCCCTCCTGTTGCCTGGTGCTACCAATTCACTCCTTAAACTCAGGCTTCCCTCAAGCGTACACCTATTATCCTTTACTGTGGAAGATACTTTGGCTTGCAAAGATGAATGCTTATTTGAACGCCAAAATGTTACCTTTGAATTCTTGGTATTAAACATTTAAACTCTGACATTGATTCTGTCCAACCAGGCAGGCTTTGTAGCTGTTACTGTAGTTTTCTTTCCTATCTTCTTTTCTTCTATGTTGAAATGTGTTGCAACTGTTCTGTTTCATTGAAGTGTATCCCATACCTAGGGCAGGTTCAAACCTGAGGGACTCTGAAGTGGAAAGTCTTGTATTATCAGTCTCCCAAGGCAGTTGCTAGCTGCAGTATGTTTTGTCCGTGGCTCGTTTGCAGTTCTTTCCATCTGACATCAGTTCTGAAAGCCTTTATGCTACAAATAGCAGAAGAGAGAATTATTTTCTATTTATAACATCTGAAGAGAGAAACATTTACATTTGTGAGGTTTTTAGAAATTCCTCATACATTATAGGTGTAGTTCAAATGATAATGTTGCCTATATATTCTAACATAAAATTAAAAAAAGAGATTACTTTCTACCAGACAGGATTTTTTTTTTCCCCAAAGTGAGAGAGTAATTGTTACAGAAAAGTAAATACAGCATTCATCTTTCTTACGTATGTAATTTTTCAAGAAACTGAATATTAATGGGGCATCAGAAGATCCCAGCTTAAGAGGGGAGGGAAAGGGGAAACAAATTGTGATAAATTCTATTTTTCTGCTCTGAACATCAGTACAGGTCCACATATGATTCGGCACACACCATTCACACCTAGAAGTCTGTGTTCTGAGGTTCTACGGTTTTCATCAAATGCCCAGACAGAGCATTGTAACCCTCTGCAAACTTGTACTTGATAGGCTGGCAGTGGTCCAAATGCTGGCAGAAGCATTTGCACAAACACAAAATGTTAGCTTTTTCTTCTCTTTTTCTTCCAGACACAATTCAGCAGCATTCCAGATCACACATCTTCTGTTAAGGGAAAGGAGTGATGAACGCCTTCAGAAGGGGAAATTGTGATGCAGTGGCATCAGTTCAGCATAGCCTTCCTCTCTGGTTAGTTCTAGTCCCAGCTAGTTCTCCTTAGCTTGCCTCATTTGGATGATCAAAAATGATGGAGCCCGTCCTGTTTGCTCACAGCCACAAGGCCTTTTAAGATAAATCCAAAGTGACTCCAGGGATCTGAGAAGGTAAAGGGAAGAAATGAAGTTAAGGATGGGAAAAGAGCAGAGCAAGGGGGAAAAAAACATTGTTATTGCAGCTAAATATGTATCATCACTTTATGCTGCATCAAATTACACTGAAGGATATTTTCTGTTAAAACTGGTTAGTAGCATGGTGGTTTATTTGCTTTTGTCACCTTGTCTTCCTCTGCAAGCTGAAAATGAACTGAGGCCGACATTCAGTTGTAGAGACTTCATAGAATCATAGAATCGTTAGGGCTGGAAGGGACCTTCAAAGGTCATCTAGTCCAACCCCCCTGCAAGGAACAGGGATATCTCCAACTAGATCAGGTTGCTCAGGGCCTCATCCAACCGGGCCTTGAACGTCTCCAGGGATGGAGCATCCACCACCTCTCTGGGCAACCTGTTCCAGTGTTCTACAACTCTCATGGTAAAAAATTTTTTCCTAATATCCAACCTGAATCTACCTCCCTCTATTTTAAAACCATTACCCCTTGTCCTATCACAACTGGCCCTCCTGAACAGCCTCTCCCCATCTTTCCTGTAGGCCCCCTTGAGGTACTGGAAGACCGCTATAAGGTCACCCCGGAGCCTCCTCTTCTCCAGGCTGAACAGCCCCAACTCTTTCAGCCTGTCCTCATAGGAAAGGTGCTCCAGCCCTCTTATCATCTTCGTGGCCCTCCTCTGGACCCTCTCCAACTGGTCCATGTCCTTCTTATGTTGGGGACTCCAGAACTGGATGCAATACTCCAAGTGAGGTCTCACAGGTCTCACCTGTGTAGGTGAAGAGAGTGTACGCGTAGGGAGTAAAGAAAACCAGCTCCTCTTCAATTCCTATTAGAAGCAACCAAGGCAAGACCGATTTATCTCCAGGAAAGATGTCAATGTATGTTCAAAATACTGAATTCTGATTTCTGAAAACATAGAAATATAGTGTTTGCTTCTGAGTAATACCTACTGGAACTTTTCTACCTCCTCCCCTTCTGTTCTTTGTCCAGGAGGAGTGAGAGTGGCCCAAGAGTACTAGCGTTCTGGGAACTGTTGTCTACTGTCAGTCATGTTCAGAGAAGAGTCATGACTTACAGTGACCCTGCATTTCACTAAGGGATGTAGGAAGTTTCACTACAGGCAAAAGGAAGAGTCACAGAAAGACACTTTATTCTCCCTATTTTTCTGATTCCCTACAAAATGGCACTGTAACACTCCTGAAAAAAGAGGAGTGCAGAAGAACTAAGATCATGAGGATGCAATACTGTGTGTGAATTTTGTGTGCACATGTGCTAGCTCAAAGCTGGGGCCCCTCCATGGACAGTGTCCTTCCCGCTGTCACCAGCACAGCCTTTTCTCCTGCTGCTCAAGCAGGGCTCCTGGCAAGCACAGGTGCTTGGGCTGTTGCTGCCCTGGAGATAAAAGGTGGTAATTGGGTGTTAAAGGCAAACCAGAGCTTTGAGGTAACTGGGGTGGGTATAACAGAAATTTATGAAGAGAGGCACAGAAATGGTGAGTGAGGAGTGATTGCTCAGTGTCTCTCAACCAGGGCAACAAATGCAACTCGGGCACATCCTCACGCACACATGTTTAAAGTGCTCCTGGAGGTGCCACAATTTATTTTACATGGTCACAAAAGTGATTGGATGAGCTCAGGAGGAAAGTCTGCTCAGGGATTTTTAAATGGAAAAGCTTTAGGCAGCCCAGGAGGTCCCTGGGCTGAAGGTTGCTGGACAGAGGGGAATGGAAGTACTGCAGAAGCATCCCTGCTTGCTAGTTCAGTTCCCAAGTCTCTGCTGTTTCTACAGATGGGCGGAAGACACTGAGCTGGGTGGACCTTTGGTCCATGTGCTCTACTCACAAAACCCTGTACCAGACTGCAGATACAAAAGATGGGGCGTTTGGACTGTATTTTGCTTTGAAGGAGAGGAAACAGCAGAGACAACTGCCTTCTGTGGTCAAAATCTGTCCTGTTATCTACTAATCGATTTTTTTTTTTTTTTCCAGTGACTTAAGCAATAGAGCTGTGCTATCCTTTTTGTTTTTCTTTTATGTAATAGATTTCTTTTTACACTCTTTAGGTAATGATAATCTGGTTTAAGGAAAACCTTCATTTTTTGCAAATGTTTTGACTGTCCTATGTATGTGTAAATACATATGTATGTATTTTTATATAAGCTTCAAAAATCAACTGTGTTTTAACCACTCTGCTATAATGGAAGCAGCATCAAGTACGTCAGCTCGTGAGAACTTGTTTTCCTTAAAGTGCAGCATTTGCATGTGCTGAAGGATGGCAAGTTAAAACTTTGACAACTTAATCCTTATTTTTTTCTCAGATAAATTATCCTGAACGTTCTGGGAATAGCACGATATGCACCATTCAGGCTTTGCACGAGCTACTGATGTTTGCAAAGGGAAGGCAAATACGTTGTGTAGCTACCCTATGAAAGTAGACTAAACAATGTTTGCAAAGGAAGCAAGGATGAAGAATGCTGAAGCTAATGTAAGAATCAACCTGATAGATGGTCTAGAATAAGCTTTTTGCATTTCTGTGGTTTCACGGTGAATCTGGTCATCCACGTGCTAACTTCAGGGCATAGGAACATAGGATTGGAAAAGACTTGGATAATTAAGTCCATTCTTCTATTGCAGGCAACAGCATCAAATAATCATATCATAAATGTATTAAAACCACATTTCCTCTGGCTTCACACTATCCAGCAAAACTGATTTATGCTTTCTTGAGTAGCCCAGCTGCATTCATTGCCTGCACTTTAGAAAGAATTTGTAGCAAGTAGTCAAGAAGATCTTGTTATTAAAGAATAAAATCTTTAATAATAAATCTTTAATAATAAATAATAAATCTTTAATAATAAATCAAAAAATTGATAGGGAAAAAACCCGAAATGCAATAGATAAGGAAAACAGGTGGGATGTGTTAATGAGTTGAGATTACAGCAAATATTGAGATTGACTTCTCAGACTTATCCTCTGATTAAGAGCTGAGGCTGCTTTCTAAGTTGAGTAAAGAACAGGGACTTTGCTTGTCTAGTTTTCAGATTACATACTGCAACTCAGACTCAAGTGGTATATGTGGATTTTAGTGCCTGGCTTTGTGTATTGACATTTGAAGACTGTACCTTGTTTGATCCCAAGCTCATTGTAGTAAGAACTAACAACAGGAACTCAACAAACTATTTTTTTTGTTTGCATTAGATCGTGAATGGAAAAGGTTAAAAGACTTGGGCGGCGGGGGAAAGTACTTTGTGTGATTTACAATAGTAGCCTGTCTCATCTGTTTCATCACTATATGATGAAAGAGAAAAATGTGAGAAGCAACAAGAATAGATCATCATAACAACAGCAACAATGTTCTTTATCATTTTGGACTTGTCACTCTTGGAATGATTAGATACTTGTGCAATATATAGTAAGTGGTGTGTTTCCAAAATGTGTTAATGCATTGGATGTTTTGAGATGCAAGAAGAAATTTTTAAAGATATTCCAAAAAGATATTTTTGAGTTTTGATAAATGATCCAAAAGCCATTGGTTTCTTCTTATTCCATGTTTCTTCTTCTGCTGATGCCAGTAATCTTTTTTTTGACTGAACCTTTAGTACATCTTTGTGGCATTTCCTCTTGTAATTGGATTCTGCTTCTTTTGCCATTTACTGGTGAGTTTGGGGATATGAAGAGGTTAACAGGCAAGGCATTCCCTCCTGATTTGTCCTTTCTACTGCCTTTCTTCATCCCTGTCTCTTCATACTGCCAAAAGGAGCGACAATATTCAAAATGGATGAGATGTTGTTTTAAAAATGATAATTCAGCTCTCCATGTTACTAGTTGAATGTGAATCTCTCTGATAATGTTGTTTGTTCTTTTAGTAACAAATCTTCATCAATGCTGGACGCTCTATCAGACACAGCCAGGGGTTATGACTGTGTGCCTCTTTCGCTGCACTGTAACTATATTCTGTGGATAGCCCACACCTGTGCCCCCAAACAGCCTGCATTCTCACAAGAATGATCTTGCCAGATGGGACAAAGTCCATTTAGCTTAGTGTCCCATCTCTGATAATGGCCAGTGATGTCTAGCAGAGGGTATGGGAGCAGGTCTGGCATTCAGCAGTATTTTCCCAGAACGTTCTCCCAGACAGGGCAATTTGTGACACACAGGCATCCTGAACCAAAAGTGGTGATTTGTATTAACAGTGCTCAGCAGACTTTTCTTCCATAAAGACTGTGTCCAGTCTTTTTCTGACGCATGGAAATGTATCCACAACGATCTGTGGCAAGGAGTTCTGTAGCTCAACTTCATGTTACTTCAAGAAACACCTTGGGCTTGATACTTGTACCTCAGAGTTTCTCTTGATGCTGTACCCCTACCTGCTCCATAGTTCTTTATTGGAAGCTGGTAATCATTCTGACTTTTTACTCAGTATACGCAGTTGTAGAAGTTTTTATTGTACCTGCCCTCAGTTCAAGCTTGTCTGGGTGAACTCTGAGATCATCAGTCTTAGTGATTCCCATCTGACCCTTTTCCAAAGGGGAGGAAGAACTCAACTTATCCTGTTAGTTAAATACTGTGAGACTGTTGCAGAGACTAAAGCAGGAGTTACCCCTGCTCTGAATGCTTGGGTTGTGTCACTCTTCCATGCTGCAGCAGCAGGACATACAGCCACCGCTTACTGGGCACCATGACTGATGCTTGCAGGACTGACTGGAATTTTCACTTGATTTGGATCTGCTTTTTTTTTCCTCTCAGAGGAGGTTTGCACTCAGCAGCTCCTTTAGAGTGAAGAGAGGGTTCAACAGCTAAGAAAATAAAGCCCTTAATATCTGGTTATTGGAGCCTCTGAACTTCACTTTTTGGTAATATTTCCCTACCCTTCTGTTTTTGTGAAATGCATCTCCTGGAGTCACTTCTTTATGGCTTGGTAGAAGTCTTTTCCTGAGCCACAGGGAATCAAGATACTTGTTTTTTTTTTTCCTGTGCTGCTTCTGAACAGCTGAACTGAGCACTCAGAGACTTTAGGTATAGAAATAGGACATTAAGAACTAGGTCATGCTTTTCCAAGAAAGACGACTGTCTTCCTTTGCACTGATCAGTGCTGATAATTGTGCAAATATGCTCCAGTGAGGCAGAGGCAGGTTAAGGTTATATTTCTTTAGTAAGCTGGTTTGATGCAAAAAGGACTCCAAAGAAAGAAAGCATTCTCCAGATTGCCCTTATTGATATTCTGTTAAGACAATAAAAGGTGCAGAGCTGTTTATTTAACCAGTTTCTACTCTTTCATGTTTCCCAGGGAACATGGGTAGATGTAGAGACCTGCACTTGGAAAGGGAAGATAATTGGCTGGCCTCCTTCAGCAGAAGGTGTATAAGAACACCCTTCAATGATCTGTGTTTGCCCTGTGTGCAATTGTGATTTCAGCTCTGCCCTTGAAACGCAGATTAAGCAATGCTGCCAACTTGCATTCTTCTGTCAAACGTTTCACTGGCTTGGGAGTCTGTACACAGCTCACAATGTACGTCCTCTGCCAGGGTTACTGCACCTTGGTGCTTGGTCGTAAGGTGGTTTGGTTTTTATTTTTTTTTCCTCTTGAGCAGAGGATGCAGTTCAGATGCTTGTTTGCCAAGCATGTAATATGATTCCTTGATATAATATGATTCCTTGTATGTGCTGTTTTGGATATTCCAAATTTGTGTTGTCACAAATTGCTGAAGAATTCACTGACTGTGAAATAAAGTTGCCACTGTATGAGAAGTGTAGGGGAGGGTATCACCCCACACAGGATCTTCCTGTTTCTTTCCTGAAGGGCTCTGCCTTTTAGGCAGCCAGCCTCAGCTTGCTCTTACTGGCCCCTTTCCATGTAGTTTGCTCTTTTCTTTCCAAACAGCGTTTCAACAGCAAGGCTGCAGGCATGTCTGCTTACCTGGTGTCTCACAACCAATGCACTCTTTGTTGAGAGAAATTCGCTGACTTAATATGAACATGCTTGCCTCTTTCCTTAGAGTTCCGTATTTGTCGCTCTCCACGGCCAGCCGAACCAGTGGCTCTGTTGTGGTTTGTTGCAGATGACAACTAAGGACCACGCAGCCACTTGCTCACTCCGTGCTCCCCTGCCAGTAGAATGGAGAGGAGAAAATATAAAAGGCTCAAGGGCTGAGACAAGAACAGGGAGGGACCACCCACCAACCATGGCCCCGGGCAAAACTGACTCAGCTTGAGGACACATCAGGTCAAATCGTTACCAACCACATCAGAGAGGATAATGAAAAACAAAGTCAGGTCTTAAAAACACCTTCTACCACCTGGTCCCTTTTTCCTGGCTCTACCTCCTCTCCTCCTAGCAGCGCGGGGGGACGGGCAACTGGGGTTGTGGCTGGTTTGTCACACATTTTCTGCTGCTCCTTCCTCCTCAGAGGGAGGATTTCTCACACTCTTCCCCTGCTCCAGTGTGGGGTCCCTTCCACAGGAGACAGTTCTCCACGAACTTCCCTGACTTGTGTTCTTCCCACAGGCTGCAGTTCTTCACAAACTGCGCCAGTGTGGGTCCCTCCTGCGAGGCGCAGTCCTTCACCAACAGACTGCCCCAGCACAGGCTTCCCATGGAGTCACAGCCGCCTTTGGGTGCAGCCACCTGCTCCAGTGTGGGGTCCTCCACAGGCTGCAGGTGGGTCTCAGCTCCACCATTAATCTCCAAAGGTGGCAGGGGAATCTCAGCTCCGGCACACCTCCTCCTGCTTCATCTTCACGAACCTTGATGTGCGTGTGGTTGCTTCTCTCACATCCCACTCCTCTCTCCACTGCAGCCATGCCGGGCCCAACTGGCCCGATGAACTCTGGTGGGATGAGTTCTGCCCAGTGGGCACCCTGGGAGTGCAGCACTTCAGAGTGAGGCCACTGCCCCCCTGCCAAGTGAGGGCCAGTGGCCCAGCACCGAGAGCCCACCTGCATCTTCCCCCTCTCTCTGCTGTGGGTCCTGCATGGTGCAGGTTCTTTTCTCCCTTCTTAAATATGTTTATCACAGAGGCACTGATGAGTTGGCACTGGCCAGAGGTAAGTTCTACTTGGAGCCGGGGACCCTTCCTGCAGACTCTCACAGGAGCCATCTTTGTAGCCCCTCCCCCACTACCAGAACCCCACCACGCAAACCTGACACAGGCTCCTACAGAGATACGAGAACGTTTGAAAGCATGGTTTCATATAAGTAATTTGTGAAATTCAGAAGGAATGGGCAAATTCTTGGGTATATCTGCCCGTGAGTACTTTTGGTGGTAAAGAGGGTAGTTGCTCTGAGCCTCCCCTACTTTATCCTTTTCTTTCGCCATAGCGTGTTTTAAAATGGGCCGATAGGTCTTTCACAAACTCCGAAACCGTGGCATGTACTTTCTTGTGAGGCTCTCTGGCTTGACTTCTGATTCTGAAGTGGAAGTACACTTGTAGGAGTGTTTGCCTCTTGGAGGTAGAAGGGCCACCATGTTTGCTGTCACGTTACATGTGGCTGTACCCTTCTAGCACCTGCAAGTTGCCTGGTGTCTATTTGGTGTTCCTGTGGAATAAAGGGTTGGTGTTGGGTGGCAGAAATTATATGCGAGGCATGACGTGTAGCAAATGTTAGTGTTATCTGTTATTGGAGAATTGTGTTATAAATTCATACATCCACTAGTTTCAAGGCTTCTATTAGTATAAATGTACTGGCAAGAAAGACCATACTGATCTTTTGGTGGAGTATCCTATGAGTTGGTTCCAGCAGGACAGAGAATGCCATTTAACAAAACCTGGGAACAACTGAGTTGTGGCTGTAGGTAAAATTCATTTGTAGCTTTCATGGATGGAGTTCTCTTTTGGTTGGCAGTGAAATGTTTGTTGATCTAGTTTTCTGAGAGCAAGCCACCTATTTTGATCTGTTTTTTCTTTACCTTTTAGAAATGTTGGTTAGGATGTTATGGTTTTGAGGAGATGTAGTCCTTATGTGCCCAATTCTGTATAACTTAAGGATGGATGGCTTTTTGGAGGAGAGGCATGGAACTTTCTGAAACTAAGGAGAGTTAGAGAAATCAGTGACCTACCAAAGACTTGTATTCTATGGTAGCTTGGAAAACTTCTGATCTGAGAAAGAAGTAAAGCTGCTAGGGTTTGCTTAGGATTTAAATCTGTACAAGGTGAATTGGAATGCATCTATTAATGTCAGAAAGAAACTGCGATATACTTTTTTTTCCCCCCCTTGCTACTCACTCCTAAAGAAGTATCCTTCTTGTATGTGCCATAATTGTGCACTACTGGCACCTTGTCAATCCTTAAGATTTTTGGGAAACATCTGCTGCATTGGCTCAGCCGGTAAAAACACTCATTTAAGAAACAGAAAGAAAAACCAAAATTAAATAAAAGGAGAACGGGAATCTGGTTTGTGGTGACTGTGTGTGTTCTTCCCAGAACATTTTTCCTCCTTTTCCATTTGGTTAATCTGTTTTGCAAAAACAGATTTTTCTTTTTTTCCTTGCTGAATGGCTTACATTATGCCTGTGAGCAATCCCTGTGAATCTGGATGATGAACTTCATCCTAACTGCCAGTCTCTAAACAATGCTGCCTGCAAATTCTGCCCTGGAGTTAAGAGCATGAGGAGAGTCAAGCAAGCAGGCTGAGGAAACTTTACGGAGAGGTGAGGCTGTATCTGTCTGCTGTGAAAAGCAAGACATGGGTGCAGGGTGGGAGCGAACAGTGTAATTTTGCAGGATTCACTTCAGAGTGCATTATGTCTCATAGGATCAAATTGTCAGGGAACGTGGGAGAAATGAGAGTCCTTGATGTGCCGATACCTTCACTGTAGCTGAGTGACTGGTCAGGGCTTCGGCTTTCTTGATGGCAGAGTTTCTGCAGGACTCAGCCCCGCGTAGCAGGATTCTTGAGACAGTGACACCTCCCTTCCACAGCCCTTGGTCTGTTGAACTTGAGATCTGCAGGGATATGCAGTTATTTGCATCAGTAATAAACTCTAGGTAAGCTGATTGGAGTGCACACACAGAACAAAGCTTAGAGCAGGGCATCAGGTACTGGAAACGAATGTGGTTGTTCAGCAGTGTAGTGATTTTTTTTTTTTTTTAAATATTTGTAATTTAAGCACTTGGTCAGTCTTGTTATTGCAAAACTTAAGTCTGTGTGGCTGTTACCTTTTCAGGTATCATGGCTTTTTGCCTCTTAGGAGACTTAATTTTCACTCAGTTCAGATGTAGTCCTCTTCTGTGTGTTGGATTTATTTCAGGATTAACTGAGGACATTACATTCATTCAAAGCTGCCTTCTGAATTTTTTCAAAGCATTTGCATAGCAGAAGGAAAAATTCTACTAACCATATCTAACAGCCTAACAAGCAAGGCCTTTTGCTTCCTTGTTGATGAACATATAAATATATATATCTGTATACATACATTTGCTTAATTTACCTCATTACAGAAGTAATGCAAACAGCCTATTGTTAAGCTAGAAGATACTAATAGCTGGCAGCTGGAGGTGATAGATTTCTCTAAAGAGCCTGAAAAATTACTCCAGAGGAGTAAAAAACCCTATTTTAGCAGTAATGAAAACAGCTGTGGATAATGACATGCCAGCCTAAGATGGTAGGTACCTATAGCAGGCACATCCAAGCTACAGGCACGGAAGGGATATCCGTGGTTGCAATAACAAAACATGCGTGTTTTACTTCTAAGCTGTGCATGTAGAAAGAACAAGCAAGAAATTTTTGCTTTAACAAGAGCTGAAGTAGCTCCTCCAAACAGCGCTTCTGCGAGAGACGCTTGAGGTTTCCGAGGCAGGAAACTGCCAAGTCTTTGCTCCTGCTGTGTTTGAAAGATGGGTGGATGTCTGGAGCGTGTTTGTAGTTAACAAACCGTTTTTTTCAGATGCTAATTTGTTTTCAGTGACTGAATTGTCTTCTAATGGATGTAGATCTCTGAATCTTAGCCAACTGCTTGGGCCAAGAGCCACAGACATCAGACTTCTCAGCTTATCTGGATGGAGATACCTGAAAATCCATGGTTAGGGTCAATTGCCAGGGGGAGGCTCACGGCCGCTCTGGCGGGCTTGCTGAGCCCGGAGCAGGACGCGCCTGGCCAGGCGTGCGGCGGGCGCTGTGCCAGGAGCTCTGTGCTCCATCAGGGCCCGTCGTGTGTCCGGACCTCCGTCGTGGTGTTGCTTTTGCTGTGGCTGGGCTCCCTCCTCTCTCTGGCAGCAAGTGTGACCTGGAGTACGGCTGCAGACAGCTGATAAGTGAGCAGGAGGTGTCCTGGATCATGAGGCTTGGTGAGTTCAATAAGCGCTTTTTCACGGGCAAACAAAGCAAGCTCCTGTTTAAACTTTTTCCAGTCGTAACCTTTCTAGTGCTGACCTGCCTATAATGAAGTTGCTTAACATGTGACGCAGTATTAAGTTGTCACAACTTTATTAACATCGATCTTTGGTGTTTCACCTTTTGATAATGTCTTGTTGGTATTTTTTTTTTTATCATGGAAGTGTGAAAATCAAGCTTGGAGAGATAGTGAAGCCAAGTTGGACATTTCTAACTTTAATGAAATGGGCTGCAGTGAAAGAGTAATGCAGGGCAGGTCAGAGATACTAAAGTGAGAAATAGCAAGGGTTTCTTTCAAGGATCAGGCAGTAAAGTCTCACTCAGTAATTTAGGAAGAGAGCTGTTGAATAGCTTAAAAGTGTGAGGAGAACCTCCCCTTGTCTCGGGTCAGAAAACGGAGTGTGACTTTTGGCTCCTGAGACCCCAATTCTCAGTTGCTCTCTTTGATTCGGAATGTAAGGTAACAAGAAAGAAGGATAGCGGCAATCCACCTTTGTATTCTGGGACAACTGACAGCTCTTAGGTATAATATTAGAGCAGCTTCAGAGCATCCTGAAATTGCACTGTGCTTTGCGATAAACGCCAGCCATAGAGGGACTGTAGCACAGGGTCCTCGGAGCTTGTGTGCTTTCTGCTGCTACTCTGCGTTTGGCCTGCTCCCAGTCCACCTTGTTCTCAGGATGGCATTTCTAAGTCCTTTAGGTCTTTTTTACCTCCAACCAGGTGGAGAAAATGGACTCAAGAAGCTCAAGAGCTCTTAAGTTCAAAAGCTCAAGAGCTATCTATCTCAGTGAGCAGGAAATCAAGCAAAGGTGGCAGAAGGGCTGCATGAATGAGCATGGAGCTCCCAGAAAAATGTGGGCACAAAAAAGAAAGAAAGGTGTACCAGAGGTGGAAGCGGGGTTAGGTGGCCCAGCCAGTATGTGTGCAAGCTTGGAGGGATGGCATTAGGAAAGCCAAAGTCCACCTGGAGCTGAGTCTGGTGAGGGATGTGAAGAATGATATAATAAAGGGCTTCTACCAGTACATTGGCAGCAAAAGGAAGCCAAGAGAAAACACAGACCTGCTGCTGAATGAGGCAGGGGCTCTGGTGACAAAGGACACCAAAAAAGCTGAAGGTATTCGATATCTTCTTCAGCTTGGCTTTAATGGTAAGTTTTACCTTTCAGGAAGCCCAAGTCCCTGAGACCAGAAGAAAAGTCTGTAGGAAGGAAGGCTTACCCTCAGTGGTGGTGGATCAGGTTAGGGAATGCTTAAACTGGTCACATGCATGTCCATAGGATGGGATGCCGCCACACATGCTGAGGTGAATGATGTGAAATACATCCACTCCCAGTTACCTTTAAAAAGTCAGAGTGATCAGGAGATGACTGACTAGGAGACAGCAAATATCATGCCCTTCAAGAAGAAGGATCTAGGGGACTACAAACTGGTCAGTGTTACCTTCATCCTTGGGAAGGTAATGGAACAACTAATCCTGGAAACCATTTCTAGACATGTGAAGGACGAAAGGGTGATCAGGAGTAATCAGCATGGATTTATGAAGGCGAAGTCACACTTGACCAGCCTGTTAGCCTTCTGTGAAGGAATGAGTGGCCTAGTGGAAGAGGGAAGAGCAGTGGACACTGTTTAACCTGTCTTTAGTAAGATATTTGATGGTCTTTGACAACATCCTTACAGGAAAACTGATGATGTACAAGCTATATACCTGGACAGTGAGGTGGACTGAAAACCAGCTGAACTGCTGGGCTCAGATGGTTGTGATCAGCAGCACAAAGTGTAGCTAGAGGCCAATCACTAGTGAAGGTACCCCAAGTGTTGATACTAGATCCAATGCTGTTTATCCTCTTCATTAATGGTCTGGATGATGGGACAGAGAACTTAGGCACTTCTATCACCGAGTTTGCAGATGATAGAAAACTGGAAGTAGTGGCTGATATGCTAGAGTGTTGCCATTCAGAGGGACCTAGACAGGCTGGAGGATTGGGCGGAGAGGAACATCATGAAGTTCAACAAAGGGAAATACAAAGTCCTGCACCCAGAAGACGTCATGCACAAATACAGAAGCTTTCCTTCCCACATGCACACAATCTCATTCAAAGCTGTGCCCAGGTGAAGCTTCTGTTTCTGTTCAGCTGCATACTACTGCTCTTCACACTGCTGCAATTTGATTCCTGTTCATGAGGTTTACTAGGCTGTAAATAACATTAATATAGAAGATCGGCTTACAGCTATGGAGTTGCCTAACTTAGACTGAACTTCCTTTAAAAGGTTTAGTGATCCATAATTGCATTCTTTAGTAATTGTGTTAAAGCATATTCTTTACATTGATCATTTTAGTTGTGCTTCAATTGTTTTTGAATTGATCACAAAGAAACCGACTGTGTTTTGCCTGTTTATCTTTAGAGCTGAGCATGAAATGATTGAACTCAGTTTGTGAAAATGTCAGAATAATTTTTAATTTTCTGGCAAAATGTCTGTAAACGGAACACTTCTGCACTTAAACTTTTTCAAAATAGGAAATCCTAGTCAGTTGCAAAGAGTATATGGGTCTTTGGGGGGCTGCAAAATTGGAAATATCTCAGGAAAGAAAAATATGATTTCTTTGAGTATCAAGACAGTGTTTTGCAGGAGATAAGGTATTGATCCTGGTTAAGTGAATTTAGGTTATACCCTTGTTCTATCTTTGTTCCACCTAATGTGACCTATGGAAACTCCATGGGTTTTGGGATCATAAATTTTGTGAGTGGTAACAATTAAACTGCTTTCGCTTAAAAACAGAAAAAAAACCCCAAACAACCCACTAAAAAATCCCCCATAAATTTATCTTAGCCACTTTCTATCTCTTTGACCTAATAAATTTAATAATATATTGACATGAAAATTGGAAGAAGAAAAAACCAGGAAATTTCTCATCAGTTCTAATTTATTCTTTCTTCTCTTCCCTCGAGTGTTTAAATTTAATAACAAAAGAACAAAATTGCCATGGGATTGCCTGCCCTTCTCTCTCCAATGCTTTTTGGAAACTCTTAGCTGGGTGCAGAGATGATATAGTCCTGATGAAGAAATGTTGAACTTGTCAGAATGGAAAGTGAGTTGCTGGTTGGTGACTATCACCAAGCTACTGGGTTCTCCTCCCCCTCTTTTTTTCTCCTACCTCTTTTATTCTGATAAAATGAAATTTAGTGCCATAGCTGGGAAAAGGGATGCTGGTTTAGATGTATGAAATATAGGCAGTGCCACCAGTGAAGGCATCAAGACTGCAGGAATCTAAAAATGAGATTATTTTGCAGAAATTCTAGGAGAAGGTTTTTATCTTGAGATCTAGTCTGACCTCCCACACAGGACAGCCTCATAAGGATTTCACAAAAATCTCTTCTACTTCACAGTCAAAATTTCTGCTTGGGTTGGTGTAGCTTAGACAACAACCTTAGGCATCAGTTTTTTAAACAGGGAAAACGCATAAGATCTGAGGACAGGGACAGGCTGCTCAAACACCTTCGTGTTTCGAGTGTGGTGGTATCTGACAAGGTGGGAGCTGCAGCTTCTGCTGCAGACTTAGCTGGTTAGTAGACTGTTTTTGAGGATCAGGCTCTGCTAGGTGAAAATATACCCCCAGGTGCTACCTCTTTTCTTGTGACCCTGTGCAGCAGCATCTGGTCAGCAAATCAACCCATGAGCTACACCTGGTAGGTGGAACCATGAACTGCTGCAAAAGCTCAGGTCAATTCATGGAGGATCACGACAGTCTCATTGTGTTCTGTCTTACTCTTGGTATACAACACTGGACAGATCTGTGTATTTCCCCGGTGTCTTAATTAGCCTTTTATCATTCCTTTAGGAAAGGAAATGTTTAGTGGCTACTCTGATGGATTTGTGGAAGCTATGGAAAAAGGCCCAAGGCAGAGGGGAATTTGAGCTCTCTGTACCTGACACTCTTCGTGATGAGTTTGCTTTAGTCTTTGTCCCTAAAGCTTTTCCTGTATCCGTGATCAGCTGCATCCAAATAAATATGGTGTTTTGGTATGTACAAACAGGCTGCTGCAAGCAGAATCTATTTGTTCTGCATCCGTGTTCCAAGCGGTGATGTATGGCTTGCTGTCCACTTGTTGCTTGCAATTGCAGTGTCAGGGTTGGCTTCTCTCTAAGGGATGAAACGTAACAAAACCAGGAAATGTATATTTGGTGCCTATCCCTGCCCCTTGCTGATGCAGCAAAAAGGCTTCATGTTTCGCTTGCTATACAGAACTGATTTTCTGCTGTCACTTTTGATATTGTGCTTCACACATAGCTTCAGGCCTAATGTTGCTGACGCAATTGTACTTGCTTAATTTTATCCCACTGAATATGCCACTTTGTGTGCTTAGTCATCTGCTAAAAATCCTTTTGTTAAGATCCGAGAACAAAACACAACACCAAGTATTTGATCCTGCCTACTTATGCATGGCTAACATCCTTTGCTTTTATGTTTAGCTTGCTGCTATGAAATTAATGAAATATTTATTCAGCTGTTAAGGATCAGAGTTTTCCTTCTCTTATGATTAGGGATCTGTAGAGGATGTTCCTTAGAGAAGGAGAAAGGCCCTGGCGTTCTCCAGCACTGCTGTTGGGACAGGCTGTGCACTGAGGTGGGCCACGTGGTGCTATTTCAACGGGTTATACTTGTTTTGCTCATAGGAACTGTGGTCAAACCCTTCGAATTCTGGCGTGTCTTTTGACATCACAGGCAGCTTGCTGTGGTCAGTCTGACTCCTGATCATTTGTTAAACGCTGTGGGTCTCAGGCAGTGGGGTGCTCTGCAGCCTGTCTTTTCCTGTTAGGTTTTGTAGGATTTAAACCAACATGGCTGATATTACAATGAGCGGCAGCGAGTGCAACGCTGTATCACTACAAAAATCAATGAAGACTGAATCACCATCAGCTTTCTAGGACTAACCAGCAAGGAGACATTATTTTTGCCTTTCTCACTTTCTGGGATATGTGGTACCTTTCACCTGAGGATTTCTACCCCGTGGACTGAATGCTGGATGTTCTGAGCATCTCACCTGAGGGGTATATGCCTGTACAGATGAAGCCAGCTGAGAAAAATCTTCAATATATTTAGCACACCATATGTTTTCAGAAAACTCTTCTCCTGGAAAGAACATTCTTAAAAGCAAGCATGCTAACAGGCTAGCATCTGTTCATTTAGTTGTCAAGACCTAGAGTGTGCTTAGACAAGAGACAGTAAACGGTCTGATGAGGGAAAGAGAAAATATAATTAAATGACCTCTGCTTTCCTCAACAGTCATACACCCACATACCCTAAAGAATCACCAGTTTCCTGATGCTGTATGATTTTCTTATTTCCATTAGATTAAACATTTGCTACAAAGGTATGTGAATCTCAGGCTGAACTTCAGGTTGAAGTTTTGTTTTTGTATCATTGAAAATCTCAGCCAAATTAACCTGTTTCTGACAATGATGCCAGTGGCAAAAAAAAAAAAAAAAAGGCATTTTATCAGCTTAATTCTCTATCAGTGGCTCTAATATGTCCAGACCTTGAAGAAGGGACTTGAAACTTAAAAGAACCTGACTTTTCTGTCAGAGTTCAGCCTCTGCCAATTCTGTGAAACACTACTAAAGTGCAGCTGAACAAGAAGCCTGTGGAAAAATATCACAGCTTTTTCACACCTCATCAGTTTGTTGTGATTGTTTGATAAGATTTTTAAATGTTCTGCATGAGCTGTGTGATTGGTCCTTTTTGTTTGTTTGTTTAACCTCCATCTTTCACTGCTTCCAAGTGGAATTGCTCTCCAGTAACACAACGTCCCAGTCTGCAACGCAATCCCTGAGAGCATAATTTGGAGCATATTCTTGTATTTTCAAACCATGTAATGCCATAGTGGTCTGGAGCAGGAGGAAGGATGAGGATGTGGGAACAGGTTGAGCTGTGTTGAAACAAAAAGGAGCTTTCCCTAGAGGTGCCAGAGTTAAGGTGGAACATATTCAGACTGAGGGGTAAACTCAAGGGGGAATGGATTTCTTTTGGGTAGTGTGGGAGTCTGACACTGTGCTATTTTATTTATTTAGAGTTCTGAGAATGCTAAAAATGGCCCCTACTATGCTCCAGGTACTTTTGACATAAGTTAGAAATACATGACAAAAATACCCTCAGTGCAGAAGTACAAATGAATATTTCAAGGAAAATGACAGTAAAATGAATTTAGGGTTGAGAGTTCACATTAATAATGCAGGCTGATCTACAGCACCTTCATTTTTCATCTGTAAAATGGGGATAATGATGCTGACCTGGTTTGTAAATGAGCCCTGAGATCATCCGATGGAAAGCATCACCAACAGAAGTGGTGGTGGTAGAAATTCATGTCAGAGATGTGGTATAATTGTTTCAAACTAGAATTTTGTAAGCATTGGGAAATCCAGAAAAGAAGTTAAAGACATCCAAATATTTCTAAGTGTGGAAATGCTCTTGTGAGGTATATTTCTCTGCCCATGGCAGGGGGGTTCGAGCTAGAAGATCTTTAAGGTCCCTTCCAACCCTAACCATTCTATGATTCCATGAATGCTTCTGCTGAGCAGTGATGCCATATGGTAACTGTGCAATTACAAGCAATATGAGTTTTTATAGTCATGGATCAAACTGATCTTTTTAAAGAAACGTTAATTTTCTTGACTTGGCTCCTTCTGCCGTCTGTCTGTCACTGTCACTCATTGATTCCAAATCATAGGCTGTTTCTCACCACCTCTCTCTTTCACTGCTTCCTATTTCTGAGGCCCTTTGGCCAGCAACATACCACTGCTGGGTACTTTGTTCTTTCTGCAGTGTTTTTGTTTTATGCACCTGGGCAGCCTCTGTCATCTTTTTCCTTCTGACTGTCTTAATCCTCTACCGTCAACTCCACCCAACCTTTTTGCTCAGGCTCTGGTAACCCGAGAAAGTCCCTCTGTCCCAGTTTCTTTGCTTGCTTACAGGTCTGAGTTCTGCTCTCCGCTTGTGCAGCACATCTGCATCTGGCTCCCTCGCCCATCCTTCGCTTTCACTCACAACCTTCTCTGGTAACTTTACCACCGTCCTCCTGACATGATCTGTCTGGTTTTTACCTCTTTAACATATCCCATGTGTAGCTTCAGTCTCCTGTCTCCTTCCCAGCACTTTGACCTGGGACCAGCAACCGCCTTGCCTTTCACCCCGTCAGTGCTGCCCAGAGCCAGCTTGCTCTCTGCCCCTTCAGTTTTGCGATAACAACAACAAAGAGAAAAATCTATGCAAATCTTGACCAAATAAATAACTAAGAAATGATTAGAAATAGATCACTTTAAAAATAAAAATTTTAGACTTTCCAGGAATAGTCACTTGTCTAGAAAAAGACACTGCGTTTCATTTTACTAATGTGTTTTATTGACCCTGCTTATACTAAAAAAAAAAGGAAAAAAACCCCAAACCAGACAAACAAAACTCAAAAAAACGACCAGCCAAACAAAATATCCTTGTCTTGTGATCCTAGCTGAACATACTTAATTTTGCATGCAATATATTCCTTTGGAGTCCAAGATAAGCAGGTGAATAAGCCTCTCCCAGATCAGTGTTGGAAGGCAAAAAGCAGAGTGTGAAGCTGTGGCAGAAAGACCACGGGAGGTGATGAGATAAATGATGGCGGGTCTGTATTCACATGCTTCTTTTTAAGTGTTCTCCAAGGCCTCTTGCTTGTGTCTGGTTCTGATGTGTGGAATGATTGTCAAGGAAGTAAAGACAACACTCTTTTCTCTGTTATATTTTTTGGCTGTTAATTTCTCAGACTGCTAAAACTTCAAATGTAAGAGGCTTCACCAGGACTGATGGCTTTTACTGTCTCTTTGTATTCATGTGCCTGAGACCAGACCAGGACTTGACCCTACGCTAATAGAAAGACGGAGTTGGTTGAAATTTCTGCTAATAATGGAAAACTACCTTCCACTGTAGCTATGCAGCAGGCACTCCATCATAATGAATCTGTCAGGCTTTCTCCCTTTTAAGTGTTACAAATGTTTGCAGACTTTAGCAGAGGGGATATTTTTATAAAGGAAAGGAAGAAAGTTTATATGATTTCTTTCCTGTATGATATGCAAGTTTGGCAAAACGGTATGTGTATCTTTCATAATTTTGAATCTACAGGGGTTTGAGGAGTAACTGTTATTCCCAGGTTTTTGACAGTGCTATTTGACAGATTAAGAAATAAAATGCTAAAGTAATCTTGTGTCTGAAAACAAAGATGGAAATAGAGCAGATGTCATTTTGCAAATGGGGAGTAAAAAGGTTTTTGTGTTTGCCAGCATGCGTAGTTTAGAACAATTTCAGTGCATCAGGAAATGAGCTTTAAATTATTCTAAAGTGGTTGATAAATGGGAGCAACACAGTTAAATTTATTAAAGCTTTTTTGGTAAATAATTGATATAATGTTGCAATAAGAGTACATTATGTATTATAAAACGATACATTATGTAAATAGATGTAGCACACTCTTCCTTCTGCTTAATACTAGATTCCACACTGGCTAATAATTGTGAAGGAGCTCAGTCAGTTTTCCTCCAAAAGCCATGAGCATTTTAGCTGCTGAAAATTGGCAGGTGTGTTATTTAAATTACTTTCGCCATCTCTATACAGCTTTCAGCTTGATTTAGAAATAAAATAATAATAATAATTAAAAAATCAGCCCTAGAGGAGAAGATGGGCCAGCCCGCTTACTATAAGTGGCTGGAGAAAAAGACTGGGAACGTGACGTTTCCTCCAGTGACACCTGCATGATGTTCAGAGGACTACTGCTCCGGGCGATTTGCTGCTGTTGAACTCATATGGTCATCTATGCCTAATCCAAATGCTGGTTTGAATACGGTCTTGATTATCTCTGACTCTGGAGAGTGGTATATTTGTGCTTTTATTAAGGCAACAATACTGTTAATGGTAAAAGGTAAAAGACCATTATTTTTGGATTTTCCAGAAGTCAGGTTTAAGGTAGAGTGTCTCTTGAGAATTCTTATCTAGTTAACACAACGTTCTCGTTTGACAGGGCATATCTGACACCATGCCTCAGCAAGACCTCTCTGATAATTGCAACCTGAGGATCTGTTCCCTTTTTGCTGTTAATGGATTGTGAAAGTTTCTTCACATTTACTATTCATTTGACTTTATAGTTTGTGTGGGCACCTTGTAGGTAGTTTTGCTAAATGGTTTAGGAAAGCTTTACTAAATGTTGAACAAAGGTATGAAGCTTAACTACAAAACAGCTATTATGTCTTCTAGTAAGTAAACAAAGAGTAATATCCATTAAGTACTGGCAGCCACCAGTTGCTAACCCTTTACTAGTGAGATGCTGATGAAACCTTTATTCAGAATACAACCAGACTCTCTCTCGGGTTCTTAGCTCAGAGAGAAGAAGGAATACTTCAGAGCACGAAAATGCACTACCTGCCTACTAAACTGGTTAAGGATCAGCATCACGTTTAGTGGTGTAGGCACTAAAGTCTTGTGACACCATTCTTGTATGCCACTATAAACTTAATCCTAAATACCACGCCAAATCCATGTAAAAAGTCTCTCAGAAAAATTGTCTGGGACTGTGTGGCATTGGAGTATCACAGCATTTCATCATGATTATGTGCCTTCATTTTTCTCTTCAATTTTGAAGAACACCACTTTTTTCACAACAGTGTCCCATCTGTCTGATCCCTCTGGACAGGTGAAGATACTTTTGCAGAACTACTAGAAATGGCAAGTGAACTTATGCACCTGACCTCAATCTCCACACTCTTCTTTATCTGTGTTTACTAAGTCCTTGTAGGTGGTAGGTAAATAATTACCCAGGTGATTAATGGGTAATATATCTCCTGTCACCCTCAGATGTTGTCAAGACATTGCCAAAAGCCCTGGAAGAGACATGAAGAAATTCATTTACTATGACGATGCAGCAGTGTTGCGGTCAGCACTGTAATAACTACTGCTTAGAGAAAAGCACTGCAAATGTAACTATCAGAAATCAAGTATTTTTGAAATGCTCATGTCCTCATCAGTGAGATGAGGAGTCAGAGGAGCCTGTTCAGCATGAGACAGAGGTACAGCAATGTTTGATATTGTCGCAAAGAGTGGATAGGGAAGAATTCCCTCTTCCCTTCCCCTTCTGCCTTGCTGCGTGATACAAATTTGTCTTGTGGCTATAGTGGTATAAGCCTATAGAAACATCACTTGAAGTAAATGGATTTTCTGCTGGTGTGACTCAGAGCAAGTAGTTTTTTTTCTCTCTCCAGAGTCTTTATCTAAGCCTGCTGGCATTAGTAAAAGAAGACAAATAGTTATACGACAATAGTACGGAAAAATCACTGCAATTTTCCGAAATGCATCAAGATATTTGTTACATCTAATTTAAATTATAAAAAAAGATATTCAAGAAGGGACTGTGGAGTTTAACACAGCAAGTTCTGCTCCATGTTTATCTCCACCTCTTTTCTTCCTGTGACATTTGCTCACTTGTTTCATTTTCCCTTTCCTACGTGCAAGCTCCTACCTTGAGGAGCACAACAGTTGCAGTGTAACTACACTAGTGTCTGCTCAGGTTAGAGTGATCTAAAGAATTAATGTAATTCATGTCACAGGTTAATTCTTCTCAGAGCTGTACCTTTGTTCAGCTGTCATATGACCAATTACCCCTTCCTCTGAGTCCCCCTCCAACATCTGCACCGTCCGGGCTTGTCCCGTGGATATAGTTTGCACCATTCATTTTCTTCTTTCTCTGACTGGTTCACAACGGTGTCTTTAAACTGGGTGACTCTCTGATCCTTTCAGATGTTCTGAAATAAATGTAGTCAGGAGCAAAGCACTATGTGTACTTGTGAATGTCAGGGAGCGAAAAAAATCCCACACTGAGGAAAATGAGCCAAAATCTCTTGGTATGCACATGTGGTCCTTGCTAAGGGATGGGATCCATGGCATGTGGGGTAGTGAGAGGGGGATCTAGAACCACCGTGTGGGAAGGTGACTAGGACACTTGACTGGGGAGTGGGGGAGTTTGGTAGAGGATGTATCAAGCTTATCACTGGGGAAAGGAGGGATGTCTGGTACTCAAAGTGATGAAAATGCAGGTAATTAGGAGCAAAGAACTGAGGGTTTTATGAAGCACTACTTCTGGAGTGCTCATTTAACCTGTTCCTCAGTAGCATGAAAGAAATACGATCTTTCTACAGTATCTAAATTAAATCAGATAAAGAGTGACCTTTTTGGCCAGGTTTTTGTCTGGGGTTTCTGAATCCAAGTACTACTACTTTTAATCAAAGTCTTCTCTGAGCTCTGTCAATGCTCTCCATGTTGTTTTCTTTCCCCTGCTGCTTTCTCTGACTTGTTTCTTTCTGAACTTATGGTTTCAGTTGTGGTCTCAGTCCTCCTGCTGTCTGGCTGCCTGTAGACTTTGAAGCAGAGGCAGAGTGGCAGGAGTAAGCGCACCCCGCGATGGGTTGTGTGGCATCGGCAGGAGTGAAGTGACCTCTGAGGATCGGTGCCCTAATAGGGCTTGTGAAGACAAGGAGGAAAGATGGAATTAATGATGCAGGCTGTGAAAATTGCGTTGCTTGTTTTCAGGTGCTGTGCTCCTTCAGCTCAAACCAGGTATTTGAGCACCCAGGCAGGATGAGGGGGCACATTGGAAGGTACCAGGGCGTGTTGAAAAAATTAAGATGTTGTTCTTGGTTTGGATTGGTAGAAACTTTCCCCTTCAGCTGTTCTATCCTCAGTGCTGGATTTCTGTCTCTTCTTGCCAGCTGCTGGCGCTTCCAACCATTGTCTGGCATTATCACAGTCAGCTTGTCTGGATGGCCTTTTGTAAGGGTTGCCAAGGGATGTTGCTTTGTCCAGGAATGGTTATTCTCCGTCGGTCAGGTACAATACCATCAGCTTTTATCCTGTCTTAATGCACTCTAACGCAATCTGCTTTCTTGGCAAAAGAAGCTCTTATAATATATCTGATAGTAGGATACCACTTGTAGAAAAGGAGTGGATTAGTGTGCTGAAATTGTGCACAGAGCTAGAAAAAGATTTACTTTCTTTTGATAATTGGGTGTGACAGTGTTGTGACAGGAATTTTATGGAAGGTTGGAAGGAACAGGATTTTGGAGTAACCCTGATATTCTGCTATGTCCCCAATTCTGGAGTCCAAGAAGCAGTCATGGGGTGCTTCTGGTTTCTTCCTTATTCTTTCCAGCTTGTTAGCCCAACTCTGTAAAGTGTTTTGAATAAAACCCTGCAGAAGCTGTAAGAAATACGTTTGCTGATGGCTAGGTTTGCCAGAGTTGGAATTATGTTTGGAGAGAGCAGTGCAGGTTATTCAGAGGGGGAAGCCTAGTCATCATGGGAGGCAGGCTGAATGGATGTAGATCCCCTGCCTCCATCTCTGGCAGCTGATTTCCAGGGCAGAGGTTAAAGCACTAACACATGCCACAATACTCTTAACTTATTCTTTTTTTTTTCTTTTAATTCTTTTTCCTCCTGCATTATCCAGAATTGAACTGAACTGCATTTTCCCTCGTGCTTTGAGTGTATGTGGAACAGGGGTGGGGTATGCTTGATGCAACGGGAACAATCAGCAGGAACCAGTCTGTAGGTGGACTGAGATACAGAGGCAGGTCAGGCTTAGTGATGGGATGCCAAGTACTTTTCTTCGTGATGCTGAGTTGTTTGTTAGAGGCTTTCTCCTCCCTGCTGGTGGTCTGAACCTGTTTGTACTCCTGATGCTTACCTGTGATAGCTCAGTCTGATCTAACTCTGCCTTGGTGGGAGAGACAGCCTGACAGGTAGATGCACTAGAGAACAGAATAAATGTGTCCAACTGTAAACAGCAAGTGAGAGCATAATTCCTTCATTGTGGCATGCAGGGTATATGTGAAATACCTGTCTGAAATGAAAAGCAGTAATGACAACAGTTGTGTGAATGAATTTTATCCTCAAGAACAGGTTATTGAAAGTTTTTTCTTTTGGAGCTTTCAGCGTAATGGGACAACATAATAAGGGTAGCAGGAAAATAGTGTCTTGGGCAAGGACATCCAGCTTTGGTTAACATTACTGTGCTTTTCCACTTTAAAAATTACAGTGTTATTTTTCCACCACTACCACCTCTTATGTCTCCTATTGCGTGAAAGATGTTCTTTTATATTCAGTTATTAGTTTATCCTGTTAAGCTGTATGTAGTATTCCATTGCCCATCTCTCCCCACTCTGCAAGTTCTCTGTGACTTACTGAGGAGTGAGTTACTTACTGATCCATGCCTTCATTGGCTGTTTCTCTGAAGTCCAGATTGATCTGAGTTTAACTGAGTGCATGCAGTACTTATTTTTAAGGTGGTCATCTTAAAAGTGGCAAGCATTGAATGTTGTAAAACTGTCCAATTCTTGGCTAGTTCATCAATAAGTGATGTCCTTTGTGTTTTGAGAACTGCAGACTGTTTTTTCAGAGTGTTCTTAACCAGTTACACCTTTAGCTGTCATGTCGTTATTAGACCTGGAAGAGAGTCCAGGGGTACTCAACTGTGTTAGGATGATAATTGCCCATTGGCTTCCAAATCTTCAAACTGGGTACTTCATTTGTACTGTACAGAGCCACTGTCAGGACTATGAGAATAGCGAGATCACTGCTGTGTCTCTGTTTATAATACTTCAACTCTAGCAGTCTGTGTACCATGGCATGTCTTCACCTAGAAGCTCAAGCTCATGAGTTCACAAATTCCAGCAGAATTGGACCATTACTCTTCCCAGGATAATAAGTGGAGGATCAAAAGAAAAAGTCTCTATTGGGATCTATGACTGTTGCTTCCCAGGCAGGTGAATGTTAGCTGATACTTAGAGGGCAAAATTGAAGTCATTGATAAAACCTCAATTTACTACTATGGGACCAAATTGACCCTCAGGGTTTTCTAGAGGTTTCTTAACTAGTCACCCAATAGAGGGGCTGATTTTTATCACTTTTAATGAGGCTTCTCTTCCCCAAGCCTTTGAGCTTATTAAAGACTTCTTAAATAAGCTGTTTGTAATCACTGCTGATTGTTTCCCTCTGTTTATTTAACAGACTAAACATATTTATAAAATCCGTTTCTGTTCCCCTGTGACTAGCATTAATGCACTTGGTTGTTTTACTCCCCTTATCACTATCATGTAACTCTGAACAGAGTAATATACACTGTAGTGTGCTGCTTTCTGATTTCTCAGTGCACATGCATTTTTACCCTCATATCTTTGAGCAGATTCTTCCAAAACCACAATAACCAAATCTTGTGCTTTGCATTTTCCTTTTTTTTTTTTTGTTTAATTTGTATGTCTTTGTAGAGATTTGCAACACACAAAAGCCTTCTCCTGGGTGGCAGTCCTTGTACTTTAAACAGTATTCTTAATTTTTTTTCATAATGTTTGTATATACTTGTACAGTAATATATGGAAGGACAAGGAGGAACACTTTTCAAGAGGACTTTTGCCTATGTTGTTTAATATTCCATATAATTCCACCAGGAGGAAGAGTATCCGTTGTTCATTTTCAGAGGCTGCAAGTATTGCTACCGGTTTTGGGTATTGGCTATCTTTTAAGATGATTGGTATACCAGGGAGAAGAGATGCAGAACTTCCTGGATCTTTTGATTGTTTATGTGATAATACAGCAAATAAATGAAGCTGGACAAAAGAAAAACAAAGATTGGTGGATATTTATGTACCTAATGCTAACTTTAAGTGACTAACTCTGGTAGCTCTCATTTGGGTGATGTGTGTTCCCATACTGGTCTTGACAATTAAAAAATCCTGCAGTGATATTGTCTTCAAAACCTCTGGGGTCTAATAAATTTTCACAGCAGTGAAAGGATGCCCACGTAGATGCAATAGGAATCAGCTGCAAGCTGCTGGCCTCTGAAGAAAGAGAGGTTTTTGCTTTTGGATCAGGCAGGGAATGTGGGAGCTCCCTTAGCCACTTAGGGAAAATAGCCTTTCTTTTTTTTCTCTTCGGGATGCTGTTGTCCTGACGAACAGCCATGCCCTAGGAGCTTCCATTTATCCAAAATTATAATGAAACGTTAATTGTGTGCTGTAAAAATGGGACCAAATCCAAACAAATCTGAAATATCTTCCTCCCTGCCAGCTGCATTTCAGATTACCAGCTCTACCCCTGAACTGTAGTTTTTGCAGTGGATCTAAGGACTTTTTGTAAATTTTTTAGAACTGTCATTTTCTGCCTTAAACATAGTTTCTATATTTTTCCAAGTTGAATTTTCTACATCCTTGATGAGCTGAGTTGAAAACTTTATCCTGTTGAAGGGCGTTGATGCCCAAATTTCAGAAGAGCTTTGAGAAATATTAGATGTAAACCTGTTCTAGGATAATGAAAAACACGGGGTTATTACAGTAAGACTTACAACTTTGGAAGGGATATCTTCCAAAAATACTGGAAAAGCTTTTGCTGTTGAAGAATATCTCTATCCATATTTCTGGAGACCTACACAGAAAATCTTCTATATAATCAAATAACAATTTAAGTGGGAAGGGACTTTAAAGATCATCTAGTTCTAATGTCCCTGCCTTGGGAGGGGACAGCTTCCACTAGATCAGGTTTCTCAAAGCCTCGTCCAATCTGGCCTTGAACACCTCCAGGGATGGAGCATCCACAACTTCTCTGGGCAACCTGTTCCAGTGCCTCACCACCCTCAGAGTGAAGAATTTCTTCCTTATATCCAATCTAAATCTCCCCTCTTTCAGTTTAAAGCCATTGCCCCTTGTCCTATCCACACCCTTGTAAAAACTCTCTCCAGCTTTCTTGTAGGCCCACTTTAGGTACTGGAAGACTATTAGAAGGTGTTTCTGGAGCCGTCTCTTCTCCAGGCTGAACAACCCCAACTCTCTCAGCCTATCTTCAGAAGACAGACGCTCCAGCCCTTGAATCATCTTTGTGGCCCTCCTCTGGACTCACTCCAACAGCTCCATATCCTTCTTGTGTTGGGGACCCCAGAGCTGAACACAGTATTCCAGGTGGGGTCTCATGAGAGCAGAGTAGAGGGGCAGAGATCCCTTCCCTTGACCTGCTGGCCACGCTTCTTTGGATGCAGCCCAGGATACAGTTGGCTTTCTGGGCTGCCAGCACACATTGCCGGCTCAAGTTGAACTTCTTAACCAGCACTCCCAAGTCCTTCTCCTCAGGGCTGCTCTCAATCCATTCTCCACCCAGCCTGTGTTTGTGATTAGGATTTCCCTGACCCATGTGCAGGACCTTTCACTTGGCCTTGGTTAAACTTCATTAGGTTCTCACAGGCCCATCTCTCCAGCCTGTCAAGGTCCCTAAGGATGGCATCCCTTCCCTCCAGCATGGTGACCACACCTCACAGTTTGGTATCATCAGCAAACTTGCTGAAGGTGCACTCAATCTCACTGTCCATGTCTCTAACAAAGATGTCAAACAGCACTGGTCCCAATACTGACCCCTGAGGAACTCCATTTGTCGCTGGTCTCTACTTGGACATCGAGTCATTGATTGCAGCTCCTTGAGTGTGACCATCATGCCAATTCCTTATCTACTTAGTGGTCCATGCATCAAATCGGTGTCTCTCCAATTTAGAGACAAGGATGTCATGCAGGAGAGTGTCAAATGCTTTGGACAAGTCCAGGTAGATGATGTCAGTTGCTCTTCCCTTATCCACCAACACTGTAATCCTGTTGTAGAAGGACACCGAATTGGTCAGGTGTGATTTGCCCTTAGTGAAGTCATGTTGGCTGTCACCAATCGCTTCCTTTTTTACTGTGTACCTTAGCATAGTTTCCAGGAGAATCTGCTCCATGATCTTGCTGGGCACAGAGGTGAGACTGACTGGCCTGTAGTTCCCTAGGTCTTCCTTTTCTCCCTTTTTAAAAATGAATGCTGTATTTCCCCTTTTCCAGTCAGTGAGAATTTCACCAGACTGCCACAAGTTTTCAAATATGATAGATAATGGTTTAGCAACTTCATCTGTCAGTTCCCTCCAGACTTACGAATGTATCTTCTCAGGTTCCATGGACTTGTGCACCTTCAGGTTCCTTAGATGGTTTTAAACCTGATCTTCACCTACGGTGGGTGGTTGTTCATTCTCCCAGGCCCTGCCTTTGTCTTCTGCAACTTGGACTAGAGTACTTGCCAGTGAAGACTGAGGCAAAAATATCTTGTCTGTATCGCAGGTAACCAGGTCTCCTGTTTCCTTCTGCAGAGGGCCCATGTTTTCCCCAGTCCTCCTTTTATCACCGGCATACCTCTAGAAGTTTTTCTTGTTGCCCTTGATGTCCCTAGCTGGATTTAATTCTATCAGTGCTTTAGCTTTCCTAACCTGATCTCTGCCTGCTTGGACAGTTTCTCTGTATTCCTTCCAGGCTACCTGTCTTTGCTTCCAAAACTACAATGAAATGTTAATTAATTGCTGTAAAAATGGGACCAAATCCAAACAAACCTCAAACATCTTCCTCCCTGCCAGCTCTGAAGCCAAGAGCCACAAGGATGTATTGGTTTGTTAGCCAATAACTATAGCTGGGCTCTTGTCTGGGACTTCCCGAGTTCCTAAACATCATGTTGTTTCTGTTTGTCCGTGTGCTGCATGGTTCTACTGCAAAAGAAGTGCTTCAGGATCATTCTCTTAGATGTGTAATACAAGAATACATGGCATACTCAGTTACAAAAAAAGAGTTGAGTGGTGCAGGTCCTGCCCTCCAGCATGTGTGGATTTGTTGATTAAGAAAATGGCTTGAAACTGCCTCTTTCTGGGCCCTTTTGATCTTTTCTGCCCTGTCATTTCCTCTTGACTGTTTCTTTACTTTCCTTGTGTCTTTAGGGGCTCCTAGAGTTTTCATGTTCAAACGGATGAGGGACATGCCATCTGTCTAGCAGGCACAAAAATGTCCTGACGATGGTCTAGTTCAGCAAGTGCATAATATAATACAAGCCTTTCTTTTATGACATGAGAGCCAGGATTCTGAATAGAATCATGAAATCAACATCTTTCTTTTACAGTGAGAAGAAAAAAGCCTAATTAGGAGCAATGTCTGAAGAAATTCATGCTGGGCCAGGCTTTTGGGCCACCTCACACAGTGTTGCCAGGTCTATTTTCAGGGGAATTTGACTGTATAGTGCTCAAGACCTTCAACATCATCAATTTTTTTCTTTTGGTTCTTCCTTTTCTCTCTCTCTTTCTCCTTAACGAAACTGTTCCCACTGATTGATATGTTTTTAATGATTACCCTCACCATATACTCCATACTATAGTGATTTACAGTCTTTAAGATCCCTTTTTATTTGACAGCTCCTTCCTACTCATTTTTTTGTCTCTGCGTGGCAGATATTGCAGTGATATTGTAGTGCTGACAAAATGGGAATTACAAAGAAGCACTTACCAACCTAATGAAGCTGTGGGGGGAGAGGGAAGGAGAGACAACGTGAGTGTTTAAAACCATTTTCTGCTTAACTCATCTACCTGAGCAATCAGTGTTTGTATTGAGTGACCTTGTTCATAATTCTGAAAAAAATACCAAACCAAAACCCCACTTGTCTTCAAAGGTGTAGGTCTGGCCATTTAATGAGAGAATGGCACTTGATGTAGGGCATCTCACAAGGATCTTCATCAGATAGAAACCCTTTGTGTTTCTGTAAAAACATTTTTCTTTCTCATAGGGCTGATAATATTCTCAATCACTAAGATGGTGGCTGTGATATCCAGGGAGCAGAAATGGAGCCCCAGGGACTTGTGCACTTATGTGTTAATCTGAGAAGACAGAAATGCCAAACAGAAAGAAAAGTTTCCTGGGATCTAAACATTCTTAGCTCATTACTGAAAAATAAATTGTATTGGCTTTTACCCTTCCCTATTAAGTGATCATAATCTCTCATTTTTGTCATTCCAGCTCTGTTTTGCTTGGTAGTGAGCAGCCTTCTGAGAATTCCCTCCCAAGGAGCAGGGATGCTTTCTGATTGAACACCCCGTGTAAAAATACCCAAGTCATTTAAATGAACAGGATTTGTATCTTCCTTCAGCTTAACTTTTCCTATTTCCCACAAGACACTCTGTCATTGAGCTACTTAAGCTGTATGAACAGCACAGCAACAACACAAGCAAATCAAGGCTTGGTTTATGGCATTTTCTTGTCTCTTTATGGTCTCACTATTGTAGGTGGTATTGTTTCTGAACTGTTGTTGGAGAAAAATCTATGTGAAGCAAGCAGCTCAATGAATATTGTCCTTTTATTCTAATAATGAATTATCTGTGTAGAAACTTGCATGAACAGAAGCCTTTGTTGCTAAAAAAAAATTATCATGAGAATAGTTTAGAAAGAACATGTTTTGGCTGACCTTCTAGCCAGATGCATGCAGCTAATAATATAACTATAGCAATAACTACTACTTTAGTTATTTCCTATACCTAACTTGCTGTTTGCTCTTTGTGACTGATGTCCTGTGTCAGGTGGTATTGCCTTGTTTTCCCCTCTGTCTTTGACTCCCAAACCGAAGAAGAAGCAATCACATATTTGGGAAACACATGTTCCCTCCATACCTTTGACTGTTCTGACAAACAAGAACGTACCTGTACTATAGTATTTGTGTGAAAGCTCAACAGAATAGGAAGGCAATCAAGGAGAATTTACATTTGGACAAGGGTTTGCAAGTAGCTATTTTACATTATTTGCCCAGCTCAAGCGTGAACAAAGCTGATTTAAGTACTTTCCTTGTTCACAGATGGCACATAAATAGTAACTACACAAGTACTGTGCTCTCTTAGTAGCTGGATGTTGTTTCTTTTAAAAGTCTCTCTGCATTTTTTTATAGTAGTTTATCTATCTTAGCTACTTCTACCTCCCCTATTACCATAGTATCTGAACATCTCATAATCCTTAATGAATTTATCCTCATAACGTTTCTCAAAGAAAGGGAGGCACTATTATCTTCTCTTTATGGGTCTCTTATTTATGGTCCTGTTCCTTCAAGACTGGAGATAGATTGGCTTGAAGAGGTAAAATCCTGTTGTATACACTGCCTTGATGTCCCCCACCAAGTCACCATTAAAGGTTACTGTTCCCACCCCACAGCTGGGCCGTATGTGTGAGGAATTCCCTAATGCATTTTGGTCAGAATGAATGGAGCAAACGAACTCTCACTATTTAGTTCTTGAAAATAACCAGAATCTTTTGGACTGACATCAGGGCTCTGGCCATCATGTGAGCAGCTGAGATGAAAGGTGTGAGGTGACCGTGGCCAGAGAAGAGGGGCTTGAGCAGGATGAAGGTCACAGGAGGAGGAGATAGATGCCAGCCCTGTAGGCTGTTTGTGAAAAGGAGGATTCAGTTCATACATCCTAGCTGTGTGCTGTCACCATTTTCCTTGTGCCAGCACTGCCTGATGGCACATACACTTGCCTAAGGCCTCTAAACAAGAGGGAAGTTAACTCTGCAACAAAGGATTGAGTAGTTTTCAGCCGGGATTTCTCCCTCTCCAGCTCACAGTGGTCAGGTAAGCATCTGTGCTGGAGCAAGGAGGTAAACAGAAATGTGCCATGGGTGACTTTCTGAAGGGCAGAATGGCCTCTAATTTAGCAGAGACTGTGTCATGAAGCTTCCCCCTGACAGATTGCCTCAGACACACTGCAAAACTGTATGTGAGATGATTGGCCAGGGTTATGCAAGTCTGTAGGAGAGCAGAGACTTCTGTCCATGTTTTCCATGTCCTTGGCTGTGGGCTGTGTTTGTCCATCTGTGAGCTAGTTCAGTTCTTTTGGTCTCATCTACTTGCATTTGTTTTTCTGTTGTCTAATCCTAAACGTGGTGGTTACAGACTTTAAAATCAGTATTTCACATGGGGCCTGGTTAGAGAAAGGATTTGTGGTGTGAAATATTCTCATCTTGGTATTCAAGGTTATGCTAAAATCTCCTTTTATTAAGTAGATTGGGGTTTTTGTTTTTTTTTTGGAGGTACATGAAAGTTTCTAGTAAGCATATGTGGTCTGTGCCCCTGGTTTCACATTACCTAAGTTATTATGCATTAACAATTAGCTATCTTGTAGCAATTCCAATCTGAGAACTTTTTTTTTCCTGTAAAAATCTAGATTATTTTTAGATCTTTCTTTATTTCCTCCTTTTCTGGAGGAAGTGTAAGAAACTGAAATGTGAGGTGCTTGTATTGAGTATACCAAAATGAATACAAAACAATATATTGAAGTGAAACATTTTGGTGTAACAAAACATATTTTTGTACTTGGTATCCCCCCCATTTGACTTCATAAAGAATTTTTAAATTTTATTTAAACTTTTTTAATGAAGAAGTATCATGTGGCCCAGAAGGCCAACTGCATCCTGGGATGTATCAGGAGAAGCGTGGTCAGCAGGTCAGGAGAGGTGGTTCTTCCCCTTTGCTCTTGTGAGACCTCACCTTGAATACTGCGTCCAGTTCTGGTGTCCCCACCATAAGAGAGACATAGATTTGTCGGAGCATGTTCGGAGGAGGGCCACAAAGATGATCCCGGGGCTGGAGCACCTCTGCTACGAGGACAGGTTGCGGGAGCTGGGATTGTTCAGCCTTGAAAAGGGAAGACTTTGGGGGGACCTAATAGCTGCCTTCCAATACCTGAAGGGAACCTACAGGAAGGCTGGGGAGGGACTTTTTACAAGAGTGTCCACTGATAGGACAAGGGGAAATGGCTTTAAACTGAAGGAGAACAGATTTAGATTAGATTTTAGGAAGAAATTCTTCAGTACGAGGGTGGTGAGACTTTGGAATAGATTGCCCAGAGAAGTTGTGGATGCCCCCTCCCTGGAGGTGTTCAAGGCCAGGTTGGACGGAGCCCTGAGTAGCGTGGTCTAGTTGAGAGGCGTCCCTGCCCATGACATGGAGGTTGGATTAGATGATCTCTGAGGTCCCTTCCAGCCTATGCCATTATATGATTCTATCATTATAAAGTTTGTTAAATGACGGAAAATCTAGCTCTAATCAATTCTCCATTTGATGCTCTGAAAACTGGAAAAAAAAAATCAATGTTTCTTAACAGATTTGACAATAGTTGATATAATTTTTGGAAGCAATTCAGAACAAAGTTTCATTTCACTGTCCCCTAACAAACAGAAAACACTGCTAACAAGTATTTTAAAACAATCTGTCCATAAAATGAAAAAAGACACCACATTAACAAGGAATCAGTAAGTGTAACATTAGCTCTAAGAAAGAGGATAAGTAGGAATATTGAAGTCAGAAAGAGTAGAAGAGCACATCGAAAGCCAGATTCAACTACTGTTCTGTTAATATACGCTTCTGTTCTAATTAGGAATGTGTAAATCTTACATCATGGCAGAGTTTATGAACAAGGCTATCAGAAGTTTCTAGGCTGTATTTTTCTCTGACTTAGAAACCTAATTGTGAAGAGTTAGACAGGGCAGAGTGTCCCTAGCAAGTCTGCTAGAGTTTCTTTCAATGCTTTAGTTTTCTGAACAATTTGGAAGTTTTTATGAAAATAGGCTGCTTTTTTGTTAGGTCTGTGTTCCCAGGCTCAAATATATGCTACGGGAAGTCACCCTTGTGTCACTTCCAAGACTTTCTTGTAGACTTTTGTTGATGACTTTCATTTCAAGCCAAATTCAGGGTCTCTAAAATCTGGTTTGCACCTTGAGACTGTAAGAAAATGCTTTGCTATTGTGTCAGCAATGTAGCAAATCTTGGAGACTTTATATGAGGGGAAAGCGATTTTATTTTAAACCAAAACTGCTTTCAGTTGTTTGTATTCCTGCATCCAGCTGCTCATAAGTATGCATGCAGGGGAGTGTGAGACCAAGTAGTCTGTTCAGCTGTCTGGCCCCAGGACGCATGTGTCCCAGTTGTCTCTGCAGGATTTTGTGCAATGATAATAAAAAAGATGCCAGTTTCTGAATCCTCAGCACCTCCTCCAGGCTGGTGGGCATGCAATGGTTTTGGATGCAGCTTTTTGTATCGTTTAGGAGCTTGTGGCTGCCAGGCCTGTAGGTCTCTCCTTCCTGTGCCCCCTGTGTGGGCCATTGGGATTTATTACCTGTCCTTTGTATTGCAACTTGGGTGTCCGGAGAAGCTGCACAGAGAAGTGTGCTGGTGTGGTGGTGACTAGCTAATCGGAGAGCTACCAGCACTTGCCTTACATACAGTCTTGGTTCTGCCCCTCCTCATTTCCAGTTGTTCTTCAGGCCTATCAGTCCCAAAATGTCTCTGCAGGGGGAACTGGAGGCAGTGGCTGTGGTAAGCAAGTAGGGCTGTGTGTTATTCTCTGGGCTTCGGTCCTAAGTCTCTGTTCTCTCTTTGTTGGTCTTCCTAATTGTATTGAGAAGCATGAAATGAAAAAATACTGGCTGAATGTTCTTGAAGATTGGAAAAATGAAGTAAAATCACATTTTGAGCAAACTGAAGGGTTGCATCTCACTGCATCCGAATTTGTTTATAACTTAGCTGATAAAAATCCGCTGCCATTTTTAGGAGAATTCTTGTGGGTATTATGTATTACATTGCTGAAAAAGCTGTTCAAATCAAGTTTTATGCTAAGGCAATTTTGTTTGGTGATTGTTTGGCACAATAGTGAAAGAAAAAAGTGGTTGTTTTAGTAGAATTCTCTGTGAAGCTATGTCTCCCTCTGTTGTTATTGGTTCCAAAGAGTTTAAACCAGAAGGAATCCTTACTGTCATCAAGGCTGACACCCATGTGTGAAAAAGCACACAGTTCATCCAGTAGCTTTTAGAATCATAGAATGGTTTGGGTTGGAAGGGACCTTAAAGACCATCTAGTTCCAACCCCCCTGCCATGGGCAGAGAAATCCTCCACTACACCAGGTTGTCCAAAGCCTCATCCAACCTGGCCTTGAACACCTCCAGGGATGGGGCATCCACAACTTCTCTGGGCAACCTGTTCCAGTGCCTCACCACCCTCAATGTAAAAAATTTCTTCCTCATATCTAATTGAAATCTGCCCTCTTTCAGTTTAAAGCCATTGCCCCTTGTCCTATCACTACATGCCCTTGTAAAAAGTCCCTCTCCAGCTTTCCGGTAGGCCCACTTTAGGTACTGGAAAGCTGCAATAAGCTCACCCCAGAGCCTTCTCTTCTCCAGGCTGAACAGCCCCAACTCTCTCAGCCTGTCTTCATAGGAGAGGTGTTCTAGCCCTCGGATCATTGTCGTGGCCCTCCTCTGGACTCGTTCCAGTAGTTCCATGTCCTTCTTGTGTTGGGGACTCCAGAGCTGAACACAGTATTCCAGGTGGGGTCTCACGAGAGCTGAGTAGAGGGGCAGAATCACCTCCCTTGACCTGCTGGCCACACTTCTTTTGATGCAGCCCAGAATACGATTTGCTTTCTGGGCTGCCAGCGCACATTGCCGGCTCATGTTGAGCTTCTCATCCACCAGCACTGCCAAGTCCTTTCCCTCAGGGCTGCTCTCAATCCATTCTCCGCCCAGCCTGTACTTGTGCTTGAGATTGCCCCGACCCACATGCAGGACCTTGCACTTGGCCTTGCTGAACTTCATGAGGTTCTCACAGGCCCACCTCTTCAGCATGTCATGGTCCCTCTGGATGGCATCCCTTCCCTCCAGCGTGTCCACCACACCACACAACTTGGTGTCATCTGCAAACTTGCTGAGGGTGCACTTGATCCCACTGTCCATGTCTCCAACAAAGATGTTAAATAGCACTGGTCCCAGTACTGACCCCTGAGGAACACCACTCATCACAGGCCTCCATGTGGACATTGAACCGTTGACCACAATTCTTTGAGTGCGACCATCCAGCCGATTCCTTATCCACCGAGTGGTCCATCCATCAAAACCATGTCTTTCCAGTTTAGAGACAAGGATGTTGTGTGGGACAGTATCAAATGCTTTGGATAAGTCCAGGTAGATCATGTCAGTTGCTCTTCCCCTATCCATCAATGCTTTAACCTCATCATAGAAGGCTACCAAATTAGTCAGGCAGGATTTGCCCTTAGTTGAAGCCATGTTGGCTGTCACCAATCACCTCCTTATTTTCTCTGTGCCTTATCATAGTCGCCAGGAGGATCTGCTCCATGATCTTGCTGGGCACAGAGGTGAGACTGACTGGCCTGTAGTTCCCTGGGTCTTCTTTTTTCCGCTTTTTAAAGATGGGGGCTATGTTTCCCCTTTTCCAGTCATTGGGAACTTCACCAGATTGCCATGACTTCTGAACTATGATGGATAGTGGCTTAGCAACTTCATCTGCCAGTTCCCTCAAGACCTGTGGATGTGCCTCATCTGGTCCCATAGACTTGTCCACCTTCAGGTTGTTTAGATGGTCTCAAACCTGATCTTCTCCTACAGTGGGCGGTTCTTCATTCTCAGAGTCTCTGCCTTTGCCTTCCGTGACTTGGGCTGTGCCACTGGAGCTCTTGCCAGTGAAGACTGAGACAAAGAAGTCATTGAGAACCTCAGCCTTCTCCATATCCCGGGTAGCCAGGTCCCCTGTTTACTTCTGGAGAGGGCCTACATTTTCCCTACATCTCTTTTGATCACTGACACATCTATAGAAATTTTTCTTGTTACCCTTGATGTCCCTGACTTAACTCTATCAGGTCTTTAGTTTTCCTAACCTGATCTCTGGTTGCTTGGACAATCGCTCTGTATTCTTCCCAGGCTACCTGTCCTTGCTTCCACCCCCTATAGGCCTTCTTTTTGTGCCTGAGTTGGTCTAGGAGCTCCTTGTTCATCCACGCAGGCCTCCTGGTGTTCCTACCTGACTTTCTCTTTGTTGATATCTTTTATATCGGTCCTTTAATTTCTGCAGAGCTAAAGCATAAAAAGGAATTGGAGTCAGGTTCTCTAGCCAGCAACTCTCCTGTCTACTTTGTTGATTAGCTTGCAGTTTAAGTTAGAAGTTACAGAAAGTTCTTTATTTCAGAATATTGTTTCGCCCAATGTGAAATGCATTAGTGGGCTAGATCTGGTTTTAAATTCATCATTAATGGGGGAAAAATCATCTGAAGCAACCTATGATTTGTCTAACTATTGTTAGGATGCTCACCAGTGCATGCAGAGCTGAGGGAAGCATAGTTCCTTCTACAAGGCCACTGTGTGAAGTGTTTCTCTGTGGGTTGGCTTGTAAGAAATGCTGTCGTACCTAGCGTGGAAGTAAGAGGCTTTCAGCCTCTTATTCTCTGATAATGTTAGTACCTAGAAAAAAAATGAAAATTCCATCACACATGGCATAAATTTAGGTATGCATCATTGGTATGTGATATGTAGTGTCTCTAATCTACAGCTAGTATTTTTTTATCTTCCCAGTGTTTAAAGTGTTTACCATCTGGGATTATGTCAGCATTATATGAAGCAGTCTGTTGCAAAAATTAGCAAGGATTAAATTAATGTCAAAATTCACCTCAGGGTAATATATATCTATACATGTTTGCATGTATATATACACATAAAAAAACCTCCAAATGCGCTTAGTTTTTTTAGCAATCTGTATCTAGTATCCTGTCTAGATTATATTTTAAGATATGAACAGAATTATTGGCCAAATATTTGATATTGAGCCACTAAAAATAATGTGAAATAGTGAAAATATAAACCAAAGTATCAGTAATATTAATTTGGGTGGTTTTTTTTTTTATATATATAGAGTCATCTTGTTTTTATTTGTAGTCATGAGCTCTGGAATTATAATCCTGTCTTAATGAAACCAGAGTGTGACAAAACACTTAAGAGCATGAGTTTTTGGAAGCAATACGTCAAATATTGCAAGCTAAGTAATGGCAGCAGTATGGCAATATCTTAACAGAACAGAGTTTTTAACAGGTGGGGAAATGTGCAAATTGTGATTTGGGATTTCTTTCCATCTTTATTCTTTACTTCCTGTGTCTTGATGTCTATATTTTGGCAGTCTATAAGTATTTATTTAAAAAATAAAAGCTAGATTCTGCAAGTACTTGTGCAGTTGATTTGGTTCATACGTTTGTACTACTTAAATTGATCATGTGTAAGAGGTTTTGCTAGATTGACACCTGTATTTTTCTCCACTGCCAAGACACTAGCCATGACAGCGAAATGAGATGTGTAGGTTTTTTTTCTTGCTAACTTAATCTTGCGGAAGATTGTTTGCAACAAACATTATTATCCTGGTCATTAACTTTCCCTCTTAACATATTCATTTTCATCGTACGGGAAAAACAAAGCCTGATGAGGTGTCTGTTTAAATATTGATTTGATTTTGTGTAAAATTCATCTTAAATTCATCTTGGAGGGTGCTATGGATCTGCAACCCAACCCAAAGGCACAGCACAGCTTGGTGTTGCTGAAGCGCACGTGAATGGTGTGCAGTATGTCAGATCCTGTAAAAAAACGGAGTGGATGTTTCTGTCCCGAGCGCTGCAAGGTGAAGCAAAGGTGAGGGATGGGGCTGTAGCTTTACCAGGAGGACACTGCTTTTGCTGGTTGCAGCATTTGCCACTATTTTGTTAATCTACAATAGGTATCTGTGTGCTTTAATTTTTACTGTGAGGAGATGGGGGGAGAAGAGGAGGAAGAGTTTGGATATGGAGACAAGCGGCATACGGGTGTGCCTTATGTGCTGTGGCTCATGAGGTGTGTTGATCACAGCTCCTTGACTGGCAGCACTGAGACACTTTGGGCTCTCCTCCTAAGAGAGGAGGAGGTTATAGCCGTGTTGTTTTCCTCAATCTTTTTTTCCATTCTACTGGATCAACTCTCACCATTTTCCTGGACATCTGTTTATGTGGTGAAGTCTTCAGGGAGGATGTTCTCTCTGCCTTATATCTAATGGCCCCAGGGGCCTCTGACTGAAGGCGGATGCTCTCTCTGCTAACAGTAATGGACTTTCTGTCTCAATATGGTTTTACCTTTAATCCTCACAGTATAGCTGTCCCTCAATCTTTTATGACAGAAATATAGTGGCACAGATCGGTTGTTTTTTAATTTGAGAAAAAAATAGAAATTAGTGTCTGTGCACAGTATGGCCAAGTTCAGATCCCTGAAGTCAGACTAACTTCTATTTTCAACCATGCAAAGTAGAACTATGTTAACATATGCAGGGAGTGGGTTTTTTGTCTTTAATATCACAAGCATTAGCTACAGAGCTTTAGAGTTCACTTTAATTCAGGCTTTTCCCATCTGTCAAGGAGCTGTAAAATTAGGACACGTCCCATCCATCGCTTAGCGAGGAGCAGAAGGAGAAGGCTGTGCTCTGCATGGAGGTTTACTGCAGGTGGCTTGTGGCAATGTCACCGAACAGGAGGGGTTCTACAGATCAAAACAGTGCTGAGGACAAGTTATGCAGGATGTATGTGTTTTCAGGGATGTTTGTCTTGGACTATCTTCAACTTAGACCTGTGCACTGAATGGCCATGGCAGATACAGAGCATTAGGTGTGATGCTGGTGTGTCTCTCCCAGCTAAATTTCATTTGGAAGGGATCTCACTGTGAGGCAGCTGCTTCTACTCCTCTGAAAAAGGTCATGCTATCCCCAAGAACTGTGGGCAGGCAGCTGGCAGCTTTGGACTGAGGGAAGTAAAAGGGGGAAGAGGAGCCAGTCATCCCCAGAATGATGCTTTTTTTTTTATTTTCCCCCTCTAGCTCTTGTTTTTCTGTTCATCTCATGAATCAACTTCTGCTATGTGGTACACCACTGTTTCACCAAGGATAAGGCCTTATTTTGTGTGTGTTTTGGATAGTTGTGCATTTTTCAGTTTGCCAAAATGTTTGGGATCCATCTGATTCTTAAGAGAAAGAGGGCAGATTTAGATTAGATGTAAGGAAGAAATTTTTCACTCTGAGGGTGTTGAGGCACTGGAACAGGTTGCCCAGAGAAGTTGTAGATGCCCCATCCCTGGAAGTGTTCAAGGCCAGGTTGGATGAGGCTTTGGGCAACCTGGTGTAGTGGAGGGTTTCCCTGCCCATGGCAGGGGGGGGTTGGAACTAGATGATCTTTGAGGTCCCTTCCAACCCTAACCGTTCTATGATTCTTTAACTCTTCCACTGATGAAAAGAGAGCACAGATGGCTTCTGAATAAGGAAATGGCAATATATCCACTTTGCCCTTCAGCCTAAGGCTGCACTGTTCCAAAAAACAACAGTGGTACGTCCTCTGTCTTACATGCTCTGGAACAACTTAACATTAGCGGATGTGGGGTGAATTTGAGGAAGCAGACATTCTTCCGATGTGGAGACTGGAAATCAAGTATTTAATCAATGGAAGCAAGTTTTCTACCCAGGAAGTATTGACATTCTCAATTACAGTGGCAACATCAAAGCTTTCTGCATGAAGCTTTAGCCAGCCCTTGAAACATATGGTGGAATATTTTTGTGCTGCTCCTGCTCTACTACGGTGTATTGGATTTGCGCTTGCATCATTTTCTTCCATTAGTTAGGCTCACCCTACTTCACCTTTCCAATTTATTGGAACTTAACTGTTCATTGTCAACTGACTCAGGAATGCAGAACCACACTCCGTAGCCAACATATGGCCTGAAGTTAATAAATTTAAATGCATGAAGTAGAGTAAATGAGAACTAGTATGTTAATGTGGATAGCTTTTACCACAAAACTCTTATTATATCTGTCTCAGAGATTTTGTTGGTTTTTTTTTTTCAGATGTTCTTCATGCACATCATATTCTATGCATGCATGGTATCACAACTGTTTTTTTCCTTACAGAGGCCTAATGGGAAAACATGAGTTTTTGTAAAAATAAAAGCTTCGCATTCACTGAAATGGAAATGATACAATTTCATCTTTTAGTAAAGGCTTTTGCTGACATTCTCATAAACAGTAAGAGGGAAAAAAAAGGAAAGACATGTTGGGATGTGGCTGAGGGAACACCTCTTTCCTTCTTTAGAAGAAGGAAACTTTTTGTTTCTCCCTTCTCCCTCAAAAAGGCAAAATAACAGGTAGTAGTATGTGCAGACAAACCTTTCAAAAGTCATCATTTCTGTGAGCTTGTTTAGGCTCATAGAAGAAAAAGGTCTCAGACTTGAGTGTGCTTTCACTATGTGTATCCATTTTATTAGCGAAAAAAATGTGAGAAGCCCAGGCACCTACAGGTACATTGTCTGAATTTATTGACCTCTTCTTAAGTTGTCTTGGAAAGAATATTATATTGTCCCTGTGTATTGGCTGATGGGTTGAGGATACAATTTTATTACCACTACCATCTAAAGGTAACTATTGGTTTAACTTGCTGAGGTCTGAGTTTCACTTCCAAATTTTTCCATTCAAACTGGGGAAATTTTAGCGCTTTTGCCATCCAGAGTTTGCGGAGTGGTTTTGTTACTTCCTGTACTAAGCTATGAGCTTCTCCTGATCAATACTAAGATTTCATCTCCCTTTACTCAAAGCAATGAAAAAGCCATTGCCCCTCATTTCTCCTGATTTGTACTGATGCCAGTTCCCAGGGCTGCCGTTGACTTCAGCGGGAGCAGAACAAGCACCTTTGCTGATCCTCTTTTCTGTTCTCCTCCCTCAAGATCTGCAGTGGTCAGGCATCGATATTTTATTTTGTTCTGAAGGAGCTGGAGATGGAGGAGACTGCTGTGGCACCCCTTCTACGGAGGGAGTGGGAAGATTATTTGGTTGGGTGATCTGAGACCAGCTGAAAGACTACATTGGCTTTCTTTTCTTTCCCTCTCATAGGACTCCAGAATGACAGCTGAGAGTTGACATCTTTGAGGCCTCGGCAGATGCTTTCTCCACTGTGGGTCTCTGTTGGACGTCTTACTTAGCCCAGAGGGCAGGTTTTGGGGTGGATCTCAGCCTGATGTACCCTAAATCTTTCTTCTGCTTTCCTCCACAGCAGGCACTCTGCCCGGGAGGGAGGTTGGACGGTGGGGTGCAGCCGTGCCTGTGGGCATATCTAGCAGCCAGAGCAGCTGCATGGCTGCCCTTTGTGTGCAAGCACAGTGGTGCTGGGAGAGATGAATGTGCTCAGGGCTCTCAGGCCATGCCAGGCTTTCCTGCAGCCACCAGTCCCCTTGTGATGCTGGTGGGTCTCTTGTGATACTTCCTTTATCCTCTACCTTGGCACACCTACACTGGCACAATTTTTTTATCAAGTGTGGAAAATAGACATGTTTGGTTTGTTTTGTAAATAGCCGTTGAGTGCTTTGGGGAGGCAGAGAAAAGAGCTTGGCCCTTGAAGGAGACCTACTAGCATCTTTCTTCAGCTTCATTCCATCCCCTTTTCTTCCCAACCCTACGCCAAGCTCTCCCATCTACTCTTCTAAGCCCTGGAAACAGAGAAGGGAAGGCAAGATGGAGATATGACAGTCGGAGTAGAGATTAAGATGTTACGTTGTCCTGCAAAAATCTCCATATGCTTTGGCAGCACCTCGCTTGTATTGCATCTCAGATTAAATGGCTGGATGTCATGAGGCCACTGCACATGGCAGTGGTCCATGATTTCTGAGGGTTGTTCAGTAGTTTGAATTCCCACATACAAAGAACTGGCCAAAACGCAGTTTTTGTGGGAAAATGCTTCATTATGTTTCATGTTGGAAAACAAAAGAACTGACAGTGATTAAGAATGGATATACACAAATGGCAGAAAAGGAAACTTTATGAAGTGGTAAAGGATAAAGTAGCCAGCACTGGTACACCAGTCATTCTGCTGTTAAGTATTTGTGTTAGCCAGGGGAACAATTTGGACAGTAAGGGTATATTGTTCTGCCTCTGTTAGAGGGAAACTAAGTAACGGAGATGTTAAATATCTTACTGGAAGTTACCCGGCCTTATGCACATTCCATATGTCCCTGTTTCTCCCTCAGCATAGTACCTTAGTTCCAAAGCTTTATCTTTTTTCCTGTTACAAATTTTCCTGTTATGTTATATATGAAAACAGTAAAATGGTATTTTATATATCTGGTTACATGAACTACAGTGTTAGTTAATTTGTGGTTTGGGTTTTGGTGAGTTATTTGGTAATATCCAACAGTTGACCTGATCAACATAAACCAAAACCCAAATAGGTAAAAAGAAAACACCTTTTTTCACTGACTCATCTCTTTTGTCTGCACTCTCCAATTCTTTGACACAAAAGTAAACACTTTTATGGACACTTTGAAGAAAAGCAAAGGAAATGAATAGATGTCATTCTCAGAGTGTAGGATGAATTTCTTCCATCTCCTCTTACTCTGTTTACCAGTGATTGGGATGCTTGTTGAGGTAGTAAGAGGTTTGAATGGATTTTCCTTTTGTGTCAGAGGAAATGTGAATAGCCTCATGGAAAAATACGTGCCTTATATACAAAACAGGTATGGATGTCATAATCTTCTAGATATACAGTGTATAAGAAAGCATTTTTTCCTGATTTTTTTTTCCTCCTAGATGACTGCCTTCAGTAGGAGTCTTATGTGAAGGTACTGAAAAGCTTTGGCGCTGAGCCAGGGACAAAACTCAGCTCCCTTTATTCTTACATAAGCAATCAATCTATGAGACTGACCATCTATATTGCACTGTTTGGCTACCCCAGCCCAAATGGAGTAGAATCCCTGTTAGCTGGCTTCCCGGTTTCTCCCTGTTTCCCATTCCTTTCATAGGTTTTGGTGACTGCTCGCAAGCAGTAAATAAACAAGATGCTTGCAAAAGTTATCGCATTGTTAAAAGATAAGATTGCTGGAGAAGTATTTGCTCAAATGGCTTTGGCTTGAAGTCTAGTTTCTGCAAGACTGATTCCTTGGACAGTATTATTGGCCCCTTGGGGGTCTGAATGTATTCACATGTTTAGATATTTTCTGCTGCAATGAAAGTTTTTGCATTAAACTTGACTTTCACAGCAAGCAGGTACTTACATAAACAAGGAGGTAATAACTAGATTCTTCTTAGTATGATCTTAAACTAGTCTAAAACGCATTAGTTGAAAAAAATAGATAATTTGCCTCCTGTGTGTGTGGTAAAGGCCTTGAGCATTTTTGTTGTCTGTGATTTCTAGCTCTATCATTGTCACCACTCTACAAGGTCTGTTGTGTCAACAAAAATAACATAATTTATGAAATGCAAAATTATGCATCTGCTGACACTACTTTAAATGTAAAAAACCCTCCACAAAAAAGAAATTAAGTAGAAGCAGAGAGAATTTCTTGCTTGTATTCAGATATATGTCTCCGATTCGTACAGACGCCTGTTGATTTTTAATGCTATGCATAAGTCTTATTGGTTAGTGTGGTTTTTCTCCTATGTTTAAACTGTGCTTTTGCTCTGCAAATTCTTCAGATGCTCTCTGATGAGAAATGTAGACACACAGACCTGAAATGTTCTAGGAGAACCCTTAGATGTTTGCGAACATCAATGCAAGCCTAGATCAGAGTAGCATTCAGAAATTTTGGGCATAGGAGTGGCGAGAAAAGAAGAAACTAGAAACCAGATGACATCAGTCTATTTTTGGCTTTGATAAATCAAATTAAAGCAGTTTTGGTTTGAAACAGCTTATGGAACCATAAGCAATTCAGGCAAACGCCTCTTTCATGCCTTTATACTACTTGGAGTTTTTTACAAACTTGACTGCAATAAAGGCATGCATATAAATAAAAGGTAGTATGCAGACCTATATTTAACAGAGTGTTTGTAACTTTTAAACTCCCACAAATCTGAAGATTAAATCTCTATTGCACTTCATACTGTGCAGCCAGTCTCTTGAGAACCCTTTGGCTTTGTGAAATGAAAGTAGGTAAATTTGAAGCACGCAGATGTACAGAAGAAAACTGCTTTTTGTCATGAGAGAACTCCATTTCTATTTTATGTTGTAGACTCTGCAACATGCTCTACCTGCCATACCTCAAAGACCACTTCTGTAAAGATGGTGTCAGCTCCTTGCAGTGCTTTGGGTCAAGGATTTCCGCATTTCGTGGACGGGATTGGTTTTAGCAGTGATATAAAACGATAGATTTCCCTAGAGTTTTTCCTCATTACTTTTTTTCCTCTCTTGTGACACAAATCAAGACTCTTGTAAAATCATTTACCTTTGCTTATTTACTGGTTGCATGCACTTTATTTCAAGCACTTTTTATAAGATTGAGGCAGACTGCACAGCTTGTTAGAAACTGCTTAAGTAAAACCTCAGTGAGATATTAGATGTGTGAAGAAGCAGCACTCCTCTTCAACCTCAGATACCTTTCTTCCTTTCCTTTGTGTTCTTGGTTCTGAAGTAAGATTAAAGGAACGTTTATTTATTACAAGTCAGTATCTGCTCAGTTTGGTGTTCCTTGTATCTTCTTCTGAAACAACTGTGGCTCCTGAATACTGTGAGCGATGGTATCGGATGCTCTGCGGGAGGTAGGCGTTTAGTCAGCATTGGTGTTTTAATATAAATTCCACGTATTGCTTTAGTTCCCATTATTAATTACATGAGGGATCCCTACATGCCGAGAGGCAAGACCTGCTGAGCTTTCCCTGTGGGCAGAGGCTGATGCTGCCAGAGCGATGTGGCATGGGGCTGAGTGGTGCCCGTGTTTCTTGCTCCTGCAGCTCAGGATGGCAGGAGTTTCAATTACACCTCATTGGTAAAATATGCTTAGGGATAATTATAAACCAGGTTTAAAAGTACGCTGATGCAGGCCCTGCCAGATGGGACCTGCCTTCACATTTCTCCCTGGCAGCTGTGGGTGTTGGTAAAAAAAAAATTCCCTTCCCTCAGCCTATCCATCAGATATTCCCTCTGCAGTAACAGTTCTAGAATGAAAGAAAAAAAACCCAAAGCCCCAAACACAGGCAGCGAAGGGGAGCTGCTCTCCGATGCGCTCCAGGGCGCTTCCATCCCTTCCCCGCAGGCGGTGGCTACGGGTCCAGCCATGCTCAGGCCTCCAAAGGCTGCAAGCGGAGTGAACCGTGATCCCATCAGAGAGGACACAGGCAGGAGAAGAGTGGTTTAATTGACTTTTATTCTTTGCAAGCCTCTGCGTGATGGGTCAAAAATTTTGTTTTGAAGGTGATTTTAGGGCTCCCTGTGATCTGACCACTTGATGTCCATTCCCTTACTTGAAATTGGTTTCCTTTCTTCCTGCTCTGTGTTACCCCTTTTCCCTCTTCTCTCCTTTGTAATATAGAGAAAGTTTAGTTTTGACTTAGATTGACTTAAAAGATAGCTAGTGTTACCAAATACCCTGGCTGGCTGGTAGGATGAAGTACAGGAAGGGTTTCTAAGTTTGTTTTAATGACAGTCAAAGGTGGTTTTTGATCTTCTAAAAGGGTCTTTCCATGGATTCCCCCCTCCCAGCATCTCCCTTGTTTATGTAATGCTCCAGGTATTCAGGGACAGACTCAAACTACACTTGCTTTCTTAATAAGTTTTCTTTGTTCCATTCCCACTTACTGCAAAATAATTCAGAATAACTTCTTTATGTGCACTGGAATTAATTCCATTATGTGAAGTGGAACTAAAACAGTGGAGAAAATACTGGATAAACAAAATGGGGCCAAGGGCATCTTTATGACAGCAGAGCAAATGCCTTAATCTTAAAGCTGGCTATTCTGGTGCAAGATTTAAGAATTACAATTTGTTTTACCTTTGGAAAAGAGTCTAATAAAAACATCTATGAGGAAATACCGTGTGACACTTTAAATACTTGCATACCAAAAGAGCTGAAAGTATTCTTGTTACTAGAGACTCAGAGTACCTTTCTCTTCCTAGTTTCAGGATTTTTCTTTTGAAGATATCTAAAGAAAGGGGGAAAAAAAAAAAAAGCAAAGTCCCTTTTCATCTCCTTTCTTACCCTTTTCCAGCCATAATAATCTACTACTTCTAAAATTTAGTGTTGCAGCTCATGAGAGAAACACAAATGCTTCTTTTTAGAGGTGTAAAGAATATGTTAGTAAAAGCATATAGAGAAATTTGCTGTCCAAAAACTTTTTTATCCTCTTTTAAAAATTATTTTATTTTTGAACCCCATCTTCTCTTTATCTAGCATTATCCAGGAGGTTCCTTTGCCTGCAGCCAGCTGACAAGCTTATAACTAATCTGTAAATAATTGTTGGCTGCTAAAATGGCAAAGAGGACACAAAGGAACAGCTGTGCCCTCAGTACATATAGCTTGTCTGGTCAAGCCTGGCTGTAGCTTCATTCCACTGGAGCTTGCAAATCCACGCTGCCCAAAATCCTCAGACACTGAGTTTTGTTTGTGCACTTTAGTGAGGATCTGTTGGAATTTGCTTTTAGGCCCCTGATTAACGTGCTGAGGAAAAGGCATGGGGTGCAATGCATTTCAAAGAAGGTGCACCCACCTCTCTTGTGAACACCAAGTCCAAAATGAATACACCAGGTGTGTGCATGGCTACACACCTTCCTGGGAAGTATGGCACAGAAGGAAAAGTTCTACGTTAAAAAACAAACAAACAAACAAGTTCACGAAGCAATTTTCATTTTATCTAATTTGAATTTTAATAGAGAATCATTTACAACAGTGGCAGCCTGGAAGGAAACAGTGATTGAGAAGAGCCAAAGGAGGGCATTACTAGATAATTACCATACAAATTAAAATGCATGTTCCATTCTTTCTGTACAGGATTTCATAAGCTCCTCATGATATATGGAAAAGTTACAGTTGAGAGTTGTGGCCAGGAATATAGCAATATATGGGCCCTATTGATAGTATTCTATGGTTTTCTCTCTAGCAGTTCCACAGGGTCTTGCTTGCAAATAAAAAGATACCCTGGTGACAGTGCTTGTTCATCAAACCAGAAATAATTTGCAAATCAGGTGCACAAAAGAAAGGCATGTAAACTGTAAAGTAGGATGTAAGAATAGTGAGTGTGAGAGAGGGTGACTGAAAGTGTGGGAGCTTGTAAGTGGAGAGACTACTAAAATATTCTCTGCTGTGACTTCAGCAGGTACTCCTTGGTATGATATTTAGAAACATTTGTCAAATGATGAACAAATTTCCACCAGAAATCTACCTCTGTGCTAAAGCCTCAGTGCCCAAGCAATTAGAAAAACATAAATCAAAATTGAATTTTTAACTGTTACAGAGTTTCAGCTTGAGTTTGTTGGCTCTGTGTTTCTTCACTTTGTGTAGCTTTTCAACAAGTGTTTTCACTTTCTGTGAGTAGAGAGACATGTCACCCTAAAGAGCGGGTGGAGCTGGGCTTTTTGTACCCACTTGGTAAAAAGAAAACAGAAGAAGGAGAAAAAAAAAATTCTCCTTTCTGAAAAGAACATAGTACATATAATCACCACTCAGTTTGTGATTTAAAAACATCTTTTGAATAAAGAATTGATTTCAGCAGTGTATTTGTTCTCTCTACCTTGCAGAGCTCACTTGAGAGAAGAGGCTAGATTACCTGTATCTTTAATATTTGCTAGGCTCTTCATTGCTGCTCTTCTAGCAGATGTCTAGCTTGATTATGTCTCCAATTCTTTGGTGCAAACCTACAGGAAAAGAGTATTTGTAAGACTTTGTTTCGTTGTCGAAAGTCAATTGAGTTTTTAAGTTCTTCGAAGGGAAGAGGTGGGCTATAGTAGAGAGGTGTGCATGGCTGAATGCTGCCTTTTAGCTTTCATCTGCTTGTGTGCGAGGAAAATGGACAAAAGAAAGCCCTATAAATTTGTTCTCTGTGTTTGGGGACATGTGTATTTTTGCTCTTGGAGACGTGTGCTTCATGATCTTGAAGCAAGCTGGGCTAGTTTTATTAGTAAGAAAAGATGAAGGCTTTTATTATGCTCTGATTTATTATATACATTATTAAGGAGTCCTTTGCCAGCTGTGTTCTGGAAAGTGCCTGTTTTGCACTGAGGTGAAGCTAGGAAAGTGATATGCAAAAAAATAAAATAAAATATGTTGGTCTTGTGACCTAACCTTTGGTTTGGTTCAGTTCCTTGTGTATAGGGGCACCATGAAACAACTCTGGTGTGAACCTGCCTGCAAAGAGAAGGAAGACGACCTCAGGATGTTTTACCTTTGCCTGCAGGGAAGGGAGATAGTAGGTTTTTCCTTATCGAGAACTGTCTCCTGGCATCTCTAGACTGAATTTTATTGTTCTGTATCATCTCTGGAATAGGTAGCTGCTTTTTTCTCATACTTGCTGTTCCTTGGGTTTTGAGATGGTGCTGCTGTAGCCCCAGAAGGCCTGGGCAGCCCTAACTCAGGTGGGAGGCAGGTGCCCTGTCCCTCCTTGCTCCTACCAGCCCTCACTGTGCTGAGGTTTGCAAGGAACAAGGGCCCTGGGCATGCTGCTGCTTGTTGGAGGGCTGCTTCTTTTATCTGTGAAACTATTTTGGTGGTATGTATACTTTCTTCAATGAGCAGGAATAAGCCTAGCATGAGCCAAGTTAGTTGTTATTAAGACACTTCAGAAAAGGACATCTCCTTCTGTTTTCCAGGACAAGGTCTTGTGGTTGAATGGTGTCTGTGTTGGTGTGTGAGGTGGTGTGTGTGAGTGTTTCTCAGTCTCATCTTGCTGGTGTTGCTCCAGCAGTAACACCTGCAGAAGAACAGGCAGGTGGCTGCTTCTACCACTCCAATTAGCCTTTCCAGGTCTGCGCATTTGTAAGCTAGTGCTGAGGAACTTGAATTGCTGATGCTGTGCCTGCTCAAGGGCAAAAATAAAAAAAAAAAAAAGGCCTTTCATGACTAGAGCTGTTAGTCTGGCTGTTTGAACCTTTATTTTGAGTAACTTTAAAATTTTCTCTCCAAGTTTCATACAAGAGATGTGTGGTTGTGATTTTCTTCCAGAATGAAAGAAAAGAAACAGAGTAGGAGACACTCCTTGGAAGTATTATCATTAAATACAAGTCACTAAAGGAAAATCGAAGGAAGTAGGCCCATGAGTGAGTCCAGATTAGCTTCCCCCTACTGTGATACAGTTTTTCATCCTCCTTCTTTGATACTGTCTTTTACATGCTAAGGTTACTGGTTACTTGCCAGTATAGCTGTAGTGTCAGCCCTGTCTAGCAAAAGCACTTTATACTTGCCAAAACCACTACTATTAAAGTAATTTACATTGAATTGCTAAACAAAAGCAGTTATGTCATCAAAAGCTCAGTTAGATTTCTGTGACAACAAGAGTTGTTGATGATGTAGGAATATTACCAAAAACTATCTCTCTAACCAACACTGCTACACAGACAGGAAATTTCCAAAGTTGACCTGAACTGAAAGACTCTCCTATATTCATGTGTCTATATATCTATTTGTCTATCCATCTCCTTGTGTGTGTGTGTCTATATATGTATAAACTTTTTTGTCAAAAAAACAAGGGTTCCCAAGCTGCTGCTTTTCTGATTTGAAAAATGTAATCTGTTTTTTTTTCTTTCTTTTTTTTTGGAAAGAAGTCAGAAATACACTTTGCATCCAATTTGCCTGACTTGGCTTAATTTTATGCAGAAGTTAAACATTGGGCATCTCTCTACTAATCCAGAGAAAGCAAGAAGCACTTCTGGGAGTTAGTCATGTATCCTTTGTCTTAGGAAGGCCTTTGAAAGTGTCTGTCTCCCTGTTAGCTATCGAAGGGGAGCCCAAATAACCTCTTAATGGCCAGTATCAGGTATGATATACCCTCTTCCAACTAACTTTCTAATGAATTCAATGGATGTAAAGACTAAGGAGACCTTGAGCTAATGCCAAACTCCCTGTTGAAGGAGGAGTCCCTCCAGCAGGCTGCAGTGGCTGGGAGCCAGGCTGGGCTCCTACAAGCTGCTCCTCAGCTGCCAGGAGCGGAGCACCTGCTAGGTGCTCACTGGGGTCTCTCCGTGCTCCGCTGCTGCGGGTGGTGAGGACATCTCCAGAGCGAGTAGTAAGTCTGTCTCCTGTTATTCAGGATTCAGTGCCTGTTAAAATGCCCAGTGCTTTTTTTTTTTTGCTTCTCTTTCCCCCTTACGCAGGAAGGAGCCCATCTCTGCAAGCCTCCTGTTGTTCCTTTGAAGGAACCAAGCAGTCTATAGCTTTTCCGTCACTAGGACTAGCTTCCTCCTGAAGTCACTGAAAATCTACTTATTCCTGAAAATCCTGTAGCACTGCTGGTAGATCCAGAAGCCATCTGAAAGCTATCTGCGAGCATTGGGTCACACTGGGTCTCTCTATTAACTAGCAAAAAAAACGTTTTGAGTGTTTGGTCTCTGTTTCATTTGCTGGTTTGAAGTCTGTGGTGCTTTGTACTTTCTCACAAGATGTGACAGTCACTCACGAATGACTTTTGTTATCTTCTTGTGCCAGAAACCATGCAGCACCTCGTTTTGTGAGCTTAAAAGCCTTTGCAGCAAGACTCTTTGTTTCTTTGTGCCATAGCTGTGAACATTGTGAATTTAGGAACATTTTTTTTTTTTTTCCCAAAGGCTGGGGCACATGCTAACTCCACAGAGGCTGGGTTTGAAAGCACAGTGTGTGTTACCCCAGGCACTGAAAGGAATTGTGTGGCTTTGTGTCCTTGTGGGATTTTGTGTTGATTTTTATCAGATTTTGCAAATAGCTGTTAACTTTTCCCACTGTGTTAGTGGTTAGGGAATGATTTTGCTTTGGATTGCTTGTTTCTTGATAGAAGACCCATGGCTCTCAGAATGAAAGGAACAGCACAACTGATGAACAGAAAATTTATGAACAGAAAATCAGTTAAGCTGTTCTAATCAATTGATGATAGAATTATCTGTGAATGTGTATTTTCACTATTTGACCAGTTTTATATATGGCTCAATAATATTAATCATAGAAAATCTCTTCTGTTCCCCTTTGTCTGCAGCTAAATAAATTACTAGGGAATAATTTTTCTGTCATTCAGACAGATCTATACCACACAGGGATGTCTGAATTCTATCACCAAGTAGTCCATTTTGTAGTTTTTCATCCAGCGTATGTGTGCATTTCTGAAGTTTGAAAGAGTCTGATCCCATGTCTTTTATTTAAGTTCTTCTGCAGGCTCACAAAGATCTATTTGTTTCCGCTCATTGTTTTTCTATCTTCCTCAAAAATTAAGTATAAGAATAACTGTGTCTCCCTTTTCTGATCTCCCAAGCAGACTGCTGGGGTCTATATCCTTGTAATATTCTTAGAGACCTGATATTGGTTCTTAATGAAAATCACTGGCTTACTGCAGGACTGGGACTGGCTCAGCACTTCCAAAAATTAGAGGGAAAACTGAGGTTTTCTGCTAGTGCAGTGAGACAAAAACAAATTCCTTTGTCCTCTGCTGAAGGTGGTGAAATTCAGTTTTGTGCTGGCAGTGCAGTGGTTCCTCTGGGTGCTAGCTGCTTTGCCAGTCTCTTAGGGATTCACTGGCAAGGATGAGGGATGCATCTGGCAAACACTGGCCTTCTTTTCTGCACCCCTCCTGAGTCTGTGTGCAAACCCCACAACATAGCATCATCATCTGAGGTGCACAGATGCTAAAGCTGTCAGCGCCCATCACTGGTTCCAGGAACTTGCTTGGTCTTAGTCAAAGTTGCTGAAGAATGGTGATAGGGTGGATGCTGCTGAGACAAGATGAGCTGGGCCACATAGGGAGACCTAGGAGATGATTCTCAATTGATTAAGGCTGTATTTAAGGAGTTATTTTACATATGTAAGCATTGTTGGTGATCAGCAAATGGAGTTAAGTGAAATTTTGTGAGCTTGTCGTATGTATATATCCCATGAATTATGTATTGGTTTTAGGATTAAACAATAGAACCATAAAAAACAACTTTGCTGAGCCACATTTTCTCAGCCATTCTGGCTCTGGAGGGTAATCATAAAGTAACTATTATTTATAATAATTTGCCCTATTCATTTCCTTTTACAATGTGGAAAGCTATGTATAGTCTGCCCCCCCTTTTTTTTTTTTTAAGTAGAGGGCCCAATTTCAATCATGAATTATGAAGGGAGAAAACCTGTCTCTTCAGAAAAGTTTGTTTTAAAATAAGGTAGAAACTTTAGCTAAATTTTCACTACAAACACTTTCAATGTCTTTTGAAAATAAAATGAGTTAAAACAATGTTTGATTTCTAAATGTACAATACAGAAATGTACTAGGAGTTGATTAAAATACTTACGAAGAAATGTCACATACTACATTAGCTACAGTCTTTGTGAAATCTGCGTTGTAATGTTTTTATAAAATGGGCTTTGAGGTATGACACATTATACTCCTGTCAGTGGTCAGAAATTTGAATAAACTGCAAAGGATTACATAGTTCAAATGAATGAATACGTAAAACAAGTTCTTAGCTTTCAACTCCTGACTATTTGATATTCAGCCATAACTGCCTTGTAACTAAAAATGCGAAAGGAGGAGTGAAAAGTTGTGGACCTGCACAGGATTTTAGGTATGTACTCATAACTAGATATTGTGGATCATCTTAAAAAAGGAAAGTATAGCCTGATATTTTGCATCATCTCTGAAGCACTATGTACATACTTCGTTCTCTCTCTTCCTAAAATCAGTTATAATCCAAATCAAATAACTATAAGCAGAGGTTGTAAAAAATCCCTTTTATGGCTGAATTTCTTGGTGATATTGACATAAAATTACTTAAGATGTTTTAGAGAAAGTTTTTGAGAGGGCATATGTTTGGCACACTGGCTGCATATGATGCAAAGAATACTGTGTATTCAGTCACAAGGTGGCAGATAACCATACTCTATTCAAGGGCAAAACAAGGGCAATATTTTTAGTTGCTAATTATTGTCCTTATCAAGTCTGTATCCTTTTTTCCAAGGGGAATGTATTGACCGTAAAACCCCACAAAAGTAAAACTCAAGTGGTTTGTTCATGTCACCAGGATTCCAAGATAAATGTTATAAAAGGAATCAGCCATCATGTATTATATATCTACAGACAGTGCACATTTTTCTCCTACTGTACTTCAGGACTGAGACTTCTCTAGATGACAGTTATGGAAAATCTGAAGTGCCTGGAATGTGCAAAAATAGAAAGTTCCGAATGCATTTAATAAAAGTTTAATTTGTGAGTTATATCAGCATAGAAATAACTACTGATGAGTGAAAGCCAAAGGTGCACCAGTTCAGACAAAGCTCTCTATGTGAACTTTTTAAAGATTTCAGTCTTCCTTGTGGTGTAGGCTTTATATCACTTTCACTCCTCCTTCCTTACCCTGTTATTCCATGGATTTTTATGCCTAAATTAACCTGCTCGTTTACAGCAAATCTTAACACGCCTTCTTTCTTATTAGTGTTTCGAACAGCTTATCTTTCATACCAGTATGCTCTGGGGGTGTAGTGTGTTTGGTTAGCTTTTTTTTTTTTTTTTTTTCCTCCTGTCTTTCTTTCCCCTTCTGGACTTTGGCAAGGGTGTCCTGTACAGATCTCATGCCTCTGACTCCATTGCTATTATTCTGTGGTGATTCTTCCCCAGATTTTCATTTTTCTGTGCAGGATTTTGTCACAGGGGACTCAGCATTAACTTTCTGTAGGTTTTATTTTGTCTTTCTGTCACAGTAGGGAAATAATTTCCATCACTAATCATCCCCAAGTCTTGATGATCAGTGTAGGGCTCTTACAGGTTTGCAAAGCTTAAACAGCAAATGTTGATAGAAACACCATTCTGTGGTTTGTGTGGTTCCCTAGTTTCTGGAGAGTAAAATGAGGGAGTACTATTATAGCAGTATTCTGCAGATAAGTAGCAAGGAAATGGAACTGGATGGAAAACCCAGATTTTTGTCATGTATCCGTTGTGCTGGCATCATTAAAATAGACATTTTTGCATATTTTTTTTTCTTGATAATGCAGTGCTTTTGTATAGCTTTTTTTTTCATGTTATTTACCTTTAGAGGTGTTCTGCAAGGAATGGGATTGTGAAAAGATTGCTTATAAGCAACACTAAAGGTACTATTATTTCTGAATCAACAGAAACATTCCCTTGTTATTTCTTCAAGTTGCGATTGAAGAGCCATAGACAGACCCGCGGTTTGCTAAAGCATCATATTAGCTCTGGTGACAGCAGCAAATCACCTTTTAAGAGAGGCAATTTCTCCTCCTATTCAACATGATTTTGATGTTTGCTCTGGTGTAAATTGGGAGTAACCTATAGAAGGTTGTCCATTTGTACTGAATATGAAAGTAGAACAGGTGAGGAGAGAATCATGTTTGCTGGATCTGAGAAAGTAACTCTCTAGCCTCTGGTACTACTTATTTTTTGTCAGATTTCACTACGATTGGTCAAGTGTTGGGACAGCACAGTTCTACCTGTTGAAAAATCATGCCTGTCTCGAATCGTGACTAACTCAGTAGGTGATACATGTGTAAGCATCAGTGTCTTCTGGGACCCTTCAGTCATCTCTGACTGTACCTTCAGAAAAAATGGTATCAGCTCTTTAATGCTCTTATAAACTGTTGGACTTGGTCTAGAATCCAGGGCCTCATTCCACTCCGGTGCAAGAGTGGGCTGGCATAACTTCCAGGATGTAAAAAGCAGAATGCTCACAAGGCAGGCTGTATTAATTTGACAAAGTTAGAAGTGAAGGCAGTAATTAGGAAGTAAAATTTCGTGTGGGGACCGACAAGATATGGGAATGGCAACTCTGCTGGCAGATGTGTTTAAAAGATGAAAAATCAGACCCAGGAGAAGGTAGTGTGGCAGGAGGTGGTGAAGGGAGCCCTCACCACAGGAGCCTGAGGAAGCGCTGGAAGGGCTTCCACTGAGAAGGTAGCTAAACCATGGATCTCCATGCTGCCTTTGTGGACGTAATGATTCAGATTTAGATGATGTGAGGAGGAGGTGAACAAGAAAGAAGGGGACGTGGAGCTCTGGGCAGTAGATTCTTCTATATCTTTCCCTAGAATAGGTGCCAGTGGTAGATGCCTTTGAAATATTGTGGTTGCTAACTCAGCGTTCAGAGATTTCCCTTCCTCATGCAACTAGAAAATTATGATGCTTACTGTGGTATATTATGTAATGGACATGGACTTCTCGTATACACTACTGAAGATCTCCTTTATGGTTATAGTTTTTCAAGTCTAGTATAGGAAACAATATCTAAATATGCAGTTTAGAAGAGGCTCCCTCTCTCCTTGGTTTCCTGTGCTTATTGTGCACTTTCAAGTCTAACTTGCCTGTCTTGGAACTCTGCATGTCAACTGAACCAGGAAAGATGATATGTAAGAGCTTGAAAAAAGAGAAAACAGTGTAAGTATGAAGAGGAGAATGAAGGTGGAGAACCTAGTATCATTCATGAGGAAATAGAAGGCAGGGAAAGTAATCAAATAAAAAAAAAGCTAGAATAGAATCATAGAATGATTAGGGTTGGAAGGGACCTTAAAGATCATCTAGTTCCAACCCCCCTGCCATGGGCAGGGAAACCCTTCACTACACCAGGTTGCCCAAAGCCTCATCCAACCTGCCCTTGAACACTTCCAGGGATAGGGCATCCACAACTTCTCTGGGCAACCCGTTCCAGTACCTCACCACCCTCAATGTAAAGAATTTCTTTCTTATATCTAATCTAAATCTGCCCTCTTTCAGTTTAAATCCATTGACCCTTGTCCTATCACTACACGCCCTTGTAAAAAGTCCCTCTTCAGCTTTCCTGTAGGCCCCCTTTAGGTACTGGAAAGCTGCTCTAAGATCACCCCAGAGCCTTCTCTTCTCCAGGCTGAAAAGCCCCAACTCTCTCACCCTGTCCTCATAGCAGAGGTGCTCCAGCCCTCAGATCATCTTCGTGGCCCTCCACAGGACCCGCTCCAGCAGCTCCATGTCCTTCTTGTGTTGGGGACTCCAGAGCTGAACACAGTATTCCAGGTGGGGTCTCACAAGAGCAGAGTAGAGAGGCAGAATCACCTCCCTCGACCTGCTGGCCACGCTTCTTTTGATACAGCCCAGGACACGGTTGGCTTTCTGGGCTGCCAGTGCACATTGCCGGCTCATGTTGAGCTTCTCATCCACCAGCACTGCCAAGTCCTTTTCCTCAGGGCTACTCTCAATCCATTCTCCGCCCAGCCTGTACTTGTGCATGGGATTGCCCCAATCCACGTGCAGGACCTTGCACGTGGCCTTGTTGAACTTCATGAGGTTCTCACAGGCCCATCTCTCCAGCCTGTCAAGGTCCCTCTGGATGGCATCCCTTCCCTCCAGCGTGTCCACAACACTACACAGCTTGGTGTCATCTGCAAACTTGCTGAGGGTGCACATCAAGAATGCTAATACATTCTTGATGTATCGTGTCAAGGGAAAAATAACTAATTAATAGTCACTTTCACACTGTTTCGAGAGATGGAGTCAGAGATGAATGGCATAAAACAATTAAAACTATTTATGTAAAAAGCACATCTTGATTTAAAAAAAAAAAGCACCGGGAAACTGGTAGAGGGACATCTTTGAGGTGTACTTGAGCTTTTCTAATGTTTTTTTGAGTATTACTTGATAATTTTTCCCTATCTGTGATTGATCGATGGAAAATACTTTGAAGCATATGAGTTATTTTGTAGAATGATTTCTAAAGGTCTGATAAAAACAGCAGCCCTGTAACTAACTCTATCATTGTTTAGATTGCCTACTCTTGATGTGTTGAAAATTTATCCCTTGACGATTATCTTTCTGCTCTGACTTGACTTTGTTTCCTTGCTATCCTAACTTATGGACTTGCTGACAGTGATGACTGAGGGTCTACACCATACTGTGGGTAGCTTGCAACACACGACTGGCATGAAGAAATCTTTTCCTGGGCTAACAAATTATCTTTTTTTTTTTTTTTTTGGCCTATAACTTTTGATGGGGTGCGCAAGGGTCTTTTTGTTTCATCCATGTTTCTGAATCTGGTTTTGATGTCTGAAGGGAACTCTTATAACTAAATGCAGTCCAAATAATTATTCTATCTACTTAGTATGATTTTTTTTTTTTTTTTCCCCAGTGCTTGGTGGATCTAGGATTAACAGACTGCCCAAGCATTTTCATCCAAAATCCTCTCTGTTCCAAGGACAGTTATGTTGAATATAAACTGCCTGCCAGGCTTCCTCTTTTGGAATGCTACCATTGTCTGTATGCTGATGGCCTGGACCTATGTTTGTTTGAAAGTTTTTTCTTTCTCTTGTTCTTTAAGTCCTGACTAGACCTGTTGTTAAATTCTGCCATCTTTTCTGCTTTGATCATTCACAAGGGAAGCCCTTGGGCAAAAAAGAAAATGATAAAGCTGGATGTTTATGGCATATTGAAGCCTGGACTTCTGAGCAGTGTTTCTCTACAGGTGATGCCCTTAGAAAACCTTAGAGAGGTTTTCACATGTGAAGGTGCATGCATCTGTGAAAGCATTTGAGAGCTACTGGGTCATATAAAAAATAAAAAAGTACATTGTGAAATATCACAAACTATTTTAAAATGCTATGAAGCTTTTTTCAGATATTGCTGGAAATACAGAAAACTACTACACAGGAAAAATGAACTTTGATATTTGAGAATGTGTGGATAGATGTTGATATGAAGGTTTACAGATTTATGTATACCTTAAGAATTATATAAATATTATCCATGTCTCTCAACTAAATAAGAAATCACACTTTTCAAACTCCATACCACAATATTGAGATAAATACTTCTTTCCTTCACGTTTACAGCAAAGTGAAATAAGCTGTTCTCCTCTAAGATTGTTGCCCTGCAGAAATTCACAATGTTTCATAAAATGCACAGCACAGATACTAAAATTAATAGACTTTGCAAATCTTCTTTAGGAATCAATCCTGATAATAGATATTTTACAAAAGAAAACCATTAAGAGCTTGAGGAGCTGAACCTTTCTCAAAAGCAGTCATAGCTTTTGAATTGTTACTGAGGTTTATGTCGAAGAGGTTTTTAAACAGTGGGGTGGGAGGAGGGGTGGGCTGTCTGTTTGAAACATCCATTAGGACTGGATGTTCTGAAGTCCCTCTCATGTCACCTTTTTGTATGGAGCACTGTTGACAAGTTGTGAAAGATTCACTCACAGGTACAGAGCAATATATGCCTGGATGCTCTACTGGCAAGGATTTGAGTTGTTTGTGTTTTTTTTTTAATGGATAGTTTTCATTTCAAGCATATGTTTTCTCCTCCTGATTCACTGCAGGGCACTTTTTTAGCAACTGGAGATGAATGCTGAAAATGAAGAAGTAGTAGTTCTTTAATCGACCCATCCTACTGACTCCCACACATTCAGTACCGGCACCTTCCTCATATTTCAGGTGTCTGAAGAGGCATAGAGGCAGGATGAGAGTTGGAGACGAATCTGAATGCTTGCCCTCAGACTAATGGTCCCAAAACACAATGCCAGACTTTATAACAATATGCTTCCTATGAATAATGAACAGGTCTGGCTTTATGAAAAATACCTCAATTCAAAAAACAATTTAAAAAAATGACGGAATAACCCTTATTCACTGTAGCCTGCCAGCTAAGAAAGCAAAAAGAGAGGAGTGTAATATAAAGTTCTATTTGCTGACAACTAAATCAAAAAATGTCATCCCACTGGGCACACAAATACACAGTTCGGAGGAAAATATACAGGTGAGGACTGTGCACTGTATCCTGTTCCTTCCCACAAAGGGAGCTGAGTGTATTTAAGGGCCTCATCTTTGTGAGTTAGTAGTGTTGTGGGCAGAAATGGTGAAATGATGCAAAGCACTCTTTATGATCGCCGTCTCCATTTCAAATGGTGGTTAGTTTCTGTGGCTGTGTTGGCTTATTTAGATAGAGTTTCTGCACCTTCACTGCACAGATGGGTGTACCAAACCTTTCTGAGCAAATGCTCGTTGTTTTCCATTAGCAAAATGCTGCTGTTTGTGATAACTGGGGAGAGAAGCAGAATATCCCAAACTCCCCTGATGGCCTATCAGATACTTATTATAAACTATGTGGGTTTAGTCTTCTATTGAGGGCTCTCTAAGGAGGCCTTGCTATAAGTAGTCTTTGGAGAATTAAGTATGAGAATAAGTAATCTTTGCAGAACTAACACAGAAACCTCCCAATGTGAAATGGTGAGTGTCTGGGTTAGTGGATCTGTGCAGAAGTGTGGTGATGACTACAGGTTATACACGTGATGAGCAGAACTCCCCTGGGGTTGCAGAGACAGGCTGTATGACACGTGCACGGGGCATTTATATATACCAAGGTGACTGTGATTTCATTTACAATTATTTTCAGATAATTCTGTCTGTACCTGGAACCCTTGCTTTCTGTGAACATTGATACCAGCTACATGTGTAAGGTGTGAAGCTGAAAGCATTGGCACCATTCATTTGCTTAAAAAAAAAAAAAGTTTGCATGTGGGGAGACTGTGTCTCTGTAACACTTGGAAATAATATGGAAAATGAAAACTAATGCTATAATTTAGCCTCAGAAGTTGCTTAGATTTCCAGAGGGCAATGAATGAAAACATGAAATTCCTATCAGTGTTCCTTATGCTTAGCACAGCACATATAGTCAAAGACAATAAGTGCATATAATTTATTCTTTTTAGTCTTTCTTCTATCCCCCCAGTTTACCATTTTTCCCAGAACTACGTATTGGAACAGTGGAGAAACAAGATGACAACTTTGTCCTCTGCTTTAAAGTTTCTTTTTCATTTTCTGAAAGGGTTTTTTTTTATGATGATCAAGATTTTTATGAGATTGTTGATATTCCAGTTGTCTTTCATTGGTGCTGAAGATGTGAAACACTTCAGAAACCAGTTTTAATTCAAAACGAAACTATTGTCTCTGAAAGCATTAGCTCAAGAGAGAACAAACTTAATCAAAATAATGTGACACTTCCTATTTCTCTACTCTTGCTAAAATCTAAATTGAGAATCTACCTTCTCAGTGACCTCTCACTTTTAAAGAACTTACAGCCTCAGTTCCCTGCCTAACTATTCCATATTACAAGTTATGGCTGAAATTGTTACTTTTTTAGTAAAATATTCTTGAAAACTAAATGTCTTGCCTGACTGTTATGTCCAGGCAAGCATGAAAACTGTAATAATAAAAAGATTTGCTTTGTGTTCTTTACATTTACACTTTCAAATTCCAATTACAAAAATGGACACTGCTAAAATGTAAACAAATATCAATTATCTACAGTGTCTTGTCCAACTTTAGTGACAAATGGCTTTTTAAAAAATATAATTTCTCAATCCTTGGAAGCTTTACTTAGTAGGAAAGTGTAAATACCGAGTAAGTGCTTGCGGTGCAGAAGGTTAGGCTTGTTTCTGAAAAAGCTTGCTTCTGCTTCTCTAGTTGCTCAACCACATGTATCTTAACAGAACTGGAGTAAGAACCACAAGACAGAGAAGAATGTCATTTGAGAAACCTGAAGAGTATTAGATTGGCAACACAACTTAGACAAAACCTGAAGTTCTTCTGTCTCTTCCTTGGTCTTAGTTATGTGTAACTTAATGGGAGTTGATAGGTATTTTTTTTGAATTTCTAAATTTGGGTTGGCTTGGGTCCCTGAGTTTGGTACTGTTTCCCTTCCCCTCCCGTCCTTACCAACACTGAGGTGACTAAAACTTCATTTCTGGAACTAGCAGTCCTTCTCAAATAGCTCCCTGATGCACCCGCCAGAAGCCCTCTGTAGTTTAGTGGCATATGCAACATATTTTGTGCCTGCAGGATTCCTATTGTTTGCTCTTTTAATACATGCAAAACCATTATGTGGGCACATTTGGTGTCTTCTGGTGTTCACAGACCGCGTTAGCACCTTTCCACCTGTGGGAAGAAGTGTGTTTGCTTTTCACAAGGAATTTTGTTATAGATTCTTATCTGAAGGATCTATCAGGACGCAATTATTCCGAGCAAGAACAGGGGAAACATGGAATTATTGTGAAACAACATCCTTTCCTTGCACTATTGCTAGTAGTGCAGAAAGGAATCAAAGACTTAGTGAACGCATTCAAGAACTAATACTAACAACTGGCAATAGGTAAAAGATGATCCAGTGATGAGTGATGTTCCTCAGGGGTCAGTACTGGGACCAGTGCTATTTAACATCTTTGTTGGTGACATGGACAGTGGGATCGAGTGCACCCTCGATGACACCAAGTTTGCAGATGACACCAAGCTGTGTGGTGTTGTGGACATGCTGGAGGGAAGGGATGCCATCCAGAGGGACCTTGACACGCTTGAGAGGTGGGCCTGTGAGAACCTAATGAAGTTCAACGAGGCCAAGTGCAAAGTCCTGCATGTGGATTGGGGCAATCCCAAGCACAAGTACAGGCTGGGCGGAGAATGGATTGAGAGCAGCCCTGAGGAAAAGGACTTGGAGTGCTGGTGGATGAGAAGCTCAACATGAGCCGGCAATGTGCGCTGACAGCCCAGAAAGCCAACCGTGTCCTGGGCTGCATCAAAAGAAGTGTGGCCAGCAGGTCGAGGGAGGTGATTCTACCCCTCTGCTCTGCTCTTGTGAGACCCCACCTGGAGTACTGTGTTCAGCTCTGGGGTACCCAACACAAGAAGGACATGGAGCTGCTGGAGCGGGTCCAGAGGAGGGCCACAAAGATGATCTGAGGGCTGGAGCACCTCTGCTATGAGGACAGGGTGAGAGAGTTAAAGGCTGTTCAGCCTGGAGAAGAGAAGGCTCCGGGGTGATCTTATAGCAGCTTTCTGGTACTTAAAGGGGGCCTAGAGGAAAGCTGGAGAGGGACTTTCTACAAGGGCGTGTAGTGATAGGACAATGGATTTAAATTGAAGGAGGGCAGATTTCGACTAGATATAAGGAAGAAATTTTTCACTCAGAGGGTGGTGAGGCAGTGGAACAGGTTGCCCAGAGAAGTAGATGCCCTATCCCTGGAAATGTTCAAGGGCAGGTTGGATGAGGCTTTGGGCAACCTGGTGTAGTGAAGGGTTTCCCTGCCCATGGCAGGGGGGGTTGGAACTAGATGATCTTTGAGGTCTCTTCCAACCCTAACCATTCTGATTCTAAGATGAGAACAGACTAGTAATAACAAAGACAAAAAGCCAAGTTTAAGCACAGTATGTAACTCAGCAGGGACACATCTAGGCACTCTTAGAGCAGAAACCACAGTGCAACGTGTTGTTACACAGAAATAGAACTTAGAGCTGTGCAAGTAATGGATTTTTCAGTCTAGTAGCCAGACTTAAGCATTGTGTGTGGGAGAAGGCTCAGGTTCGCTCTGCATGTAAGGTTCTGAGGTTTTTTTGGTAATGCAAAGATGTGAAGAATGGCTCTCTGTTCAGTTAAAAATGCTATGGCTGCATAAAACACTGGGTACAAAACTAAAATAATTATCTTTTGAAGGTATTTAAACCTTGGAAAATGAGATTGGTTTCAAAATGGATGTGCTGTTCTATTTTAAAATAAGTCAAAATGCTTCTGTTTTCCCCCTTTCCTTCCTACTTGAAAATATTTATCAAGTCTGATCAAATTTAAGAATGCTTGTCTTGGGGCACATTAGAGGGCAGAAAAATGAAAAAGAATCTCTATTTTTTTGTAAATTCAATGAATGAATAGTTCACCATATTTATACTCAGTTGCTTTTGTGTGTACCCCATTGTTTTTCCCAGAAAATTTGATGATACATTGTAATTAAGTCATCAAATGTTTCTGTCAAGAAATTTTTGTTATAAAAAATTAATTTTACAAAAAAAAATCTTATGATGGTTACATTGAACTTGCAATAGTTTGGATTTTCCATTTGAAACATCTAAAACATTCCTCTCTCAGAAGACTGAATTTTTCAGTCAACACAAAAGAGACTGTGGGTATGAATTTGCTTTCTCTTCCGTTAAGCATGTGTCTTCATGGGCAAAATTACTTTATGTGTAATCATATGCATATGTGTAAACAGTGTTCTGTAACATGACAGCCCCAAAATTTGAAGAACAACATATGCATTCTTCCCTGTGCAGTTTTTTCACATGGGATAGGTGTTTGTGATCATGTAACTAATAAGGTTCAGATTAAGATTCCAATAACTAGTTCCTTTCTGTGCAGTACTTTAAGGGCAGAGAGGCTTTTGCAGCCAGCCTCAGCTTCTTGCTCTCTCCAGACATCTCAGACTTGTTACAATTGCTCTGGGGTTACCTGTGGGGTTTTTTTAGCAGAGAATACATGTCCCCAGTCTGGAAGCAGTGTGAACTTGGACTAATGATGTCCGTGTATTAATATTTTTGATACACTGCAAAAGGCAAGCAAGGGAAGCAAAATCGTAGTAGGTTCAGAAGTCTTGAGGCATTTCTTGCGGCACTGAAGAGAGCTTTGAGACTGTCTTGAAGACAGGAAGGAAGGGCAGCATGACATTATAACAGAAAAGAGTCACACTTGTCGAAGAACTTTACCACAGAGCCATATATACATCGGGCTTCTTGTCTCTGTACGCTTGTGTCGGACTAAGAGACTGCAGGTAATGAGGATGTGTGATGCTCTGCTGTGGTTATTGTTTTCATCTCCATTTGCAGGCACCCAACTGCAGACTATAACAACATCAGAATATCGTTGTAAGGAGAGGAGCTTCCGCCTGGGCTGCTCAAGCTCTGTACCCTGTGTCTTTACATTGGCAAAACAGCGTTTTGAAACTCTTCTCCCTTACGGATTTCTTACTTGCTTTTTATAATGATTTGTGCCATTGGGGCGCATTTTTGCCTTTAGCCTTGAAAAAAAAAATCTGGCCTTTTTGGAGTGGATTGCCTTTAGCTATGTTTTCAACCTCTGAGAAATGCGTTGGGAGGAGGAAAACATTACATCGATGTTGTGTAGCTGGGTTCAGGTCTTATGTTCTAGGCAGCTTGCAAGAGAGAGATAATCTGTTGATTTTGTGTGTGCATGGAATTTGGAAGATGACAATGTTTTCTTTCAACATGAGGTGTGATTCATTAAAATACTTCTCAAAGTTGTTATTTTTCCTTTAACAACGATGTGGAGGAGCTTACCTCCCAGGTACAATAAAGAGGGATCTAAACAATAAGTACTATAAAAATAAATAGAAATAAATTAGAAAAAACCCCACTTTTTACTAACCTGGAATTTCATGTCAAATGGGTTTGACAGGGTGTTGAGCAAACTAAATTGCTGCTATGAGATAGAATGAGGATTTTGGGTCCCTTTTTTTGGTTGTTCTTCAGCTCTGGCTCTAATGTAAATTAGTTTCTTATGCAGCAAAATAAGTTTGACTCCTTTTTCTTGTCGAATAAAATAATACTAGGCTCCAGCAGGAAAAAAAAAGGAAAGGATTGTTGAGCAATTTTCTTTATGAGAATAAAAGACCAGTTCTAAAATTCATCTTGGTACACTTCTTAACATGATCTCCATTTAAACCATGCATTTTGTAAAATAAATCACTTAATTTGGAGAGACATTAATTTATCTCCAAAACATGCACCTCCCTGTTGTGAACCAATATGCATCACACACTTCTGAGATGAATTTCCACAGAGCATTGGTGCAAATATGCCAAGATTTAAAAGCTAAATACAAATAGATCCAGACGAAAGCCAATCGCAGAGGTCCCCATCTGGCAAATATCTATGTACTTAACTTTATGCACATGAGTATTAACAATGAAGTTAACTGGATTATTTATGTAAAATGAAGCACATATGCTGAGGCCCATTTGTGTCATTTCTTTCTCACTAAGGACGTGAAAATGAATATTAATAAACTCTGCAGAAGAGTCTTGCAAAGACGTCTATATGTAGGATGGAGCTTAATTTTTAAGGTCTGTGGAGTCAAAGTATTTGTGTCTCTAAACCGTAAACACGTGCAGAAGACTTGGCAGAATCAGCCCATGTGTCTAAGCAGATGTTATTTATAGTATCAAACCACACTGGTTTACTCAGAATAAAGCCATCATTTGAGTGACTTTTCAAGCTGAAAAGACTCTGGGAATTTGGAATGGCAATGAAGTTCCAAGTATTATTAAAAGAAAAATAGTCTTGTACCAGCTTCCTGTTAATTTTAATTGTATTACACCTCATTCTTAATTCAACTGAGCTAAACTCATCGCTGGCTGTAAATTCATAGGATGTTTATTTTCACTTATATTTTCTCCCAAGAAATGTGTTATTAGCACATCATATTTGAGTCTTTGCTTATTGCAGATAAGTCCTTTTTTCCATTCAGTAATAATTTTGTATTCAAATTGTATACATTAGCAAAGTGATTTAATTCTTCAGTTTATTTATGTTTGAAAGGCTAATGTTTTCCAAACCACAATTTAAGGGTTCATGTAGCAAGGCAAATTACAGGTTTCCAAGTGAGTGAAATTGTGTAAATTGTCAGCTTGCATTGACATACAAAAGAAAGTTCTAAGCTGTCATGAGTTACGTGTTGTGGGGCCAGACAAGAGTAGGATAACAAGTAAGCCAAGTGAAAAAGGAATTTGCCCAGCAGGAGTTCCCTACGGAGCAGGTAAAATTGCAAGACTTGTGTAAATCACTGCTGAGGGAATGGAAAAACAGATTGTGGTTATTCATCCTCATAAGTTTTCCCTCATTCAAAGAAGAAATTCCAGAAGCTTTCTCTTTTAGGGGAAGATAGTGGCACTTAGGTCCCTGCCATGAATTGGGTGATCTATTGATGTATCTCATCAAGAGCAATTCAGCTCCTTTCTGCCAAAGCAGACAACGTTGTTTACATAAAGACTTCACTTTTCTCCGGCAGAGGTAGTACTAATATTTTACCAAGGATTTCTGTGAATGTGTAGTATGTGAATATTTCTGCAAAAACACCTTTCCTATATGGCACAAAATATTTTTCATTAAAATTCTTCACTATGAACATTTATTGGGTCCTGGAAAATATCAGGGCCAATCCTATCTCTATAAGGCATTGGTGTGCTTGAGAGACTTATACCAACGGCTCGATGTCCAAGTGGAGACCAGTCACGAGTGGTGTCCCTCAGGGGTCCGTGTTGGGCCCGGCCCTCTTCAACATCTTTGTCGGTGACGTGGACAGTGGCATGGAGTGCACCCTCAGCAAGTTCGCCAATGACACCAAGCTGTGTGGTGCCATCGACACGCTGGAAGGGAGGGATGCCATCCAGAGGGACCTCGACAGGCTGGAGAGGTGGGCCCGTGTCAACCTCATGAAGTTCAACCAGGCCAAATGCAAGGTCCTACATCTGGGTCGTGGCAATCCCATGCACAAATACAGACTGGGCGGAGAATGGATCGAGAGCAGCCCTGAGGAGAAGGACTTGGGAGTACTGGTGGACGAGAAGCTCAATATGAGCCGGCAATGTGCTCTTGCGGCCCAGAAGGCCAACCGCGTCCTGGGCTGCATCAAGAGGAGCGTGGCCAGCAGGTCGAGGGAGGTGATTCTTCCCCTCTACTCTGCCCTCATGAGACCTCACCTGGAGTACTGCGTCCAGTTCTGGAGCCCCCAACATAAGAAGGACATGGACCAGTTGGAGAGGGTCCAGAGGAGGGCCACGAAGATGATAAGAGGGCTGGAGCACCTTTCCTATGAGGACAGGCTGAAAGAGTTGGGGCTGTTCAGCCTGGAGAAGAGGAGGCTCCGGGGTGACCTTATAGCGGTCTTCCAGTACCTCAAGGGGGCCTACAAGAAAGATGGGGAGAGGCTGTTCAGGAGGGCCTGTTGTGATAGGACAAGGGGTAATGGTTTTAAGGTAGAGGGAGGTAGATTCAGATTGGATATTAGGAAAAAATTTTTTACCATGAGAGTTGTAGAACACTGGAACAGGTTGCCCAGAGAGGTGGTGGATGCTCCATCCCTGGAGACGTTCAAGGCCAGGTTGGACGAGGCCCTGAGCAACCTGATCTAGTTGGAGATATCCCTGTTCCTTGCAGGGGGGTTGGGCTAGATGACCTTTGAAGGTCCCTTCCAGCTGTAACCATTCTATGATTCTATGATCAGCCAACATCAGCCTAAATAAGCCTGCAGTGATTAGAGCATGTTGGCAGTGTAGTAATGGGGTCAAGTTTTGTGGCTTAAAGTATGCAACAGCAAATTCTTCTGAGCTTGAAGGGTGTGCTGTTAATGCTTGGTGGTCGAGGATTATGGTTCAATTTACAGGTGGACTAGTGGTTTCAGGGATTTCTAACCATGAACTCAGAACCTTCCACTCATTTCTCAGCCTTACTTCATTGAGAGACTCTTGGAAAAACTGGTAAGAGGGCATGTGGGCAGAGCAATGCACTTCTCTTAAGCTGGTGTGGATTTTCTAGTACCCTGTGACACCACTTTGATTCTACGCCTTCTTATCTGCTTAGACAAGCCTGGCGGAGTGTAAGATCATCGACTATTATCGTATCACTTCTCAATCAAAGCAATTCTTACCACATGCTGTCAGTTGCTTTCAGAAGTGAAAATGATGATGGCCAGTAGCACTTGGAAGCTGATTACTTGACATTAGAACTAGCAGAGGAGGGCAGGACATTCTCCAGGAATATTTATTTGAATTTTAATGTGAATTTTTTTTCAACTTGGTTCTTTCCTCACTGGTTCATTCTTCCTGTGAGCACTTGGGCAGTTGATCCTGACTGACACGAAAATTTAACTGGCTGGCAGATGTGTGTTTTGAGGTCGTTGTTTTCAAAGGGACATTTTGTTGGCTTTTAAAAAATGGTCGAGAACTAGAAATTGCAATGGCGAGTATGCACCTTACTTGTTAGGCTACTGTAGAAAAAAAAAACAAACAAAACCAAACACAAGGAAATTAAATATTGGGCACCTCTCTACATCCCTGAGTGCCAAAATACCTCTAACTGTGACCAGAAACAATTGCATTGCTTTGGTAGCAGCAATTTTACAAGGTGAAAGGCACGTTTATATGTTTGGTTCAGTTGGACAATGGACACAAGATGATGTGACTTCACTTATCTGTTGCAATGAACACTTGAGAGATCATAGACTTGCAGAAAGCTTCTTTGTAATCAGTGTAACCCATTGCTTCCTTATTTAATATATATGTGAAATTCTGATTGCATATTGATAACACAATTTTAATCTGCACTTGTTGAAGCTGATTTTACTTTACTGCCTAGTATGCATTGGCTCTCGGGAATATTTATTTCTTACAGACTTGCTGTAGGTTGAAATAATGTGGTTTTTTGTGGTTCTTGTTTTCTCATTGTCTTCCTTTCATTCATGGCTCACCTGAAAAGTCACAGCTCCTTCTAGGGTGAGCCATGGTATGGGTCTAAGCTGGATAAATGTCCAACCATGTCAGAGGAAGGGACTGGTGACGTAATATCAATCCAGGAACAGTGCAGGAGCTCAGCTTGAGCCACTGCCTCACCCTGAGTGAGGTACTTGCTGGAGCACGAGTCAGTTCACTTTCAGTCCAGCAGGAAAGTAGGACTTTTCGGGGGGAGGAGAGGGGCCTGGGCTCTTGGAAGTAAATGAATAACTACTGTCTCCCGCTACGTTTTGAACTGTACTCCATGTCTTGGAGTTTTGAAGCTTCTTTGAACCAGCAGATTCAACTGTAAGAAAATCAATAACGTTAAGTCAGTTTTAACCACAAACAGGGTAAAAGGGAAAAGAAAATAAACCAAGAATATTAGGGAGCAGGAGAAGAGGTGACTTTGCAGAAGACTAAGGTGAAACGATAGCTGGCAGCTGTATATCAGAGTCCCCCAGCATGAGGGAGGGAAAATGTTGTTCTTCCCTGAGAAACTTAAAGAGATTCTAGCCCGTGTCAAGTCCTAAATATCACAAGTACTTTTCTGAAGTATATATGTGCACTCATATTCCTTAGTGAAGTTGCTGTTTTACTGGAATAGTCTGAAGATTAGTCCTATGCCCACTAAAGTCACTGAAAGGATGTGTGCTCACTTCAAATGAGATCAAAGTTTTTCTGAGTTATTTCTACTGTGATTTATTACAAGAAAGTAATAGTGATACTTACTATAGAGTGAAATGAAGTTTTAGAAATGTTTGGGGTGCTACTTAAAACACTGTCATTGAATAATTACTTCTTAGACTGATGAGGCTATGTGCAGTCCAGGAGGACGGGAATGGGCAGGTTTTGAGAAATGCTGGAATTGGAAGGCAGTACGGATACTGCAAGAGTGGGCTAAGCTACATTCTAGGAAATAAATACTCCTGACTGACTCCGTAACTGACGACCCTTTGGTCTTTTGATAGACCATCAGTCTTAAGTTTTTCTATACAGAAAGGATATCGTACAGTGAGCTCGGGTGGGTGTTTACGACGTGCTGTCCAGACCTCACTAAATTCCTTTGTGGGTACACCCGATGTATGTGAAGTGTGGCCACAGAGTTGCTATGAGTATCCTGTAGCAATGTCCATCCTGACCAACTAGACTACCTTCCTGGTGCTAGCTGCTCCCTGCCTGAGCAGACACATGGTCTAAGCAGCCCCAGAGGCTGCTTCCCCACTGGTGTCTTTATAGTTCATGCAAAGTATGGTTTGGCTTGCTCAGGAATGTGATTTTCCTTGAAATTAATCTTTCAGATGTTTAACCTTGAGGACCCCCCTAACTTTGCTCTTGTTTCTGTCCCTGAGTTTCATATTCCTACTGTGTGCTTCTAGCCGCTTTATTGTGGTTTTAACTAAATGAATACATGACTGCTATGCATTTACCTTTGCATTAAAATATCTGAGATACACAACATCCCTAATTACTAACTTTGCTTCATCTTACTTCATCTTGAATCTCTTGGTAATGATATTTTTGAGATGGGAGATGTTAATTCCTTTCTTGAGATCAACCATATGTTCTTTTCCTCTGATTATAATTACTTTCTTCTTATAAATTGCCACAGTATTATTGAACGTGCATTGGTGAGGGTATTTGCGCTTTGGCTAGCAGGGAAAATCTTGCAGGTGTGAACTGTGCTGTGTAATAATCTTCACAAGAGCTGTCTGATTTTTTTTTTTGACAGTTTTTCATCAAAACTATACTCTTGTTGAAGTTGAAATGTTGGAGGAAATGGATTTTTCTGACAAACTATATAGGAAAAAAGTTGAAACGTGTAGGTTTGACAACTAATTCATTTTCTCTTGACTTGAAATTTGAATATCAACTATTGGTATACTTAATATCATATGCACATATAATTTGCATTTAAGCTTGTGTTCATCTTGTTCTGATCTTTCTCTGTTCTAAGGCAAGGTTAACTAAAACTTTGCCATTCCTGGCAGATGTTGCCCAAAGCATTCTTAAAGTCCACAAGTCTATTAAAACTCCAAGAGTGATCTATTCTAGTGTTCTCATTTTTTCTTTTCCCCAATCCTGAACAAAAGTAAACATGCGGTGTTCAATTTCATGGTGGAAAAGATTTTAGTTGTGGACCAGCTCAACAACAATAACTTGTCCTGCGATTTCAGGCAGTGATTTCTTCATGTTGTGCAAGCTAAGTAGAGCCAGGTCTAGAGTCTATGAAGGTTGAGTTTTGCCAGGAGACTAAAAGCCACAAACAAACAAACAAAAAAAACAACCTCCCAAAAAGACGTCTTTGTTTTGTGGAGGAGTTGTTTGCTAAAACTAGGCTCATTTATATATTAGAAATTATCACGGGAGTGTTACCAGACATTCAAAAGTTTGAGTCAGGATTTAGTTTTTGGGTTTCTCCAATGGGATATAAAGTTGACTGTGCGTTTCAAAGACTGCTTGAACCTGGTTAGAACTCTTCATTTCCCTGTCCTTATTCTTTGTGCTGTCTTGTACAACTGCCTTGAGATGATTCCTTTTGGAAATCAGTGAAATTGTTTTGTTTTGTTTTTCCCACATGAAAAGCTCTAATTAGAGAAACAGCACCCATCAAAATTTAGACTTGCATAGTTGCAGCTCTAGGGAACCTGGTTCTGAATCAGACTTGTGGATTGAGGTCTCCTGCAGCTCTGGGAGCATGCTGGAGACTCCATCAAGGCAGTGGAGTGAACGAACCCGTGACTTTATGAAACGTGCCACTGTTGCTTAAACTCAGAGCCTTCAATGAGACATCTGAAATGCTGATCTGAAACTTTAGAAGAATAATCATGTAAGAGAAATATTAGCATCGTTGCGTGGCTGTTTTCTACCTGTTTCCTATTGGGCTAAGACTGCAGAAGTTCTCTTTCACATGGCAATTGGCCCATGTGTAAGTAATGACAGATTTATTGTGAGGTAAGCGTATGGGCATGGATATTTGATTACAAAGTTCATGTTGCATTCAAAGTTTGTGAGGTAGACGATTGCTTCATAATTTGTTACGTATCAATCTGTCATAACAGCTGGCCCAAAACGCCTTCTAACAGGCTTCTCAGGTTGCATCTCTCTGAGCTGGAAATAAATGTTTCCTTACTTTATATCCCCTAAGGTGAATCAGTGCAACTCTGATGTCATCTTGCAGGTTGTAAAAAATATGGAGATAATGTCAACCTAACTGCTAGTGTTCTGTCGTCTCTTTGGTATTTTTTCTGAGGCATAGTGTGTAGCATTTGACAAGTGTTGTGTTGGTAGTTCCCTAACACTGTATCTAGGTATATCTTTGCAGACTGCATGGTGATTAGATCTAGATGGGATAGCCCTCTGTGTATAGGATTCAAAACATGGGCTCGTACTTTAAACAAAGTAAATGGTGGTCACATATAAGGACTTGGGGGGGGGGGGGAAATAATTAAATGATTAATTAAATGATGTTAGAATGAAGTTCATCAAAAGCAAAAAAATTGTGATTGTTTTCTCAGCTCCAGACAAAAGAAAAATCCCATCTATGCCAATTTCTTTTTAATAACTTTGCTTCATTTTTCAAAGGCAAAAATTAAATCATACAGCTTTTTTGAATATGTACATGTAGTAGCAGACATGATTTTGTGTTTTCTTATAGAAAATAGCTAACATTTTTAAGGCTGTTGAAGAGCTATAGGCTATTTTTAAAACCAGAATTAATGCATATTTTAATTCCCAACACGACTTTGAAAATATCAAACTGCATTTATTAAGTGGAGAAAGATAAACATAAGGTCACATTTCTCATTCTGCAGGCTTAACAGATCAAACTGGGAAAATAATTTCTGACCATGAAACAGAGGAAACAGTTATATTTCTGTTTTCACACTAGCTAAAATAGGGCTAACTTGTCCTGATGAAATATTTCTGTTTTGAATGATTGAATTAATCCAGATTGTTTTAGGGCATGCATCTCTCTCTCAATTGGTGCTAAAGAATGATGTTTTAACTTCACCACTTGCCTTTTTAGTACAAATAATATTATGCTTAATAGTAAATCAGAATGACCTGGCAGTTATATAGTCAGGTTGAAGAGATGAAAGGGAGATAAAACACCGTAATGAGGTCAAAACAAAAGCTCATTTTGATTGACCTGCAATGAAAACCATTTTATGGAGAGGAAAAAAAGTAGCTAGAAACTTCAAATGTTCTTTTTTTTTAAGGAACAAAATAAAACTACATTTCTTTGAACTTTTCTGTTATAGCAGCTGTAACTGGTTATGTTCTGCTTTTTATAGCTGTCTATTAACACTGGATATTTCTGTTTTATTTGATAGTGTTAGGAGAAATCTGTGCTGGTGATCAGTAAATAATAATGATAAAATATTGTCTGTTAATAAATTCATTATTTCATGTGTTAAACTTTTACACAGAAACATTCACTAAAGTTTAATATAACAAGACAAAATATAAAAGTTGAAATAATAGATTATAGTGGATTTTTTAAAGTATTTTTGTTTCAGGTAATCTCTAAACTTGTGCATCTGTTCTGATTTAGAACAAATCCAATTTTGAAATGTTGTAATACCTGCAAGCATAGTTCCCAAGCACGCCAGTACATTTTCCTGTCACTGCAGGAGACATTTGTTATTGGCAATCTCAGAGGAAAGCTATAGTCTTGAGTGGGAAATGAAAAAGGTAATTTTCATTAAAATACAACAAATAACTTGCATGAAAATTTGAGACTACAGCCAATTCAGCCATGTAAATAAAACAGATGTTTTCTTGTGATAAAAGTGGGAAAAACATGGCAGAGAATTAAAAAACCTGACTTTTTATGCTTGCTTGAATGATTGTACAGATTGCAGGCCGGTGAAATACCAGATCCCAGAGCACAATCCTACTAATTCTTCAGTCTATCCCTCCATATGGGGGTCTCTAAATGGGCTTTTCGACCCATGAGAGGCAGCTCATCTCTCTCCTCTTAAAAACAATGATCTGTCTACAGGTAATGACAGACAATGAAGTCCATCAGAAACATGAACAATAGCACAAGATATTCAAAGCTTATTCCTGGGAAATGTTTGGGTGGCACTTAAAAGCCTAAATACTTTTGATATCCAGTGGTTGGCCTTTTGATGAAAAAAATCAGGGAAGGCATATGCTTTTCAAAACTGATTAAATTGTTTTGAAAAAGCAGTTTTGAAAATTTTCTCAAAAATCATTGAAGACTAAGTTTTTCCATCAAAATCTGTTACGGGATATTTCCAAGCAGCATTGCTCAATATATGGATTGTTTGTTTCCCAAGGACTGTGCGTGAAAGATGCGACAATATTCTCAAAGCCCACTGGAGTACGAAGCGCTGATCAGGAGGGAGGAGAGGCGGCTGACACCTCACCTTCCTCTGTCAGGCGAGGGACCTGGCCAGCAAAAAAGACAGTAGACTGTTTTTTTAACAAAAAATGACAGCGAGATAAGGTGTATGTTATTCTTGAAATAAAGCCAGCATTTTATCGGTGAGAATTCACCAATTTTGATTAAAACTAAAGCACTGATAGTGACAGAAGAGAGAGCCTGTGTTGTCCCACACAAAGCAAAATGTGGACATGGAGAGTGCAATAAATAATGCAGTTGTACGTGTTCGTGAAGGCCATACTCTAGGTACTTTATCACAGTCTTTACCTCAACTCATTCCTTTTTTTTTGTTAAGTTTTAGGACCAGCTATGCTGCCAGTTCAACAAAAAGAGAAAACCAAAATCTTCAGGTAGATTACATTCATGAAAGTGTTTTGTTTAATTGCTGCACTTGCTGGGGCCAAACTCTAAAATACAGGATAAGGTGTACTGTGTATTAGAAATACTAGATATGGTTCAGTTTTCACGACAAAAAGCTGCTTTAATTGATGTTAACAGCACTTCACAACTCTGAAAAAACATACCACTTCAGCATGTTTTTCCCATGTTGTTTAATGATTTTGGTGTACACAGGTAAAATAGTTAAAAACCTCCAAAAGATGAATATAAAAAGACTTAGTTTTCAGTGTTGTCATTCAAATTTGGTTTTATTGTGTAACAATAGTAACTGTATCTTCCTCCCCTTCATATATTTTCTGAGACTAAAAACAATGACTTGGAGCTGAAATAATTGAAATTTGGTCATTTTAGATTTAAACTTGAAATATTTTCAAGTCCACTATCAACAACAATAACAGTTGCTCAGTACTGCTTTGTAAAGTGCTGACTTTTTGCATAAATGCATTTAGAAAAACTGTTTGTGCATCTGACTAGTGAAAAGACAAAAAAAAAGAGAGAAAGTTTAGTTTGGAAAACTTGGAAACGAAAGGATTATTCAACCACTACCACTGTCACTGGTAGAATACAGTTTATCAGATTCTTCTGTTAGGTAAAGTATGATAAAGGTTATCCTGTAAATAGAATATTTTAATATGGATTTAAAATGTCCTTCAGATATATAGTCATAGCTAAAATCAAGGTTTTATGGATTATCTTTGAAAGCTTACAAAACACTTGCCATTATTGATATTAATAGCTTTTGAAGTGTTCCAGGTCTCTTCCATGGGGGTGATTTTAAATGTGGGGATAGTACTTTTAATGTTGATCACCAAGCATGAGCTTTCAAAATATATTTCACTCAGTTTGAGCAGAGGGAAAAAGGTTGAAAACATGAAAATTTATGTAAAAAGAAAAACTTTGAGGGGATTTTGGAGCATCAGATTATTTTGTGGAGGCTTAGTTTCAGACAGCTGTGGGTTTTATTTGCATTCTTTCTTTGGGTACCGTATTATAAAAGCTATACATCAGATTTTAGGTAATAGATAACTAATATGTAGTTATTAGTGTCTCAATACTATTAAATTTGAAAATTTTACCATATTAAATGTCATATTTAATTTTTATGTTTTGCCACTCTCACACAACACCACTTTTTGTTATTAAATGAGGGTGTTGAAAAGGCTCTAGTTGTTGAGGGTATGAATGGAAAACCAAATACTTATTTTGGAATAGCTCTTTGGAAGGGCTCTCTTAGTCTGATGTATAAGATGATATTAACACTGTGAAATATGTATTACCAGTTCTTTGCTCCAGGTTACTTGTTTCTAATTTCAAATGGATTCTTAAAAAGAGTAAGACAGTCTCCAATATTCAGTCTTGAATCATAGTTCTTTCTGAACCACATTTATCCCTGAATAAGTCACTTTGTAGACAATCTGTTAGACTTAGAGATCCCAGAAAGATATTTTACTCTGCTAGGGAACGTTGCAGTAAAAGTAATGGAAAAAACAGAGGTCTAATAAAATCTAATCATGGCAGATAAATACAGAGATTAGTCTTATTTAAAGAAATGTCTTAAGTGATCTTTGACAGAGCCTTGTTATTGAGGCAGAGCAGAGGGCCAACTGTTGGCTTTGAAAGTCAGTGTGTAAGAAGAATTGTGGCATATTGAAATAGACACAGCTGCTATTGATGCCTGAATTTATTCCCCACCTCCCTTGATACATTTGCTAGTTCTGTATGTTTCTTTTTTTTTTTTTTTTACTAGCAGTGGAACAAAGCGTTTAGTAAAAGAGATTTTTTTTTTTTTCTTTTTTAATACATGCTTTTTGAGTGGAGCATGAAAATGACACATAGGAAAAAATCTCCGCTGGATACTGGGGTTTAAATGGAGTTTCAAAGTTGAAAGTATGGAGTATTGCACCTCTGCCTTGCCATATACCACCGCTGAAGTGTGATCATTGTAAAATCTGCATGATAAAATGCATAATAATCAACTGAAAAAAATCAGTGTCTTGTATTACTGTTCGTTATTGCTTTATTGTTTATTTACATGGGACTAAACCAGGTAGTTTGTATTTTAATATAGTACATACTATATATATATTAGAAATGAAAGAATAAGGTCTTTACCTTTGAGGTACAACAATCTCTGTACAAATTGCAGCTCTCTCTCTCTCTCTCTGTATGTATATCTGTCTCTATCTCACTTGCTACTGGAGTTCCAGTTACTCTTCTGACACTCCTGTCTCTTAAAATATCTGTCACTCTTTTGGAATAAAGCATAATTGCTTTTGGCAATCTTGCTTTTCTCTGTCAGGATTAAGAGGTGCAAGCAGCAATAGCTGCATATTAATGCTTTTATTGTGTATAAGACATTTGGATACTCTTGTTTTACCATGGCAACATATTGCAGTTGAATAGTATTATTGGCTGCTGTCAGTAATAGCGAGTCATAATCATAAATTACCAAGGCTAATAATACTATTGACTGCTCTTGTCATCTGGAGGGTTGAAGGGAACTGGAGTGATGTCAAGCAACACCGACTGATGAAGTAAGGAGCAAAGAGAGTTTGACACTACTGGCATAGCCTTGATTCGTGAAGATGTTCTTGAGCATCACCCAATCATCCCTTTAGGTTGGTGGTATAAGGGAACAATGTTATACAGCAGTGATGATTGCAGCTAAAAAGACCATGGCGATCTCTATCACCAGCATAGGAAATAAGGACATTCTTGGGCCTGTTATCTTGCAGTTATCACAAAGATGCAGATATTCTGCTTCTGGACTTTGAAAATTTCTGTCTGAGACTTACCACTACAATCTATGTGTTTTAATTATGTGAAATGGGAAATTGTTTAACAGCTCCTCCCATCTCTGAGTGAGCTTTGAATCGGTATAAGAAGAAACAGGCTGGGCAACATGTATTGAGCTTTGGTCTTTGCAGTGAATATTTCACACAGATGGGTTTGAAAGAGGTTTATTTTTTCGCAGTGTGTTATGCTAAGCACAAAGGAGAAATCAAAGAACATTTATTAAAACATTAGCCAGAAAGCCCACATCTGTGGACTTACTGCTGGACTTCTAAATTTGTATCTAGGCACTGAGATCTAAATGACCTAATTTTTAGAAGTACTGAACAACCTCAGGCACCACAGAACTCGTGGTTTGCAAAGAGGAAAGGGATTGGAAGGAAAAATTTGAATTCCAGTCCTTGCAAAGCAGAGGCTGTGTATGCACCTTTGCAGTTCCACAGAACTAACGTTCTGGCAATTGGACAGACTTTTGGAAGAATCTGGTAGTTTATTAATGTTTGATATGAGTTTTAAATCCTCTAAATAAAAATATTGTCTCACTGGGAATATTGATGCTCAAGATTATGCATGTTCCCCAAGGGAATTCACCACAGGGCCAAGAGATTTACAACATTAAGATCATCAGTCTTAAGTTCTTGCATTTATTGCTCTTCATTAAGGCTATTTTCTTCATCAGAGTTTGAATCTAGTAAACTTTTATTTGCTTTCTTTTTCTTTCTTTTTTCTTTTCTTCCTTTTTTATTTTAGATATTTTTTAAAGAATTAATTAAAGCTTACATGTAATTTGTTTCCAAGTGATTTTGTGGTGTTTTATTTTTTTATTTTGTTATTATACCAGGTGTCTCCCCTGTACTTCAATTTACTAAAATAAAAAGACTAAATTATGAAGCTTATATTTGGGGTTTGACCAACACTTCAATAAATATTAGAATAGTTGGTTATTTAGACGGATTTGACTTTAATTCCCATATTGTTGACTTTAATTCCCATATTTTATTTAGCGTGTACTTTTTCCTTTTCAAAATTTGCAACTAAAATCAGCCATATTGACAGAAACTGATGCGCTTTTCCTTAGCAAGCTAAAATATGAGGCTAAAACAACTTAAATGTTATATGAAAAATATTTTAAATTGGGTTTTATAGCATCTTAATTGTGCTACAATTTCTTTTAACAGTTGTCTTTGCAAAATAACTAGGCGAGTTATCTGCAGAAATTTGAGACAATATTTATTGCTGGGTAATGTAAACACAAAATACATGTGTTTTTTAAATACATGAGCTAAAATGCCTAAGCCTAAGTTTCTATACCTTAAGCTTTGAGGGGGAGAATTAAAAAAAAAAAAAAGTGAAGTTGCATGAAGGTCCAGATAGGTGCCTGTTAGAACTGCTAAGACTCTTTCAATTATGAGTCAACCAGAGCTAAGAAATAGAAAGCAAATTCAGGTTAATTAATGTTGGTGTCTTACGCTGCTGAAGTGGCTATTCTGCTTTTGTGTCCAGAGCAAGTCTTGACTGCTCTAGGCTTGTCTGGGTGTATAACATATTCCAGAGGCAGATGTGCCCTAAACTCCAGTAAATGAGGTAACTTGTCTGCCTTAAACGCTGTTGAAAAACTCCTACATTATTTTTTTCGTTCTTGGTTACGTGGATTTCCTTGAATATCTTTTTCTGAGTTGGAGTTTTGATGCAGGCAGCAAGTGGCATTATGGATCAAACAGCTAAGGGATTAATGGTGGCTCTACTGAGAAAAAGTGGGCAACTAAAATGGCAAATTCTCTTCAGCCTTGACAGTACACAGGAGTGAACTGACATGATGAATGTAAACAAACAAACCTCATGTTTCCTATTTTTCTTTACTACTGGTTACTCTTGTTATTACAATGGACAGTTGCTAAATGTCTTCAGTAGTAAATTGCAGTCTATCTTCTGGTGTGCTTTCACCAGATTTGCTGACAGTTTGTGCAAGTATGTTAAACCAGGGAACACCAGGGCGTGTAAGGATGGGATACATCTGAATTGTCTGTGATACACTTTTTTACCCATCATCCAGCCTTTGTTCAGGTTCCTTTAAATGTCAGGGGATGAAGGTTTTGCCCTTGTTTGCTAACATGGTTGGAAGTCTGTTGAAGAGGCAATTGTTGCAGTTGTTGTTCCAAGAAGTCTTTTCTTAGACTCTCTTCGGATGTCATTTTAATACTTTCCCCATGGCTTACCTCTGGGGTATTCTGTGATTTAGAAAACTCAACAGCCTTAATCTTCTGACCTGAGTGGCTCTGCAAGACATTCTAGAGCTGTATTTCGAAGTGAAAAGTAACATTAGCACCAAAAAAGGATGAGATTCTCCTTTTGTTGAATTTGCTAGGTATTTTGTTGGCTTCAGACCAAGACTTCAAGGGGCTGATCTGAATGCTTAAGAGACAGTCTGAATATCTAAATGTGCATATTCTGTGAAATTTGGTTACTCCCTCTCATCCACAGAAAATATCTTGATACTTGTACCAAGGGAATGCCTTTTTTGCTTTATTTGCATAGCCCTTAACAAAGTGTGGTATGATACCTGCCTGAGGCTTTTGAATGGTATCATAATTTTAAAAATGAGTAAATATCACGTTTAGTTTAACGATTCTAGCATTTGCTCATAAAATGTTTGCAGTACATTTCCGTTTGGATTTTTAAAATAGGCCCCAGTACCTGTATGAACTATTAAAGATTTTCAAAACTCAAGGCTTCCAGAACTTGAAGCACGGAAGTACTCTATATGCAATGTGTTCCTAGAATCTTTTTCTGTTCTACAGAATTTATCCTGCACTTCGTTGTTAACTAATATGACAGATTGAAATGACTAATGTTACTTGATTGATGGAATTTACTTCATCGATGTGTCATGAGAAAGTGTAACTTTCTGTGGGTAGACACATTAGGTTTGTCAGTGATTTGTCACATTGGTAAACTACTAATACATAGATATTAGTACAGGTGATGAAAACACCCAGGATATGTGTCAACTAATTAATGTTGGGATTATTCTCAAGTTTTCTAATTTCTAGGCTTTATATGGTTTAGACCAGACAAGCTGTTGCCAATAGCTGTAGCTCAGGTAAATAAAGAGAGCACAGAAATCTGACGGAATCTGTGCCTTAACCTATGTCCTGCTGTGCCTCTCAAACACTATCTTGAAAAACCAGTTGCACTTCATTGATAGTATAACAAATTCCTTTTATCTTTCTGCAAGGGAAATTATATAAAAGGAGATAATTCTGCGATCTGCCTTACAAAGTAAAAAAAAAAAAAAAAAAATCCAGAATAGAGGAGTATGTGTGACTGTAAGGAGATATACTGTGTGTGTTAAGTGAACTTTAGGCGAAATATATGACAACATATCCACATTTCTAGTGTTTGTAATGAGATGCTTTTCCATGTCCGTGCAGGCTCCTGAGCTCTAGTGTGTTTTGTGGTGAGGTCCGAGTGGGACTGACCTTCAGGATAGAGCAACAAGAACCCAGATACACCATTAGTGTAAAATGATGTGACTGGGAGGGCTACAGGTGGAGCACCATTGGAAAAGCTGTCTCCAGATAGTGAAGGACATGTTCAACCTGTAGTGCAGAGGTTTGATTAAACCTCATGTATATAGAGCTGAGTTGTTTTTAAACTGGGTCAAGACATCAGGGAAGCTGCAAGGGTGTGTGCTTTAATCACTGGATAGAGTACTTCTCACTGGGAGGCTACCTATGCTGTGCTTAGTGCCTTTGCTTGCTTTTTGGCTAAACAGAGTGGTGATAGCCTTCAGATAAAATGCCAGCATCTGTTTTGTTGGTGGTTAATTTCACTGGTGTCTCCCCTTGTATTCACAGGTCTTTTTGACTTATAAGCAGGAGCCAAACTGAAACTGTGAATGATACAGTCCCAGAGTGTCAAATGCCCATTTTGGCCCTTTCACGTACACTGGCTGCAGATCAGCTGGTCCTTACCAGGACTTCTGCCTTTCCATGTTGACCACTAGCTGCAGGCTCCTGCCAGCATCTGTGTAACAGTTCTTGGAAAGAGTCCTATGAGTTCCTTGTCTTGAGCAGCACAGCCAACTTGGACAGTGCAGGACTACTGAAGCGGGATGCCTGTAGCATGCCTCTGGAAACGCATACGGGCAAGTATGTTGTTATCCCTACAAAATCCTCAGGTGGCCTTGAGCAGTGCATGCGTTGAACTGGGAATTATTGAAGCGTGAGCCTGACAGTAGCGTTTCACTCGGTCTGTGAAGAATCCCTGCGACACAGGACATGCCCCTCTGGAGACTTAGCCTCATCTGATCTGTCCATAGCTACCGCATTAGCAAAGACCAATTCCTTCTCTCAGAAACATCCAGGAAGGCTTATATCTTCACTTTTACGCCTTAAATCTCTTAGGGGAAAAACACCCCAGTCTTTCAGCTGCCACTTTCAGTGTTCTCATGCAATGCAAAGTTTACCTGGCATGTAATTGGAAATGAAGGATGAGAATGTAAAAGAAAGGTTAGGCTGAATATAAATGTAGTGTGTCCAGATACAACAGCAGGCGTATTGTAAGCTGGTAAATAAAAAATAAAGGTGGTTCAAATTCAAAATGAGAAATCTTGCATCACAGACTCTTATTTTGTGGCTTGGTTCCTGGGCTGTCAGTTTTCTTTAAGTCCAGAATTAACACAGGAAGCTGGTTTGGTGTAAGCTCATATGAGCCAGACAGTGGTGGTATCCCTGAGCTCCTGTGCCACTTCCCCGTGGTTATTGCACTGTTCTTTTTGCCCTCTTGTGCCTTTATACTCAAGTACGATGTATTTTGCAGACCACTGTAGACTTCTGCTACTGCTTCTGGTAGTTGTACATGAGTACCTCAGAAAGCAGTTTTGGGAAGATGTCTTGGGCTGTTAGCCAAGGTTTTTAGGAGCGATTACAGGGTGTTGGATGCCCTGTGTTTCAAACACTGAACTGAGACACCTGAAAGGAGCCTGATATTTCTAAGAAATCATTCAGGACTGATCTCCAACATTCAAGTCACAGCTGAGTATCCTAGGGTAGACATTGCATGTTGTCAGTCACCTGTAAAAGTCTACCTGTTCCCAGCTCCCAGCTATATCTCCAAGCACAGGTGCTAATGTACTCTGCTTCCTCCTTGTCCCAAGTTTGTTCAGACAGGCTTCTCTGAATTTACAGAATGTCTTATGAATATGAAGAAGATTTTCACATATTCTCTGTTATCCTGTAGTAAAAGTCAAAAGAGGTTTTATGATTATCAAAAGATACCTGATGACATCAAAATTGTGCCCTAAGTTTTGTGTGCTCTTTAGGCTGCACAAATATTCTGCGATCTCCGCTGTAAAAATCCTCCATGTGAAAAGCAATTAGATCTTACATTTCACTGAGCTTTAAAAAATAATGTCTGGGAAAACTGAAACAAAATACTGTACTCTCTGCTTTATTTAATCTGAATAAATATTGTTTCATTCTTTTAACAAAAAAAAAAAAAAAAATTAATTTTCCTACTTGGACATTCCACCACTTGGAGTAGCACTTGTGGTCCTTGTTCTCTCTCATGGACAAGGAGCAGAAAGGAGCACCTGCCGTCTTCCTCCTGCTCTCTCCCCAGGCAGCAATGCTTACTTGCACATATTCTGGGATGTGTAGAGTGGTTCAAGGATCAGTCCCACAGGAGGAGCATAGAAGCTTCTGATTGCTATCCCCATACGGAAAACTCAGTTTGTTTTGACATGGTTTTCAAACTCATTGGTTTGAGGAAATAAATTTTCTTCTCTCCTCTTTTTTTTCTTTCCATTTTGAGACAAAATCAGAACTTGAAACATTGGGATCTTCTGTCACATAAAGATTTTAAATCGCTTGCATTTGTGTTGCATCCTAATAAATGCTGAAACAGTTTGCAAACAAATTGGACAAAGCTATGAAGATCATACCCACCAAATTGATCGAGATGATTAATGGGCTATTGTTTGTAACAATGGAAGGTGCAAACCATAAAACAACAACGAGCTGAAAAGTTCTGTGTATTATATTGGATACCTTAAAAGTATTACAGGCCAGAATTAAGATCAAAAGTGTCTTGGCAAAAGCATTAAAGTGAATCTGACAGGATGATTAATCTATTTGAAGCATCTGAAGAAGAGCCAAATGCTGGAACAGTGATTTTGAGAAAAAATAGAAGCAGGCTGGGTATGCCAGGATAGGCTGTATTCTAGCACTAAATGGGATGTGCTACTTCCTGTACATTTTGTGATAAAGACTTGTAGAGAAAAAAACAGGTATCTTCAATGTAGAGAGCATTTTCTGATGTTGTATACAGTCTTTCACAGAAAGTCTGGTTCTGTAAAGGATTTTAAACATGTGCTTAACTTTAGACATGTTTAAGTCTTTTTAAGATTGATAGAGCCTCATAATGTGTCTAGATTGAAGTAAACATTTAACAACTTTCCAGCAGGGAAACTTTCCAGGAGGGACACATTAAAAAATTGACTTTTGAAAAAGTAGGTTATGAAACAATATTTTAAAGATTACCAAATAAGGATATGTGACAAACATGCATTGGCTATATTGAACCTTGAGGATTGAGAGTGTGTCAATCCTGCCATGTTTTGATAAATTACATTGCCTTCTGCTTTACTGTCAAAGCAACTGAAATAATTTCTTAAATATAGTAGGAAGTAATTTTTTCTTTTTCACATTTTGCTTTGAGTTTACTTATCTATCAGATACTTTTATGGCATCCAAGACCCCCAGCAAGTGAAATACTGGTATAAGGAGGAAACTACTGTATTTATCTAATGGTCTTTTCTAAATTATTTCATGTTTTATGCTAGAATGCTCTTGGATATATAATGATAGAAAAGCAATTGCTTGCTTGTGTGATTACATGTGCTGTTAATTACTTGAATGTGGACAGTTTGCTTGTCCCTGGAAGACATAGATCTACATGTTTTTAAATTTGCAGGTCCATTGTGTTTATTTAGTCTAACCTCCTATACGTCAGGAGAGATACAGGAATAAGCATGTAGTCTTATGTTGCAGCTGAGCTTCTGGAGCTTCTGATCTACGCTTGATCCAGTAATCAGAACTGGATATGCAAATCAAAGGATATTTTTTTAAAGTCCTATAAGGAGAGGCAATGTTGCCTTTCAGCTTCACATATACCTTAAGAATGCATTCATCTTTTTAACCCTGTGAAAGATTAGAAACGGGACCAGATCTGATTTGAAGACATCCCTCATATTTATTCAAAGTCTATGATTTATTTGAATGGTTTTGGTCAACACAGGTTGCTTTTTTTTGTTGTGTTTTTCTTCCTCTCCTGGAAAGTAGAGAAAATGACCCTTCAGTGCTACAAAACTTGTATTGTAAAGAAGATAAATTATTTCTGGGTGTTCTACTTAAATTGAAAACTATTCCTCCCCAAAAAGATCTGTGTACAAGGAGATGTGCCATGAAACTGTAAGGCTCAGCATTAAAAAACAAGCAAACAAACAAACAACAAAGACAAAACCCAAAACACAAGTAAAACCAGACCCAGCTGGTCTCTGGAACTTACTGATATACTATTTGACCGGGGAGGAAGGAGGGATTTTCACAAAAAAAAAAAGGTATGTGGACCACTTACATAAAACATCAGGAATACACATTACTGAAATGATGTTAGGGTTGAGAGCTTAGGAAAAAAATCCTACAAATTTGGGTGAGGCATCAACTGTCACGCTTTAAAAAAAAAAAAAACACCTCTCCCTTCCAAGCAACAACAACAACAAAAGTCCAACTCAACCTTAATTCAACCTTAATTCTTGGGGTCAGAAGCAGTTCTCCTGTCCAGAGAGAACAAATGTCTTCCTTACTTTACTGTGTTCTTTGCAGGACACTGGATGATAACTAGCAAGAGAAGAGGGGCCAAATAAAGAAAGCTTAGTTTTCTGTAAGTAAAAAGCTTCAAACAAGGACTGCCTTTTTTTTTTTTGTCTGAAACTATTAATCAAGCTTGGACTTAAAGAAAATAGATGATTACAGCTGAATTATTTCCATGTTTATAAATCATAATCCTGTTTTATTTTGCATCTGTCACTGTAGGTTACACTCTTGAATAAATGCAAACTTGTGAGTCCAGGCTAGTGCTTGGAGTAAACTGCATCCAAAGAAACAGGCTTCATTTCTGAAGTATAATTGGATTTGTGTGTATGATCATGACTTTGATTATGACTTTAAAAGGACCTGTTGGTCTACAAGATCTGATTTGAAAGGTTACTACATAATGAGTTGTCATCTCATTGATATAAAACAAAAAAAATTTTCATGCTATAAATTGGGAAATGGTAAAAGCATATTGTCACAGAAGACATTAATTCTGGTAATTCTTTTGTGGGGTTCACACTGAGCAAAGGAGAGACTTTTCTTCAAGTGCTAAAGCCGGATTCTCTGAGATGAGTGGCTGTGAGTGTGCTGAACATCTTACGGGATCTGTCTCTTAATTATATTATGATTTGTCTCACTTGTAAATGATGCCATTGGCTGGTCATCTTCCAGCTCTGCCTCCTGTTTGATATAAGGTGGAAAGTCTTTACTAAGGAACTGTGTAAAAATGCCTTTTTTTGGTGTTACATTTGTTGGAGCTGAACATTCAAGTAATGTCCTTGACTGTTTTTTTTATTGCTAGAATGGTCATGACTACAGTTAGATTCACAAAGTGAATTCGCTTGTCCCAAATGTGCAGAGTACAGGCTGGTGCTGGGAGCAGCTGTCAGGATTTGTACTGCCTGGGTTCTGTTCCCAGCTCCATGACCTTGAGCAAAGTCAGCGAACCGCTCTGTGCCACCCTTTATTGACTTTTGTGATGACTATGAAGTTACAGTACCCGGCTCCCAGGGCTATGGACCTGGCTTAATTAATGAGTTGGTAATGAACTTTGAGATCTACTGATCTGATCTTTCAGTCAGTACTATCAAACTCTTGTCCCTGTCCTTATCTATGTGCAGACTGATTACAACTGTCTCCTAAATATGTCATCTCAAGTCCGTTTGCTGTGCTTCTACTTGGCTTGTCTGTCACGCCACCCTTCCTGACCACTTTGTTCCTTTACTGAGTTTGCCTTCTCCACTGCATTAAGCACAGACATCTTTATTGTCACCTAAATAGCTATTTGAGTCTCACTGATCTTTCAGCTTTAATTTTGTATGGCAAAATAATTCCCAACTCTCTGTTCTGAGAATGTGCGGCATTGAGCATGTTTCTTACTATAAGCGTCTTTATTTTTGTTGTGCTACCTCTCACGCTTTGGAAGAACCTCCCTGCACACTGCCCGGCTCCTCCCCTCTATCCTTTCACCTTTGTCCTCTCCTGGAGTTCAGTTCAGGAAAATGCTGTGTCACCATCTCTAGAACTCACCAAAGACTTAAGCATGGGAGTTGTTGCACTGATTTCCGAGTTGTGCGTGTGCTAAAGGATTTAGCAGTAAGATGTTCAACCTGCTATAGATTTTAGTCATTAAATCTTCACTGGAAAACCTAACCTGGTTAGGATCTTGCACTTGCCTTGCTGATACCTTTACCATTGCTTAGCTGGGTGTAGTTGTTACTACAATAGAGTAATTGCACCTCCTTGCTTCTCGACTGCTTCCCTACTTATTCATTAGCATAATATGAACCTAATTTCTTTTTGTTATTTAAAAATTACTTCAACCCCAACAAGTTGTAGCATAGAAAAAACGCTCTTAAAACTAATAATCACCTTAATTTCCCTGTGCAGAATCCAGATTTTTCTTTTAGCAAGCAGAGTAAAAGAAAAAAATAGTTTTCCAAAGTTTATGTACTATTTAGTGTGCATACATATATATACACACGTATATGAACTTTAACGAAAGTGTACTCAGAGAAAGATATCTTTTAAAGGTTTATTTTCAAGTATAACTACAATGAATAAAATGTTCTTGAAAGATAGGAAGTGATATAGAAAAGGCACTTTGATGCAGAACAGCTCAAGTCAAGTCATACTGCCCGTGACGCTATAGTTTTTATCAAGGCAAAGCCTTGACTGTTTGCACCAGAAGGAGCTCAAAGCAAGATCATTTGGCCTGTAAATGTAACTTTTTGATCAGTGCTCTTTGCTGTTCCAAAGAATTGATTTTACCTATCCGATGCAGAAATGTAACTCTCCTAGAAAGTCTTCATCCAAGAGTGTAAGCAGTTACATCACAGGATGAGGGACACCTCACAAAGAAAAACATTCACAAGTAATAGAAGGAAAGACAGAGAGACCAAACATCTGGATGAAGCTGGGGAGGTGAATTAGAAAATATCCATCATGATGGTGAAGCCCAGCTGGCAGAATACGAGAAGTAAAAGTATCTATAAACCATTTATGAGAATTTGTGGTAAAAGTTACTCAACTACAAAACACTCTGCTTGCCGTTCCATAATGACAGAGCAAGGAGATACGCAAGCTTTCCACATGACTGATAAAACCGTATCCTGAAATCAATGTCTGTACTAACATGTATGGCCATGAAAGCTACTTTTTTGATACAGCAAAAGATAAAGAAAGGAGAGATGCTACACTTCCTACTATGAGGTTGACAGACTTCCCAGTTTTGGCTGAGAAACATAGGTCTTTGACTGAGGATAATATAAGCCCATACACTTATATTTTAATTCTGATACTATTATCCTTTCAAGTCCTAACAGAAATGACAACTAGATTTCCCTTTGGCTGTTGTTGAGCTCTTAAAGCCAAATATTTTGCATTAATTAATTCTGTCCGTTCTGTCTACTGGGGCAGAGTTGATGGTATGAACAAATCTTGTGCCCTGTGCTTCGTAATCAGGTCATCTTCTGGGCCTCAGCCAGCTTTTGTGGAAGCTCTGTGGACAGTCCAAGAGCTGACCTTGAGCCACAAAGTGCCAGAATACAGATGTTGTCATAAGTGCCTAAAATGAGAGACTAGAACTGAACAGGTATTTTCTAGGTGTCTGGAATGCTGACTTTTCAGTGTTTTATTTAATTTATTTTAGTAGTAGTTTACAGAATGAAGTCACTCCTTTTGGCTGAGGGAACCCTGTGTATCTCTAGCGAAACCAGTGGAGATCAGGTGGGATTCATACAGTTGTAGAAAGCTTAACTCAGGGAGGTCTTTAATGCTTAAATTAGGGAAAACCTGTCTTAGAGCCTGACAGTTCACAATAGTTTACAGACTTCGACCTCACTTTAGTAGGATGAAAGTACCCAGGGATTGGTGGGTGTTCTTGTCTTTGCTGACCGACCAGAGCTGTCTCATACCTAAGGCTGCAAAGACTTTCATGCTCATACCCACAAGTCGAGCTTGCTTCTGTTGCCATCCTGTTTAGCAGTACGTTAAGGAGTAAAAATATATTAAAATGGTTACAAGAGAAATGGCTCGTATTTATTGATAGAAATAGAGTGCAAACCAGATTAATTCAGCTTGTGGAGAAGAGGCCTGAGCTATAGAATATAGGTAATAAGACTTGAGACAAAGAGCACAAAGCTGTGAATCAATTGGTCCTTAAGTTGGAGACTGAAATGAATCCAGCAGAAATGATTATTTAGAATTTATGGGACTCAATGAAATGAAACCCAATATTAATATAAAAAAGTGCTTGAACTGTGGAAAAGAAAAGGCAGACCTGGTTTACAGCATATGAACCTAAATGTACAACTAGTCATTTCAGGAAAAAAATAAGCAGAAGGTTAAACAGTAAACTGAAAATGGATTTACCTATAGCATCAAGATCTTTTTTCTCCTGAGACCTGCTTCCATTATAAGTACTAATGAAGAATGAGAAGATTTTTTTTTTTTTTTTTACTAAGGGCAATTGTAGCTGGGAAAACTTTAGTTTTTACAAACTTGAAAATATTTTAAAAGAGCTGAAAAATGTTGAGTGGTATTGTAGGTAAGCAAGAGTGGCCTAACTCAGAGAGAGGGGGAAAATGTCATATCAACAAAAAAAGAAACAATTTTTAAGCAATCTGGACTTGCTTTCAAGTGGCCAGATTGTACTTCCTAAATAATTGCTGTGGGATTGGGCTCTGTTTGATTTAATTGGTAACGTGTGTTGAAGCCAGGGCTGAATGAACTATTTACAGCGAATAATTTATTTGATCAATGTTGTCCTCTTTTCTGTTCATGAATTATCTGCAAACAGGTTTTTTTCCCCACTAATTTGTTCATTATTCAAAATTGCTCACAAATGCTTTGTGTGAGTGCCTTTTTGGGTCTTTTTTCTCTCTTTCTTTCTTTGAAAGGTTATGGTTATACAAGGAGGGTTTTTATAGTGGGACTGAAGAACCCTGAATGTTCTTTTTTAGTGTGCTTTTGACTGAGGGGAAAAGAACCCATTTTCTATGGGTTATTTGCTATATTTGCTGAAAATGTGAATAGTGCAGCAGCTTTTCCTTTTTATTCATAAGATTTTTAGGCCGGAAGGGACTATTAGATCATCTACTCTAATCTTTTTTATGATGCAGATATAGTAGGAATTCATCTAATTTCTCCCATACTGAGTCCAATAATTTGTGCTTAACTAAAGCAGATTGGAACTTTATTTTAAAGCTTTTTCAGATAAATGGCTAAGAAGTGCTTTATGAAGAGTTTATTATTCTATTTTCTTCTACAAGCTTGTGTAACTATCTGATGATCTTTGTTTTTGTCAGGTGGGATTGTTTGTATTTGTTGATGTGATGTCTGACTCTTTTGACAGCAGGGAGGACGTGAGAGGCTTCATGACCATGTGAAGGGTTCTTTCACAAACTGTCCTATCTGTTTGCCCAGGTATAGCTTTCCCACAAGCATCTTCACAAACAAGGCAAAAAACCGGAACGAATATCCGAGCAAAGCAAACAATGACCCTTGTGAAAGCTGTCAAAGCAAATGTGTGCTTTTAGTCAAATTAATGTTTGTGAATTCTCCTTGCAGTATTTTCCCAGTGCTAGCAGAGAAAGGCGCTGTTAAATGTAAATTGTAGTGACAGTAATTTTTTAAAATTTGGAATAAGCCTTGCTACTTGGAAGTCAGGATAAGTGTGTTTGTCACACAGTATTAAGGTGAAAAATGTAGTGAGATGCTGCTTTCCGCTGAGTTTGGATTGGAGTCCATATGGGGCATAAGACAGCAGAAAAACATCACGCTTCTGGCATCGTCTGGTGGAAGTCTTGTCCACACAAGTTTGGTGGAACTGTTTTTGTGCGGCGGAAATATCCAAGCTTCAAAAATGCTTCAAAAATTGGAAAAGCTGTTCCCTGCAATAGATCAAAATAAGGGATGTCTGCTTTCTCCCAGCGGTGTGCCTGGTTAGATCTCCTGCCAAAAACCCCACAGCTCTCAAGTTCAAATGACAAGCTGTCTCCATGCTGCAGCAGCATCATTGTGTACAAGGAACCCGACCTTTAAAAACAGTGTGAAACTCACTGCATGGTCAGATGATCCCGAGCAGTTTGGTTGCCGCAGACCTGCATTACCTGGCCGCCGGTGAGCTCTGCTTACACCCCGCTCCTGAAGCCGTGATTTCCAGCTTGACCCTTTTACTTCTCTGCAACGATGAGGGGAGTTACTGCAGCTCAAGTCAGGTTCCATGTGCCTGATTGCGTTTGGACAAACCCTAGCATACCCCTCGATGTGCAAGCACACTTCCAACCATCCGGTTTGCTACCTTACGCAACCCAAGTGCCTTCACCTGTAAAGATCACTACAGTCTCCAGTGGTCTCACCCTTGCCGTGTGCCTTGGAGAGAAGGCGGAACAATGAAGGAACAAAGAAGTGGTGGAACCTCTGCTATGAAGACAGGCTGAGAGAGTCAGGACTGTTCAGCCTGGAGAAGAGAAGGCTCCGGGGTGATCTTATTGCAGCCTTCCAGTACCTAAAGTGGGCCTACAGAAAAGCTGGAGATGGACTTTTGACAAGGGCATGTAGTGATAGGACAAGGGGCAATGGCTTTAAACTGAAAGAGGGGAGATTTAGGTTGGGTATAAGAAAAAAATTTTTCACTGAGAGGGTGGTGAGGCAGTAGAACAGATTGCCCAGAGAAGTTGTGGCTGCCCCATCCCTGGAAGTGTTCAAGGCCAGGTTGGATGAGGCTTTGGGCAACCTGGTGTAGTGGAGGATTTCCCTGCCCATGGCAGGGGGGTTGGAACTAGATGATCTTTGAGGTCCCTTCCAACCCAAACCATTCTATGATTCTAACAATCCGCCTCTTCTTGCAGGTGGGCAGTCAATGCACAGAGTGAGTGCGTGCAAGTTTGAAAATAAACGGGGGACCCTGAATTCCCTTTGTTCCTCTTGGATCAAACAATAGAGGTTTAGTTTAGCAAGTAAGATTTCCATGACAGCGTGGGGTATAAATAACTTCAGAATTGTCCGTTGGGTAGTTGGATTCATCTTGCCTACCTCTAGTAATTTAAAAGATGTTGAGCCTGAACAGACAAAGTATTTCTCCTTTAGTAGCGGAGGACAATCCATCTAACTGCTTTCGGATGTACTGAGGGCTTGTCTTATCCCCAGTCTGCTGGAGGGCCCTGGTTTTCTTCCTGACTTTTGAGCAGAACTAAATGAATAGATTAGATTACACACCTGACTCTTTGACTGCTAAAATGAAGTGAGATGAATGTCACCTCAAATTATTTGCCTCAGAATGGCTGTGATAAAGCAGCTGCACCTGATGCATTAGCAAGTAGCCATGCTTTTTCCCTCTCAGCTGAAGAAATGATCACTTACTGCTTTTTCCTAAGCAAGCCAAAAAGTCCGTGGCATACTGGAATGTCAGTAAAAAGGTGGGTTTTAATTCCCAAGGACTGACTTTCTGTGGGTGTTCCTGAACACTATGCTGAATCTTTGAGTTGTTAGGGGCATGACGTTGCATAGTGCTGAATAAGGGACATCCACCTTACCTTACCTGCATCATGATGAAATACCAGTTCGGTTCATTGTGAGGAGGCCAATGAGTGGGACAAGGGATTGCTTGAAGCATCAGGCTACTTTTTCCTTTGATAAATCAAGTGTCTTGGCAATAAAAGCGCTACCCTGCCAAAGGAAGCTAGTGAGAATGATGACCCTGCATTTGGGAATTGTCTCCATATTGCTCTGAATGGATACCCAAACACTTCTTTACATGGTCTGTGACCCTTCTGTTTCTTTGTGATCTTTGCTATTAGAAGACATAGCATCTCTAGTGGAGTGGTAGGAGGCCACTATGTACCTTCAGGTGAGGTGCCTTCAGGTGACGAGCCATGTATGATAATTTATAGAACATAGTCCTTGTAATATTTTATACTGCTCAAATGTTCCAGATGATTATAGTCTCCAGATCTGCGGTTAAATTATTATCCTGATCAGAAATTTAATTGCTCTCACTTGTCTTGTTCTGTATGTGCTTTTGGCAGAATGACAGCACTTTCCATCACTGTTTCTCCATCCATTGAGTGATACGAAATATGTCTTTAAAATCAGAGGAAAAAATATTAATGGGGGTTATGTTGCCTGATAAAGTGCTTTGTTGCTCTTTTCTGATCTGATGGTAGTACAAAGTGCACTTTAAATATTTAATATTGTTCTTAGAGCCCATTGTGAATTTTAAAGCTTCAATTTTAAACCTGAGGTAAAAGTAAGTTTAATCAGTGTTCAGATCCCAGATGTCTTCTGATATTTTTCCTTCCTTTTGTGTTTCATTGCAGATACATAGTTTATAACAAACTCATAGAAGGCAAGGTAGATCATAGAATCATAGAATGGCATAGGCTGGAAGGGACCTTAGAGATCATCTAAATAACGTGTTTCTGGATAACGTGTTTTCTGCTGTAGAAGAAGAAGGAATGTTGCTTCAATAGGAATTTTATTTTCCATACAACAAATTGTCTTGGCAAAGCAGGAGTCAAAATCAAAGCTACATGGTTATGACCTAAGTTTGCCAAAGCAGAGGAAAAAAGACTCCGCTGAAACAACACCGAAACAAACTAGAAAAACCAAAATGTTTGAACCTTTAGTATCACCAGGTTTTGAAACTGCTGAGAAATTTAGATTTCCTCTTTCAGTAAGTTAGAAACTGTTTTAAGTGGCAAGACTGTATGTATGAAAATTTATTCTCATTGTGGTATTGAAAAGAGGTGGAATGATGCCACTGATAATTAATGGTTTGAAAAGTCTGAGCTTTTTTGTTTCTGAGGCAGATGAACCATGTATTTTGCAATGAATACTTTTAATACCAGTAGTGAAAATTATTGTATCTGTTTGGTGGTGGTGTTGTTTACACAAACATATGACAGAAAACAAGTGAGATGAAGACAGGATGTATTGTAGTCTATGAAAACAACAACAGCGTGGAATGCCATAAGGAATTTTTAGACATGAGGGCCTTAAAACAGCAGGATAAACCAATTATTTTAACTATTGGTGAAGTAAAGGTAGGAAGAGCTATGTATTTAAAAAATATCTGAAATATATATTATTATATCTAATATGTAAAAGTATGTTCAGTTACATAGGGAGCTCTGTAGGCTTAAAAGTAGTAATTTTTCTCCTGCAGTAAGTGTTTGAAAAATAAACCTTCAGATTGGGGTTTCCAAATGGCAGTTTTCTTGCATAACATGAAGGAATTAAGCTGTAGGTTCAAATGTGGAAATATTCTTGCTGCCTCCTTCGAAAACTTCACAGAATATTTTTCCTTCGGGCAAACTAATTCTCTGCTTACCTTTAAATCATGCAGAGATGTCCCAGCTTACCTAGCTTTGAATGAGTTGGGGCAAGTAATAGAAATGTTGTGGCTGTGCCAGTTTAATGTCCTGACTGGGAACAAATCCTCTGCCTCTTGACAGGGCTGGTTAACCCCATCCTACCTGAGCTGTACTGCACCTGGCACTCCGCCTGGGCCTCTCAAAGCAAATTGAGCACATCTGTGTTGCATCACACAGAATCTTGAAAAAAAGTTTGAGTACAAGTCACACTTTAAGTAGTGGCAATATTTGCATTAAAATAGAATTTTTTATTTGGCTTCAAATAAGTTCACTGAATCACGCTGTCTAAAAGCAGGAGTTGAATCTTTTCTTTTTTGCATCATAATCATCTCTATGATCACCAGTTGTGATATCACAGAGAAACGTAGTGTAAATTAATTTTAAATAATACTAGCTATAAACCACACAAGAGGAAGACGAATTTACACAATGAAGGTGCTAAAGTTTCCAAGCATCTTAATTTTCCAGAGCGGTGTTAGACCCTGGAACCTTTTTCTCTGTAGTGTGTTTCAACATGGATGCACTTTGAATCAATTAAAAAATATCCAGCCTGGTAGTGGCTTTTAACTGCTACTTACAATTTGCCCAGATGTAGTACTTCGCTGTTTTCACAGCCTCAAGTGAACCCTTCTTCCTCTATGCGTTTCCCCTTTTGTTCCAGGAAAGCACTAACTGGCATAGAAATAGACTTGGATTTCTTTCTCTGTAGTACAGCACTTACTACGCTGACCGGGCCAGTCCAGACTGCTCATCCTTTCACCTGTATTTTCAAACTCCTTTGGGTAATTTGATCCCTTCTGACACTTCCTGATGCCTAAATTGGCTTTTCCTAAGGCAGCGCTTCTCTGTGACTGACGGAGAGATCTGTTGCTGTCAGCATGGATTTTCTCCAGCTATTTCTCCTGTTGGTACTTCTCTGCTCAGTCCTCTGACTTACACCGGTTTTCAATTCTATGTGAAGCTTCTTTTTTCCTCAGAGAATCTTCTTCCATCTCCGGTCACACTCAATCTGTCTTCCCTTTTTTGCTTGTCCTTCCTAGATTTACTTTAAATTTAGAATCATAGAATCATAGAATGGTTAGGGTTGGAAGGGACCTCAAAGATCATCTAGTTCCAACCCCCTTGCCATGGGCAGGGAAATCCTCCACTACACCAGGTTGCCCAAAGCCTCATCCAACCTGGCCTTGAACACCTCCAGGGATGGGGCATCCACAACTTCTCTGGGCAACCTGTTCTAGTACCTCACCACCCTCAATGTAAAGAATTTCTTTCTTATATCTAACCTAGATCTGCCCTCTTTCAGTTTAAAGCCATTGCCCCTTGTCCTATCACTACACACCCTTGTAAAAAGTCCCTCTCCAGCTTTCCTGTAGGCCCCCTTTAGGTACTGGAAAGCTGCTATAAGATCACCCCAGAGCCTTCTCTTCTTTCCCATTCTTTCTTCCTTTTTCAAAACTTTTTGCCCTTTTACACGTTGCTAACCTGAAAGAATAGTGTAGTGTCACTTGGTGCACGTTTTCTAATGCTTTTCCTGACTGCACAAAGCCTTCAAAGCAGAGCTTCTGAGTCACTTTCTAATTTGTATTTTCTCAAACTAAATTTTTCTAATGTTAGCGTAAACATTGGAAAAGTCTTCCTCCCAATGGAGACTTTTATCAGGGCTTTTTGACTAATTTACTTGCTTTCTAAGCTCATAAACTGGGAGGTAAAAGGGGAATTTTCTGCCTGATGGAGCCCTTCTATTGAATTTGGAATTGTCAAGGGTTTTGATTAGATGATCAGTCTCACCATGCTTCCCCAAGCTTCATGAGAGTTGAAACTGAAACTCTGAAATTGTCTAACTACAGGACCCCTGTGACTATACATGATATTTTCTTCTTTTTTCTCTCTTTTTTTTTTTTTTTTAAATTCTAGAACAGATTTCTGGCATTCTTTTATGGATGAAAGCTTTACTTCATGAACCCAAGAGTTCAAGCTTCTGTTCCAAAAACAGGCAAATAAAAAGGACACCAAAGTAGTTATAAATATTTTTCTCCTGCTTGACTCCAAGTTTAGGCTTTTAAAGCAATTCAGTTCAACCATATTGTTGAGTGAGTTCCAGAGAGAAGAGCTTTGAGCAGAAAGGATAATAGTGTGTTGAGTTGATGGGAGGAAGTACTAAGAATCTTGGATCCACAGCAGTCTAAACAGTGTTAAATTGTGTTGTCTCTGAGGAATGATTATTATATTAATTATAGAATTGCAGAATGGTTTGGGTTGGAAGGGACCTCAAAGATCATCTAGTTCCAACCCCTCTGCCATGGGCAGGGACACCTTCCCCTAGATCAGGTTGCTCAAACCTCATCCAACCTGGCCTTGGACACGTCCAGAGATGGGGCATCCACAACTTGTTCCAGTGCCTCACCACCCTGAGTGAAGAATTTCTTCCTAGTATCTAGCCTTTTACAGTTTAAATCCATTGCCCCTTGTCCTATCACTACATGCCCTTGTAAAATAAATAAATAAATAAATAAATCTTGCTTTCTTGTAACCCCCCTTAGGTACTGGAAGACTATTAGAAGGTGTCTCTGGAGCCTTCCCTTCTCCAGGCTGAAAAACCCCAACTCTCTCAGCCTGTCTTCATAGGAGAGGTGCTCCAGCCCTTGGATCATCTTCATGGCCCGCCTCTGGACATGTTCCAACAGCTCCATGTCTGTCTTATGTTGGTGGCCCCAGAGTTGAACGCCTTGCTGGAGCTTGTGCTTTGTAATACAAGGCAAATAAAAACAGTCTGCAACCTGTGGGTGATTTATTATTCATTTCATGTTTTCTATGACAGTTGGTATCAATGTTGCAGCTAAACCAATATGCTTTTGGGAGAACATTGAATGGAATTAGCTGAAATGAGCTGGGATATTTTGTTTTTAGAAAGTTATAATGAATACTGAGAATATCTGGAAGAAAAAATGAAATAATCTTAGGGGAAATGAAGCTGAACAAAAACATTGAATGTTTGCACACAGTGCCTTATTCCAACAATAGAAGATGGTTTGGGGTCATCTCTAAGAAGAAAGGAAAATCTTACTGTAATAAAGTAACTGGTTGGTATACAATAGTATATTAAAAATGTTTAGGCATCTGAAGTGAACTTTAAAGTGCACTTCAGGGATCTAGGGATCTAATTCCTATTATTTTCCTGGATTTAATGGAAGTCTCTGTGATTTTAGCTCCTTTGCCCTACCAGATTTGAACATGGATTTTTAGAGTACCATAACAGGAGAAGAAAATAACTGTTATCCAAGATCATAAAACATCTCGCCACTTTTATGGTTTCTATCCACAGGGAAAAGTGAGGTTTAGCAGCATAGCCTTTCTTTAGATGGAGTACTGTCCTGATTTTGACTTGGACAGAGTTAGTTTTTCTTTTTAGTAGCTATAATATCTCTGTGTTTTGGATTTAGTCTGGGATTTGTTATGAGAAGAATGTTGATAGCACGCTGATGTCTATAGTTGGTGCTGAGATATCAAGGACCTTTCAGCTTTCTGTGGTTTGCCAGTGTGCCAGGGGCACAGCAGACTGGCGGGGAGCATGACTGGGACAAAGGGTCCACAACTCCTAACTTATGGTTTGAATTTAGATTTAGGATTGAGAGCCAAATTTGCCAATGGAGTATTCCATATTATGCAGCATCATGCCTGGTATATAGATGAGGGTTGACTGGGAAGTTGGAATCGTTCTCTCCCCTGAGGGAACTCTGTCAGATTCTTGGACTTGTATTTCTCTTTCTCTCTCTTTCTGGGTGCCTCACTTGTCCCGAATTGTGGTGTTGGGACTTACCTGTTTTGGGATCTCTTGTCAGGACGGGACGGATGTTGGTTACCAAGTGGTGAGCAATTATACTGTACATTGCTTGCTTGTATATATTAGTATCATATTTATATAGATATATAAAAATTATGATGATGATGATGTTCTTATCTCAACCACAAATCTCCTTCCTCTTTCCACTTTAATTCTCTTCCTCTTTCCCCAGGGACTAGAGGAGGGTGAGTGAGCGACTGTGTGGCTTTTAATTGCTGGCTGGGTTAAGCTACAACAAGCACCAGTCACGTATGGATACGTTGCCCAGTACTTGATGATTTGTTCATATAGAGTTTGGCATTGGCACTTAGGTTTGTTTGCATTGACCAAGGTATTCTGCAAGCAAACTTTGCAATGGAGTGAATGGAGTGTTATGTTAAGTCATGTGATCATCTCATCACCTATCTTGATCTTTATTTATGATCTATATACATTTATTCAATTCTGTGTTTAACTTACCTCTCCAACAGCAATGGCAGCAACTGTGACAGAATTGTATGGTCTTTCAACCGTCAGGCTGGCTTTGTAGCGTTGTGCTAACGAAGGTGTGATACGGTTATATCTGCTTAAATGTATCTAGGCTCCAATTGAGTGCATGATGTCATCATGGATGGAGTGATGGATAGCCTAACCTAGGAGGCATTGACAAGAGTAACAGTGAAAATGTCAGTGAGGTTTTCATTGTGGATTGTCTTAATATAGATGTGTCCTGTGGTTAGTGGATTTCTCCCCCTTATGCTGCTCTTTTCTCTCACTAAATTAAAACTAGAAGGGAAATAACTGCTGATAGGATAGAATAGCTACAATCATAGCTGTATTACTGCAGATTATGCAGTAGATTAACCTAAAGGGATAAATTTATTATATCCTTAACGTTTAGACCTGCAGATTTCAGAATTTCTTGCTATTTACATGTAGCTCTTCATCTCCATACACTTGTACATGTAAAAAGCTTCTCTGTGTGGATAAGTGGGAAAAGATATGCTTAATTTGAGAGAAATTTATCTTTAATTTTTTTGTCATGTTTGCGAACAGTTTTTTCATTTCTGAAATATTTTAAGCTATTAAAATGAAAGTAAAACCTATCTTTCTTCTTGTTAAGACCTTGTAAGTGAAAGTCAGGTGAAAGCGGGATGCTTAAAATTTGAAAGGTATTCTTTTTTATTTTATTCTTTTTTGAACGTTGTTCCTAGTGCTTTTACTTTTAAATGTTAGGCTTTTTCAATTTCTCTTTAAGTGGGAAGCAACAACAAAGGCAGGTCTTGCCAATCAAACCTGATCACCTTCTATGATGGGGTGACCCGCCTGGTTGACGAGGGAAGGGCTGTGGATGTAGTTTTCCTGGACCTCAGTAAAGCCTTTGATACAGTTTCTCATAGTGTTCTGGCTGCGAAACTGGTAACTGCTGGCCTGGATAGGCACACCCTCCTTTGGGTTAAAAACTGGCTGGATGGCCGGGCCCAAAGAGTGGTGGTAAATGGGGCTAAATCCGGCTGGAGGCCGGTCACCAGTGGGGTTCCCCAGGGCTCAGTGCTGGGTCCGGTTCTGTTTAACATCTTTATCAATGACCTGGATGAGGGAATTGAATGTACCCTCAGTAAATTTGCGGGCGACACCAAGCTGGGAGGCTGTGTTGATCTGCTCGAGGGAAGGGAGGCCCTTCAGAGGGATTTGAACAAACTGGATCGTTGGGCTGAGGCCAATGGCATGAGCTTTAATAAGGCCAAGTGCAGAGTCCTTCACTTGGGGTGTAAAAACCCCAAGCATCGCTATGGGCTCGGGGAAGAGTGGCTGGAGAGCTGCCTGGTGGAGAAGGACCTGGGGGTGTTGGTTGACTATCGGCTTGATATGAGCCAGCAGTGTGCCCAGGTGGCCAAAAAGGCCAATGGGATACTGGCGTGTATCAAGAATAGTGTAACCAGCAGGAACAGGGAAGTGATCCTGCCCCTGTACTCGGCACTGGTGAGGCCGCACCTGGAATATTGTGTCCAGTTTTGGGCCCCTCGCTTTAAGAGAGATATTGAGCTCCCGGAGCGGGTCCAGAGAAGGGCGACTAAATTGGTCAAGGGGCCGGAAAACAAAACTTATGGGGAGCGGCTGAGGGAGTTGGGGCTGTTTAGCCTGGAGAAGAGGAGGCTGAGGGGAGACCTGATTACAACCTCCAAATACTTGAGAAGGGATGGTGGGGAGGTGGGGGAACAGCTCTTTACATTAGTGATGGGTGATAGGACAAGAGGAAATGGATATAAGCTTAGTCAGGGGAGGTTCAGGTTGGATGTTAGAAAGAATTTCTTCTCTAAAAGGGTTTTCAGCCACTGGAACAGGCTGCCCAGGGAGGTGGTTGAGTCCCCATCCCTGGATGTGTTTAAGAAAAGGGTGGATGAACTACTTAAGGATATGGTTTAATGGGGATTAGGGATGATTGGACTGGATGATCTCTGAGGTCTTTTCCAACTTAGAAAATCTATGAAATCTGTGAACAAAGATGAGAACTTAAAATTCCTGATAAAAAATGAAATTAAAAATATGGACTTTTGCACCATCAAATTCACTTTGGTTTAGTCTGTCCGTTTCAAAAAGAAGAAAAAAGGAAAAGTAACAATAGTAATAAAAAGCATGTATGGACTTTCCCATTAAAAACAAAACAAACAAAAAAAATTCAAGTTGGGAAGAAAAATTTTTGTCTTTTATGTTTTTGTTGCCTGGTTAACATATCCTCCTAGTTACATGAATGAAAAAGGAGAAAGAGAATGAGAGATGGACTTTACAAAGGACTATACTAGTATTGCTCGTATTTCTATGTTTGTCCCTGGGAATGAGAACTGTGCCTTGGTAAAGAGCAGCTGCTGCAGATTCTTGGATGGCTTTGCTATTAGAAGTCCTGACATCACAGAAAACCATGTGGCTTGGAAAAAAAAGGCTTTTTATAATAAAAAATATATTTAATATCTAAAATATTAGATAATAAATATGATTTTCCTGCAAAGCTTTGGAAGAATTTTGGCTATATAATACAGAACACCTCACACAACATGAAAAAATAGGGGAAGATGTTGATAAGGAGGAAAGAAGAACAAAAGAGGAAATGTGAGCATTCAAAGAGACTTTGAGTTTAACCTCTTGTCTGTTCTCCCACTGAGGGAATAGGAACAGCTTCATTTTTCCTTGGTCATCCTCCAGGGAGGTTTCTAACCTTGGCTGCGTACCACTGATGAGGACTCTTTGACTTCCCTTGACGGCTGGTTCATTTGCCTAACTCCTCTTCTTACTGTGTGAAACTTCACGCAGTAACTGTATTTGACCTAAATTTCCCCTGATGCTGCTTAAATTCATTACTTCCTCTTCTATCCTCATTAATTAAGGGGAATAATTGATTCCTGTTCTTTTTATAACATCACTTTATATGCTTGAAGATAGCTTGCTGTCACTCTCCCCAATTTTCTCCTTTACACGTAAATATGAAGACAAAAGGGAAATATTTCTTAGGCTGATGATGTCAAGAAAATAGAGCGACTCTTCAAGGAGAAGGGGGATAAACTATGAGAAATACTGTAGTAATTGAAACTGGGAAGTGCCTTCAAGATAGCTTCTTGTCAGATCCTCTCTGGCTAAAATGAGATTGCTATGCATTGTTCTCATCACCGTAAGACATCGGCTACTTGATCTCCAGCTAGTCATAGGGGCAGTTGTTTCCACTTACTCAGCTAAGGAACTCCCTGCTTTCCTTTGTTAGGTAATCTGAACAGGGAGGGTTGGTTTTTTTTGTGCATAGGTTTTTGTTATACCTCTAGTTCAATCGAGTTGTTTGGAAGGGGGAATGTATTTTTAGGTTTCTCACTTCCAGCCTTCTGCTGAAAATGAGCGTAGTTCTCAATCCTTTCAAACCTAGCAATCTGTCTATCAGTTTTGTTTCCCTTGCGTTTTCAAGGTTATCTCTGACAGCAAAACGGATAGAAACTTTTTAAAAATATAAATGAAAGCTGTGATTATCTTTTATGTGTATACAGCTTCTGGAAGACAGGGAGGCCCTCAGCTGCCTACCCTAATGAGTTCCAAAGCGGGATACAGATCTGATCATCACAGGATCGCGCGGTGATGTGATCTGGTATCTGTCAAAATCATGTAAAATATTGCATGCTGTTTTTTAGATAGGTGATATCAAGAGCTCACATGTACCTTGCATACATTTTCAGTGTTTCTACAAATGGCATAAAAACACTTGAATTTCTAACTACAGGGAATATTAAATCTAGAGACATAAGGTTGTTTATATTGTCATTATCATAAATGGTGTAATTGTTCCAGTTACCTAGGTAGAGGAAATATTATCATGTTATTTCAGAGTGTGATCTGGTACTGACTTAGTGTTTTATCACCTCAAAGCTATCATTAGTGGGTAATTATTTGAGGAAATTATTCTACTGCTCGTTTATATAGCCTGGTAGCGCTTTTGGTGATTTTTCCTTAGACTTTTTGTTAGTGATATCCTTCAGTGCTTGAATATGGTGGATGCCGTGCAGAAAATATTTCAGTGCATTTTGGTGATGGAGAGAGGCCAGTGACTTTGTTTTTTTCCTCCAAGCAGTTCAGATACAGTGAGATCTGTTTGTACATTTTGTTTTTACAACTCTATTTCTCATCTCTGTTCCTGAGGTATAATGTATTTTAGTGCTTTGATGATGGGAAAGCTAGAATTTCATTGTCAAAGCAGTAATCTTGAGCAATAGCATAAGTTACTTTCTAAATTTTGTAGGTCTCAAAGCATTTAAATAAAATTGGACAAAGGTCAGTTGTCACTCCATCGCAGAAGCCAAGGGTTTATCCATAATCCTCTTGCTCTCATGATTACAGCATACACAGTGGGTCAGAATTAGAGAGGTCAGATACTGTAAGCTGTAGAGCCGAAAGACTGATCTTGATCTAGCTGCAGAACGTGCTATCTTACCAAACTTCTTGTGTTAACTGGCGGTATTACCCAGTGAGCAGATTAAGACTTGTTTGGTTACGCACACACGCGATTCCCTCCCGGCAGAAGCAGCGCTCTAGGCCAGTGCTTTGCGCCGAGACCCGTGACTGAGTTTGTGATTTACTGAGTTACTCTGGGCTCGTTGACAGCAGCAAGCATGAGTGCACCGAGGTGTGTTTTATGCACATTTGCCACAGGTGGGAGTACTCACGCGGGGATGTACTGGGGCTCCGACGACATGCCTTAACTCTTGAAAGCTTAGCTGGTCCGTGCTTATCGGAGGTCTGCAACCAGAGTTTCACGAGCAGAACATGGGTATTTTGCCCTGTCCTCTGCTTCTATTAGGCTGTACACGAGTTCTGGTAACTGATCCTGTGTGCAGCAGACTCCCCAAACTATTCTAGCTGACATGCATAGGCTAATTCTGTTGTATTCTAACAGTATGGTTGCCTCCTAGTATGCATGGATTGAACAGAGTTCAGGCAAAAGAGACTAACTGATGGTAACTGTGGGTAATAAACCTTTTTTTTTGTAGTTGTGTATGAGGGTAACTTCTGTTTATAGACTGAAATACTTGGGGTTTATATGTTTTTTTGCAAGTTTCCCCGCCCTCCCAGCACAAGGTACTTCCAAAAAAGCAGAAAGTCTGACAGAGGTGCTGACATAATCACCAATATAAATATATCTCCCTGTCCAGTAAAATCAATATTCACCTTCATACAAAGAGTATTTTAAAGGGACAGTCTGTAATATACTGGTATTGGTTAAATTGTTTGTAGTCTACTTCTAAAGACATCAAAGACCAATCCAGTAAACTTATCAACAGGAATTCAGTTAGTTACAGCGGTTGACACTGTTTCTCTTCCAATGATACCTAAAGAAGGTACCATGAAGTAATCTAGGTGGCTAATGAGCTGGCCTGTCAGCCAGTCCAGAGTAACAGCCCCTCATGTATCCTCCTGCTTGGGCTGATGGTGTCACAGCTGACCACCTCTTCACCAAGGAAAAATCACTGCTGTAAAATCATGCTATGCATCCTACGTGGTATGCCTCAACCCTCAAGAGGCAGAGATCACCGTTGCTTGTGAGTTGTCCACGGCATCACCAGCTCCTTATTCCCTTCATGTGTTTTGCCATGCACGCTTTTGGGTTGTCCTACCTCTGTAGGCAGTACTGATGACAAGTGCATTTGCATAGATGTTTGCATATTGATAGACGTGTCTGTAGTGTCTCTTCTTCATCGCAACACCTCTGGAACAGCTTTACAGCTGAGGCTTGTCACAGGAATTGAAGTCTGATGCGAATCATCAGACAGTTGCGCTGGAGACTTGATGCCATGTTGTATTTGCAGAGAAAGGCTGTTTGTTTTTTCATCATTCCATGAAGCTTTTCTTGTATATACTGAGCTCTGACTGTGGCTTTTCCAGTGATGTCTAGGGGGAAGTTTAGGACGCCTTCTAATAGCCAGAAATAATTTGGCTCTGTTTTTTGTCTTAGGCTTTGAAAGCCTTTTTTTTTTTTTTTTTTTTTTTTGTCTGGTTAGGTACTGACTCTGGGAGAGGCAGTAAGAAATGTAGCAATTCTGCATTTTCTGATGAGATTCAACCATTTATAGCCCACTGTTTTCCTGGCTTCCTAATTTTAGACAAAATGACTTAGTACATTAGGCTGGCTCTTTTTCTGGCTCGGCCATTGACTCGCTGAGTAGCTGTGGCAAGCTCACTGTACTTTTTTGTTTTGTAGGTTTGGGTTTAGAGAAACTTTTATTGTACATCATTTTAGGTGTTTGATGTCTTCTTTCATTTGGAGTTACTGGCTGCCCTGCTTCTAAGAACTAAGCAGTGGAAATGATAGCCACAGATCTCTTCTGAAACTCACATGCATAAGAAATGTTGTCTTTGAAACCAAATGCTCTTACCAGTTCATCATGTGGGGCACACAGGATGTAGCACAGTATAGGGTTCCAGCTGGATTGTAACATCTGAAGGACTCCCTAGTTGTAATAAGGCTGAAGTGAAGCCAAACCACTGTTGGATATGATAGCCAGGGTTCTGTTGTGATTCGGAGCATCAGCCAGTCACTTGACATAGGTGAATACAAAAAAAACCCGACTCTGAGTGGTATGTCACAGTGGCTGAACTCGTGGAGGTAGAAACAAGTGTTGACTCCAGCCCACCAAATGGTATGAAGATGGAGAAAGTGCATTACGCTCTTGACTTGGCTTTGGTTTCAGCTCAGTCCAAGTTTGAATGATTAGAAAGAGCCAAAATATGAGAGTCAGTTGAACTGCAGCTGTACCGGTTTTAGGGATTGTACTGATCGCACGCTCTCTAAATTGTTTCTTTCTAATATCCTCCTTATTGTTGCAATTTTCCCTTTTAGGTTTTAATTTAGATTTTGCTACTGTTCCTTTGCCTGGAGGCTTGTTGTCTCTGCTGCTCTTTTACTGTTACAGTATTGGATGACAAATTCATCTGCTAAAATGATTTATTACCCTGGCTCACCGAGCAGTAGCAGTGATCACTGAACAGACAGATTTGTCAATTTATTGCACAGATATCTCTATGGTCTGTAACAGGTGCTGTGGAATGGGGAGTAGTGGAAGCGCATTTGTGATTGCAAAAGGAAAAAGTCTCAAGGAGCAAGGTGGAAGACAAATGAATAAACAAAGGTAGAGGAGAGAAAGCAAAGAAAAGAGGGTTTTATTTTTCCACATTATGAGGCATACAAACCAGTGGGATGAACTTAATTAGTAGCTCACAACTTGCCTTGTGTCTGATAAATTACTATTCTGGTCACTGTGTTTCTATTTGCTGTTAACTTTAGCTGTCGTTTCCTCATGTACTGAGGAGGAAAAAAAAAAAAAAAAGAAACTAGCCAGGAGCAATTTCTGTGATGAGTCCTGAGGTTTGGAGCTTATTCCTTTTCCTTGAACTGGCCTACTCTTCCTTAGTCAGCTCGTCTCTTCTATGGTGACAATGGAAGCATCATTAGATTTGGTTTGTCCTATTTTTGATATAGAGAAAGAAAAAAATTAATGCTAATACTTAGTTTTACTCTGCACTCTGAATCATGGTGCTGTACTAACATTCAGAGTACAGATTTCTCTGCTCGATAAAGATACTTTGTTATATTTGTCATCCGTTCTGTAACCCCTGATCAAGGTTCCTTCCTGATCCATGTGCCCTTTCCCTCTCTTGCCAAGGCAGCTGCTGTTATTTCTTACGATTCACTCTGAGGAGTAAATCTTTGTGCCCTTTGTCATTCTGGTGGAGGTAAGAGGAGGGTTGTCAGCTTTTATTTTTTTGGTTCAAGTTTGCCTGTAGGCTTTTCTTCTGTGTTCTTTTTCCATTTATTTTTCTCTGGTTCAGGTTTTACTGAACTAAATGCTTGAAAGTCGATTTTTAATTAAAAGTTGACTGATTTCTACAACGGAAGTATTTTTCTGGCAAAAAATTTTACATTGTCACATGCTAATTCATACTATAAAAATAAATAAATATTGGAAATATATTCAGCTGTCTCTGAAAAGCCTGTTTGGACAGACCTATTGAAAAACTGATACACATAATGTTGGGATGGAATTTCTTGTTTTTTTTTTTTAAAGCAGATCTATGTGACAAAGCAAAAGAGCACATCATCATTGTCCAAATTAACTAACTGAATAAAAATTAATGTCTTTGTTTCTCCAGGCAGATACTTCATACATAAAATCAGTGGGTTAGTGTTTTAGTGTTGAGTTTCAGGGAGTACTGAGTATCAACAGCTGGCACTGAGTTCACCAAGAGTCTTATGTTCAGCATCTCTGAAAGTAGGATCATTATTCCTTCACTTGGGTTTGAACTGATGTCAAATGAAGTGAAACCTTTAAAGTAAATGAGTGCCACTGCTGTAGGTGTGAAAAGATTAAATGGCCTAAATCTGGCCATGTGTGTATGTGTCTATGTGTTTGTATGTGTGGTCATTGTCCTTTTCCTTGTTGACAAAAAGGCACCATGTGGGATCTTCCCTCCCTGCTGCAATCGATTGTGTTAAATGAGAAGCACTTTCAGGGAGATTTTTACTTTTTCAGCCTAAACCTGGCATATTCTCAGACATATACACTAGCTCTTAAAGAATTAAATTTATAAATAAAATAAAAACCCGTACACAATTTGTCCAGCCTGCAGGCAACCCAGTTGTCAACTAAAAGCTCTTTGAATCTCATGCAGTGAAAATAGCTTTTATATAGATTTGTTTCTAATCTTTTTTTAAATAAAGGTTAAAAAGAACAAATGATAGCACTATGCCTTCACAGATATTTTGGTAAGTGCAACAGTGTTCACACAGTATACTAACTCCTTTCTTTTTTCAGCCTGCTAAACACTGAGCACACACAATTACAAGATAAAGTTTGAGCTACAACTCTTGAAGGCATTATTTCCCCAAACCAGAAAGATAAGATAGCCAAGGACAGTAAAAGAGAAGGGAGTTATAAGAGTTACAAAGGGAAATCAAGCCTTGTGGAATAAAGAAGAGAGGAAACTGGTGTTTCCCATTCTTTTCCCCAGTTAGTCGAGGTAGAATTTGAAAAGAAAAATAATTTACATTCAACCCTACACAGTAACAGCAGCCAGCTCATTCATGTTAGCATTTAATTATCATCATGATATAGTCTCTAATTACGTGATCTCATACTGGGTTTCCCCCTGGATTCTGGGTTGTTCAGTGCACAGAAGAGTTGTGCACACTGAAAGAACAGAAATTCAATAGTTAGTTCTTTCCATTTGCTATTTGATGTGCAGACTCAAGCCCGATTCACTGCATGCTGTGCAAAGTCTGTTCTCACAACAACATTATTCATTTTTTCCCCCTAGATTTTTCTCTAGCCATCGCCTTCTATGTGCACTGTGCAAACATTGTTTTAGTGTTACAGAGCATTTTTTGAGGTGTTGGTGTTGTTCTCCATTGTAGTAATGTGGAACTTGGATGCACAGATCTAAAGCTAGGTACAGCCACGTATTTTGGATACCCTCCTTGAGATGATTAGGGCATATATTTTCTGGGTGCTTAGCGTTGGAGGGTTATTTGTGTGTTCAAAGCCTGGTTTATTGTCACTTCAGTAGCAGCTGTAAGTGCTCCTCTCAGCTGCAGATTAGAATCCAGGGTGTCTAGACCGGTTCCCCCAAAATGAAGCAGCAAGTTGTGAGCATTTGTAAAGAGCTTGGTTAGAATGGCTTGTTTCACATCCTAAAGGAATCTCCTGATAGCAGTCGGAACTGAAGAGAGTTCTCAAGGCAGGATCCAGCTACTTTAACTCTAAGACTGTCATAGGAAAGTAACATCTTCATCCAGCCTGTTTCCTCCTACCACATGCAGACAAATCATATCATACTTTTAATAAATTAAACATGTCCTTTCTCAAAACTAGATAAATTACACTATGCCTTTTAGAAGCTCATTATTTTAGTGACTGAAAATCTTCTTTCTATTTTCCAGCCTGAATTTATTTATGACCAAATATATTTATATCTCTACTTACCAATATTGTTCTTTAGACTAAATAGCTTTTTTCCTCTTTATATTTACGTCTATGAAATGTTTACAGAAAGCACTTATATATCCTTTTAGCCTTTATTTTGCTAAATTTACAGAAGCTACTGCCTTTTATCCTTTCTTAAAAAGAAAAAAACACACAAAAAAAAGAATCTCATTACTTAGATGTACAGCAGCCTTTTTCTTTGCTTATTTCAATTTCAGTTAAATACAGTTAATGCTAAACTCTATATAGAATTTGAGATGAGGTATTATCAGTGCTATCTGCCACACAACATAAACATTCACCTTTATCCATGACCATATCATACTGTTGGCTCCTGGTCATCCTGTGATTGATTAAGACAACTAAATCTTTGTTCTTTTCTTGGGTCAGCCCTCAGCTTTCAGAGAAATGTGTTAGTGGTCTTTAAGTGCACGTTAGTGGTGCTTGAGTGAGCGTAGGTGCGTGTGCTCTCTTCCAACTTCTCTGACAAAGAATATACGAGATTTAAAAAGTATTCTCGCTGTGCAGCTTGACTGGCTGTGGAGCAGGAGTGTGCTGCTCATTAAAAGGAAACACAGGTTCATTGCAAAGCTGGCTGTGACCCCATAGTTGGACTATACTGTAATGCCTCTTGAAAAGGAGGCCAAATTAAGAGTAACAAGGAATCTTCTTTTGACTTCACCTCAGATTGGAGAGTGTGAGTGCTGAAGTAGTGGTCCTGAAGTAATGGAGTGCTGCTAAAGAAAGAATGTCAAGAGCAAATCTCTTCAAGTGGTGCATTTCTTAGACTTCCCTTGATGTTAAGGCAAAGCATTTAAGTTCTGCCTTGTGGAACTGGGAGGAAGACTGCTGTCACTTGAACTAACTGAATAACTGAGGTTGTCATCCTGTGGGGGATGGGGTGACATCTATGTTTTCAAAGGGATTCATAGATATTTACTGTTTACAGAACAAGGATGTCAGTGCAGGTTCTGGAGTGGTTGCAGGTTCCCTTCCTTGTTCCTTCCTTCATCCTCTCAAATTCAACCCCTTCTGCCTTAAGGAAACAGTAAAGATTGAAGTATGGAGAGCACGAGGCATCATGCTCTTTATTGACAAAACACATGGTTAATCTTGCCTTGCATTTTGTAATCTCCCATGACAAATATATCTTGTTTGATACAGTAAGGAAAGGGCACCCCTGCTTGAGGGAGAAGTAGCTAACAGTAGCTTAGGTTTGGACTCCGGGATGTGGATCCTGATCTGCAATAGACCTCTGGGGTAACCTTCAGATAATCCTTAGCCTCCCTGTGTCTTGGTTCTTACTTAGTAAAACGAATGTAAGAGCACCTTCTTTAAAAACAGGCACAAATTGATTAAAAATTCTGAGATGCTCAGTTATTGCAAAGCTAGAAACATAAACATGTACTTTAGTTAGCCTGATTTTTCCACCTAGCTTAGTATCCTGTCCATGACAGTGGCAGCCCAGGGGGTGATGTTCAGGAAAGGGTGTGAGAATAGGGCCAGCATGTACCTCTGTTCCCCAAATCCCACACTTTCCCCCTGCTCCACTGCCTTTTTGCCCTCTAGGCAGACACAGGCATATCCTGTGTCAGTGTCTCTGCCTCTACATTTTCCAAATAAGAGAGTGTCACCTAAGAAATTATTTTTTTAATGATGGCTCAAAGAGTCACAATGAAGTTAGTGATAATAATTGTTACTAATTATTTTTAATCGCATGATTTCTGATAAAGAAGAGAGAACAGGAAGAATCCCTTCCACAGCCTTGGGAACCACGTGTCTTAGTTCCTAGAAAATGACCCAGTGTATTCTCTCAAAGCTTTTAGTTGGTTACGGGAAAAGGCAGATGAGGAAACTGTCTCTAGTTTCCGTGGCTGGCAGAAGCTCAAGCATGCACTTTTCAGGTTTTGGCTGTGTATGTGTTCATTATCGGCCTCCCTACCTGGCCGCATACGGACAGGGAGATAGCACTGAGCCTGGGTTTGATGGCGTAGAATAAATTTGGCAGGAGTTGCAGTGAAGCTTCCCTCTCAGAAACAAAAAGAGAGGGAAAAGCTGCAAAATAGTAGCAAGTCTTTGATGGTACGGAAAAGAAGTGCAAAAAATCGCATTTCCTTTTTTTAAAAAGTAGTGGCCTAGAGACTCACCTGTTTAAAGTCTTGATCCTCTAGTCCCTTTGGAAAGCTACACAAACTGCCTCTTGTCAGGAAAATCTGCTAGTTTGCTGCATCTGTTTTGAGGTATGGCAAGCACTTTGCTAGCATTTCAATTGTAACCTCAAGCCTCTCCGGAGCTGAGCGCAGATGCTGCTTTGCAGTGAAATCCATTAAAGAATACCACTGCAAAATGGGGCTTACCTCTCAGAGTGGGGAGATGTGTGTGTCTCTGGCGAAGAAAGGAGTGGAATAAAGGCCCACGGAGACATGCCACGGCCAGCAGAAAAAGGAATGGAAGCACTTACTGCCAAATGTTTAGAAAGAGGAACCTCAAGAAGTGTGGAGAAAGAGAGAGATACAGGTAGATGTCTACTGAAGTGCTGTTTAAAGAAGTGGTCTTTGTACCTGTTCCCTAGAGATGCTGGAAAAAGTTGTTCTTTAAAGACTCAGCTGAATGCATGAGCAAGTCACCAGGGCTTAAGAAGGCAGTGTAATGTATAACCCATGCCCTGGAAAACAACAGTGGAAGTCGTTGGGCCCTTTGGGATGGGTTTAGACTTTGCAGGTGATGCCTTTGAAAATGATCTTAACTGTGCTGTTAGAAGGAGATCTACTTATTTGCATGTGTAGAGAGCAGTGCATACAAATGTTAACAACAGTTAGTAGACGAGAAAAAAATATTATCATATACCTAGAAGAAAGCTAGGTAACCATTTATACTAACAGATCTAGAGTAAAATGTGACAGTTGATTTTTAGCAATTAACATATTTTGTTTGGTATGCCAGATTTCTAGGTAGTCAAAAAAAAATGGCCTATTTTGTAACTGGCATGAAATTTCTTGTGAAAAGTGTTTTAAAAAGTGTTAGGTTATGCAGGTAGATTCTGTTTCTTTTTATTCTAGCCAGATAAGAAACAGATAATTATAGATTACAGCTGTTTGTCTATTAAATTGAACAAGTATCCCTCATAAGCCAAATCTCTCTCTGTGCTACTCTTGTTCTCTCAGGCCTGAAGCTCTAATGCTATGGCAGCTCAGCTGTGAGGTAAGAGTGAACTAAGTCCAGAAAAGGATTTGGGATAATATTTTGTGCCTGGTTTAAGCTGATCTAAATCCTCATGGAAAGAATGTCATCTGACACGTTTCTGGTGGGTCTGTGGAGTCAGTCAATTCCCGGATCCAACTGACTATGCATTGTTTGACTGCTAGTCACAACATTGTTGTGATTAGTAGTGGCACAAAGTAGGGGACTGGAACATCCTTTTTGGTGACAGTGTGGCATTAAGGCACCTTCAACCAATCACAAAACCACCCTCTTTGGATGTGATTTTGTGGGCGATTATCAGCAACAATGCTGACTTGAGTAGCCTCTGTGGTCTCTATGCCTTTACTGGCTTCTTTACGCATTCATGTTACCTCCTCTGGACTGAAAATCAAACCAGCAAAAAAAGTCATTTTTCACCTGGATAAGCAATGGTGTCCAGTTGATGATGTAGCAGGACAGAAGCAAGGAGTAGCAGGGGGGTAAGGACAGGCAACCAAGGAGAGGCAATGGCTCCTTACTCAGCACTGCTGCCAAATATGAAACCGTAGTGTTCGGTGGCCAGAGGAGCAACTGTCCCCATCCAACCTACTTCTGCGTAGGAAGGCACCTAAATTTTTGTGACTAGCTGTATTTGAAAACTTGTGATCTAGTAAGCAACAGACTCGCATATCAGTCTTAAAAGTGGTAAAGGGGTGAACAGAAAGTTATTAACAGAGAAGAGAGGAGGAAATAGTGGTAACAGTCAGCATTACAGACTGGAGTGCTCAACTGGAGTGTGGAAACCCCAACTGGAAAATTTCCTTGGAGGACTAAAAAGGAGCAAGATCAGGAATCCTGATCTCCCACTATGGTGGGTTGACCCTGTCTGGATGCCAGGTGCCCACCAAAGCCGCTCTATCACACCCCTCCTCAGCTGGACAGGGGAGAGAAAATACAACGAAAGGCTCTTGGGTCGAGATAAGGACAGGGAGAGATTGCTCACCAATTACTGTCATGGGCAAAACAGACTCAACTTGGGGAAATTAGTTTAATTTATTACCAATCAAATCAGAGTAGGGTAATGAGAAATAGAAATCAAATCTTAAAAACACCTTCCCCCCACCCCTCCCTTCTTCCCAGGCTCAACTTCACTCCCGATTTCTCTGCCTCCTCCCCACAGCGGTGCAGGGGGATGGGGAATGGGGGTTGCGGTCAGTTTGACGCGTGTTGTTTCCGACGCTCTCTGGGAGAGGTTTCCTCATGCTTTTCCCCTGCTCCAGCATGGTGTCCCTTCCCAGGGGAGACAGTTCTCCATGAACTTCTCCAATGTGAGTCCTTCCCATGGGCTGCTGTTCTTCACAAACTGCTCCAGTGTCAGCTCCTGCCATTGGGTGTCCTTCAGGAACAGAGTGCTCCAGCATGAGTCCCCAGCAGGATCACAAGTCCTGCCAGCAAACCTGCTCCAGTGTGGACTCCTCCTTCCTTGGGTTCACAGGCCCTGCCAGGAGCCTGCTCCAGTGAAAGCTTCCCAAGGGTTTACGACTTCCTTTGGGCATCCACCAGCTCTGGCATGACGTCCTCCACAGGCTGCAGGTGAATCTCTGCTTCGCTGTGGACGTCCATGGGCTGCAGGAGGACAGCCTACCTCACCATGGACTTGACCAGGGGCTGCAGGGGAATGTCTGCTTTGGTGCCTGGAGCACCTCTTCCTCCTTCACTGACCTTGGTGTTTGCAGTTGTTTCTCTCATATTCTTGCTCCTCTCTTCTCTGGCTGCAGTTGCTGTTCCATAGGTTTTCGTTTTTTTCTCCTCTTCATAAATATATTATCACAGAGGCTCTACCGCTGTTGTTGATGGGCTCAGCCTTGTCCAGAGGCAGGTCTTTCTTGGAACTGGGTAGTGTTGGCTGTATCGGGCACGGGGCAAGCCTCTAGCAGCTTCTTACAGAAGCCACCTTGTAGCCCCTGGCTAACAAAACCTTGCTACGCAAACCCAGCACACCCACTGTCCCTGGCAAGTTCCTTAATTGCAAGGTTACTACCAAGCAGTAGGTCTTCTTTCAACTTTTATCTATGGAAGCTGCTTCAATCAGCATAAACTAATCACCTATTTGTAAGCATACAGACTGGTGCTTCTTTTGTGGATATACTATGCTTTAAGATATGGTAGGTTTTGCCTCTTTCTAGCACGGGCAATGTCTAATTAACTCACAGAAAGAAACTTGAAGAGCTTCCATAGGAGACAGAAATACCTTCTGTCAATATGGTGGGAAATGTGCACTCCAGGTAAAGCTACTGGACCAAAGGTTTTTGCAGCCTGGTGGAATAGTCTGATTGTGAGGTCCCTGGTGTTTGTAGGGTGCCTGAGTGCCTGACTGGAGGCAGTGAATTGCACCAGGGCACACAATACCTGAATGTAAGGTACTGAGATACTTAGCATGGCGGTGCTCACAAGCCAGGACTTAGCCTAGTACAGCTACGGAACATCTGCCTTTCCCGTTCTCTCTCTTCTTGTTTTCTACTTACTTTCCCATTGCTTGCTGATTTGATTTGTTTTGCTTTCCGGGAAATTAGGTCTGTACCAAGCAGGTTTCCCTGTTCTTTTTGTTTATTGAGATGCAAAACCTGAATGTTGAGTCCACGAGCGTATGTTTGTAAATTATGACTTTGTAAAATTGTGTGGACTGAATTCTGGCCCTGTTGAATTCAGTGGGAATTTTGGTTTGTGTGCCAACAAGGCCAGGATTTCTTGCCCAGTGATTAATACGCAGAAAATGAAAGTTGCTGCAGACCTATATTTTTATAGAATAATTTACTAGCTGTTAAATTCCAAGCGAGGTATTTTTGTCTTCTGAAGGCAGAAAAATATTAACTTTATTTCATGTCATTTCTTAAGCTACGTTTTAATAATTATCCATTATTATAATGAAAATCTTCCAGGTACAGAACGTGCTTATTACTGAAAAACAGAAGATCAAGCAATGAGGTAGGTCAGTGCCAATACAAATTTTGACACTCTTAGACAAGGCAGCAAAACTGCAAAAGCAGAGGTGTGATAACACTGCAACTAGACACAGGTGTATTAATAGCAGTTTATTCCTAGTGTATGGATCCTACATACTTATCTCCATCACTACTAGAGCATCTGAATGGCAGCCTCTGAAATACCAAAAGCAATCAGCTAGCCAAAATCATCTTTTCTTGGTTCTAGAATGTTTTAAAGATATTTTCCCTTTTCCCTCTCCCATACTATTCATCAGTCTGTATTATAGAGACAGTAGGTATTACAGCAGCTTGAGCTCCCTGTACTTGATTGCTAAATAGACCTTTCTCCTGGATTTTTTTTTTCTTTTCCCCTGTAGGAGTAAGTGCTGTATGAACTTGTAACTGTGTCAGATCTATGCCTGCACTGTCCTTTTTTTGGTAAACGTATTTGGGGAAGAGACCATGTGAAAAAAATGGATACTTGACAGCATGCCAGGCCGGGTTCTCTGATAGTTATGTGAAAGCTCCCCTTCAGCCTGTACCACAGGATGGTGCACGATTCAAGAAGTAGGTGAAAGTCATGATGTTATATATCTGCTATGTATTGGAAGCAGCACCTGGTGTTTGCTGTTGCATAGTGCTTTCCTGAAGGAATCATGCAAAGACCCTTTGTTGGGCAATCTTATCTCCTCCTGCACCACTTGTGAGCTCTGCTTCCTTGAATAACGTGGGTTCCTTAAAAAAGTCAATGTAGACAAATACCCCTGCACTGTGTATCAGAAATATTTCACAATACAGGAAAAAAAAAGATGTTTCAAACTACACTAGTCATACTACTAATAAAGAAAACAATCCTATTTAGAGCTAACTTAAATATACAAGAGGCAATATGTGTACACAAGACCTACAGATCCCCCAAACTTGGAATTTAATCTATGCTATTATTTTGTACAATGTAGGCTTGTTGCCTGTGCTCTGCATATAAATTAAGCTACTAGATTAGGGGGGAAAAAAAAAGCACACTGTTTCTGCTCTTAGTTCTCTCTGCTTTTTAAAAATCTCGTGGACTTGTAACTGCGAGAGCATTGGACTGTCTGGAATTCATAATGCTGTTGTCACAAGAGAGGAAAAAAAGGTAGTAACAAAGCAGCCTGAATGCCACGAGCATCTCATGCTGCCTGGGCTAATGGCAGGTCCCTGCCCGGGGGTATGAAGGTGTGTGCCATGGCTCTCAGAATGGCATGGACTCACTGGAACGTGGTGCCTCTGCGGATTAAGGGGCGAACACCTGCTCCCTTACCTGCTGCCACCTCAATCAGATGTTTGAATTGGAGGTGGTAGGGGTCCTCCTCTCAGAGATTTCCCTTTATGAAATATTTAGAAGCTTTAATTGTTCAACTTGTTTTTAGTCTGGTAACATTCGCTTTCTCCTCGAAATTGTTTTGCAGCTGAGCCAGCTGAAACATACCATGACCCAAATGTTTCTTTTTTAGAAGGCCTGTTCCGCATGCAGAAACAGTTGTCTCAGTTTAGAGGTCACTGCTTGATGGTAGGACAGTCTGTTTGGCAGTATTTAAACCCAATATTGTCAGTGAAGTTTTCATATAGGCAAACCACAGACCCAGTCTTGAAATGTGTGAACCAGGGTTTGTTGTGTCCACGGATTTTGCAAGTGCCTGAGCAGATATGCAAACAAACACTGAGAGATCCAGCCATGATGTTCATTCAGAAAATTTTTACAAATATAGTGGACAGATAGTAGTGATGCCTACAGTTAAGGAAGGCTGATGCTTTCCATGATGGAATTCTGTTATCAGTTGCTTATAACTTTGCCAAACTTAAATCAGCGATGAAATATTGCAGGCTGAGCGTCTGCCTCGGGCTGTTTGTGTGCGTGTTTGCTGTGTGCAAATTTCAAATAACATGATTCGATTGTTTTTTGTAACAAGGTTAGAGGAAAATGCATTGCTTTATGCTTGTTAAAGAAAAATAATAAATATGTAAATATTTCACTTACAAGTTATAGCACTTTGATACTTTAACAGGGTAGATAGTTGGCATTCAGCAGAGAAAACTGATCACGCGCCAGAGATGTGCCTTTTATTGTGGCTATAAAAGCTCATCAAAATGGTGGCAATTATAAGCCTCCCACGTGCTGGACAGAAAAGCTGGTGTCTGATAATGAGGGATGATATTGTAATGTATGTTCTTAAAGGAGCTAAACTGGCAACGTTAACAGAAGTTTTCTGTGATCTGGATGCTATGTGTGAAGAGATCAGTGAAAGGATGATACAGATTCTGAGACGTCTTGGTTGCTTGTCTTCTATTTTCCTAGCAGAAATTAGTTTATAAGGTTTCAGAAGAAGCATGCTTTGGGAACATGTTCCTTTTGCTGGTTCAGCTCAAACGGAAACAAAGGAATCGCCTCTGGAAATGGTAACATGAAGCTGCCTGTGCAAGTTCTGAAGTACAGCTGTCAATATGGCCATCATAGTCCTTTATTCTTCTTGAATCATAGGGAAAAATTATATGGGGCATATACATGCTGTTTCTAAGAAATAGATTTGAACATTTATGTTGATTGTAGTACAGTGAGCAGAGCAGCTTTTCTTCTTTTGTTAATCATGATGAGACACTGCTCTTGCAATACAAATGTTTTTGCCTTCTCTTTTGATTCCTTCTACCCGCTCCCCCATATTCTGTTTTGTCCCTGATATCTTCCTTGCTCTGCATCAGTTTTTCTACCTACTTCCTTTTTCTTCCTCCTCTTTGGCTTACTGGAACTTTATACCTGCCACTTCCATCCCACATCTCACCAGCGCAGGCTCCTTTCAGCCAGCTTTTTGGAGGACAGGGCTTGTGGTTTGTCAACTGCAGCTTGTAAGACACAGAGTCTGGAAAAAAAAACAGTTTGTGAGAGGCCACTTAAGGCACAAGGTGAAATATGAATCACTTCTGCCTGGGAATGTGTGTGTTTGCTACTAGGTCCCTGCGTGCTGGCCATCAGCCTATTTGTGATTGTTGCTAGTCCACATTGACACTATTATGGTTTGCTTTCCTGAAATAGCAAAAGGGTGAGAAAAATGTTCCTAAGTTAGACAGAAATAAAATCTGATACAGCTTCTTCTGCCTCTTAGACAAAATGATGAAATAGAGCAGCCTTGTTCCCTTTCAGCGTGCCTGAGAGAAGGCAGCTGAGGATCTAACAAGGAGACACCGAGACGTTCCTGATAAAATATACGTCAAGCATAATGTAAAAGGAAGGACTAGTGATGTGGCACATTGAGCACTACAGCCTATGGGCAACCAGAAGCAATAGTCGATTCACGGTATGAGCCTTATGTCCGCTTGAGACCTTAGTGAGAATTTGGATTATTGTGTTGTGTCAGAAATCCACGGGCACTGTTCTGTGCCTGTTCTCCTCTGGTAGTGGTCGTTTCTGAAATAATGTTTGTCTGCAGAAGGCAAGGTCGTTGCGAATGCTGTAGTCTGGTATTAAAAAAGAAAAATGTGCGTTGTGGAGAATAATAATTATTTTCTGTAACTAGAGCAGGAGGTTCTCTGAATCCACCAGCCAGCTGTCTCCTTGTTTTTCCAATGTAAATAGCTGAGGCAAGGTGCCAAACAGGATATGAGAAGATGTGTCTGGCAGGCATAAAGAGAACCCCAAAAGGCATCACAGGGAAGGCAGAGACATTAATGGGGTGACAGAGGTTTGGCCCTGCTCAGTGCTACTGCAGTAGCACACGGACCAAGAAGTTTGACATCAAAGGCCTTTTTATAAAAGCACAGGTTTGTATAGCTCGGGACCTTCTGCCGTATTTGTACTGCTTTGTGTTGAAAAGGTGTTTAATAATAATAATGCCACATTATTTTCATATTCCTGCTTGAAATTTAATAGGAGTTAGATCTGAGTTAGAGGCCCTTAGATTTCATACAAGATTGTTTCTTGATATACAGGCTATCACTTTGGCATGATACTTCTAACTTCTGTTCAATTCATCAGCATAATTTGTCACCTAGCCATGCCTAGCAACTTGCTCAGTCAGGCCTTCTAGTTGACTTGTGAATTTAATTGAAAAATATGGCAATGGGTTTGTTTTGCTGTTCAGTCAACTAAAAACCTCTCGACAAAGGAATAAACCTATTACCATTTTCTGTTTTGGCTGAAGATATGAGTATTATAGATTTCAAAGTGTGTTTTTTATTAGAAATCTTTTTTTTGCAGTATGAGGAATGCAAGAAGGAATTTTTAAAGCACTTGTATCCAAAATTTCAGGAAAATTGCAATAAAAGAAGCTGGAATTTTTAATCTGCAAGGCAACCCACCTGCTTTATAACTGTGCTGCTATTTACTGCTGTTTTTCTTGCTGAATATTTAACACAGACTCTCCAAAAATCTCTTCCTCTCTGAATTTGTGGAAGTAGTAGTTCTCGGTGTTCATGATGTTATGGCTGGACTAATGTGCCAGGTACTTTTCCAGAAACTTGGGGTTGAGCAGGTGTAAATTTCCTGTGTAAACTAAGCCAAAACAGCAATAAAATGTTTCCCATCATCTTTGTTATAAACAACAAAAACACAGTTAAACTCAAATTATTTTGTCTCTTGAGGTACCTGTAAGAAAAGATAAAAGTAACTTTCTGTAAGCATTTTTTTTTTTAAAAAAAAGCAAACGTGAAAGTATGAGACAACTTTTATAATTCTCTTACAATGTAAAAATAAATTTATTTAGAAAACCTTATTTGCTTTTTATCTCCCAAATTCTGTCCTCGAGACCTACTTATTCTGGAGTCTTTTAAAAAAAAAAAGTATTTTAGCAGTAATGTTTCTTTTTTGGCATCTCTCTCACTCTGCACTTCTTTGTTCATCCATCACAAAGGGCTGGCAAATAACTACATATGCGTCTTGTATCCTATTTTGGTATTTACCTGAAATGTGGTCCTCAAGAGTTAAAATTAAGTGTGGCATCTAGAGTCTCTACAGAATCTTAGCAAAGTATTTCCTGCAGTAAAAAACTTCAGATGAGAGTTGAGTGAACCATTAATTTTCAAAGTCTTCTGTTCCCTTTAACCTTGTTTGTTCTTTTGTCTGTCTTCAGCAGATGGCTGGGTGACTGTCATCCTCTAACAATATTCAGTGCTCATTAGCACCATGTCATTTTGACTGTTTTTTTCCATCTTTCCTGTTCTTTTTTATTCCTTCATTTATCAGCCTATACATTCATATATTTAGCAAGTCATTGACAGTGATGTAGGTTTTAACACTTCATTATTTTATCTAGAAATCCTGCTTGATGGCTAGGAGAAAAAACCCACCTCTGACATACGAGGTGATTAATGAAACATTAACCTCAGTAACTACATTTCTGAGAAACTTTCAGAAGCATGAATTATTTGGTTTTCCCCATCAGCTGCTAAGATCAGTGCATACACTTAAAAATTCAAGCCAGCCTTCTTTTCATAGTGTTTACAGAAATGCTGATTACAATGTATGCAGGGTGTCATAATGTTAAATAGATTTATTTATACAATGCAAAACAAAGCTATTTCTGAAACGAAATTATGAGTTTATTGATGCTTTTCCAGATCTCCATATTGTCAGATCTGCTACTAAAGCAGAGTACATACTCGGCTTTCTCTTGTGGTCCCATATTGGCAGATCTGATGAGTGCTGTACTGGCAGCTTCCAACGCAGCAGAATGAATGTCTCTAAGAACCTGCTAGTCATCTTTAGTGGAGGAAACATATCACTGAGAAATGGACTTTATGCAAAAATCTGAAGAAATTCCCCTGTAATGCTTGTTTTTATTTCATTGGTATCTGTCAAAACATTTAAACTGATATTGCTGAAATCAGAATCAAGTCCCATGTTGACACTATATTCATACCTCTTCCAGAGACTCCCCTGAAATCTGTTCTCAGAGATGGGATTATCAAAATCGTGCCCACTGTTGCCCTAACTCTGCTATTAATAAACTCTGTGATGAAATTCCTGTTGTTACTCAAATGGGGTTACACAAGGACAGTGCTCAGCAGATTTTCCTAATTTAGCTGATAGCATACAACTGTGTGACAAGCAAGGAACAAAAGAAAACCTTTGAAAGGCAAGAAAATACAATTTAGTGACTACACAAGCTTTCCTCTAACTGGTCTGAACCCAAACAGCAAGCTTGGTTTTCTCTCTTTTTTATTTCATTTTATTTTTTTTTTAATGCAAGAACACTTCAATGTTACTCTTAAGGGTATTATGTTCTGTGATCTTCTCTGAGAGATTGTAAAATACCTTGCCCCTCTTCCTAAATTACTAGTAGAAGAACTTTCTTAAAAAAATCACTGTCTTTGAACCTTCATGTTCAATTTGTGCTTTACTCATTAAGTTATGAAAGCAAGAAAGGTCTGACTGCAAATCTTTAATTAATTAATCATAGCAAATTCTTCAACTGTGTGAAACATGACTCATGTCTGCCTCTTGACTACTATCCGTAGCATTTTAGATTTGATTGTTATAAATCACCTGTGCCACCGTTGTAGTGTAAATGGATGTGCAGTGGATTGTAATTACCAAGAAACTCGATGATGTCCAAATGAAAACAGTGCATAGGGAAAGAGTTATAGTCACAAACACTGTGTTATTTAATACAATGACTTAAAAAATATTTTTTCTTAAAATGGAACAGTTATATTTTCCTCTTAATGCTGGTCATTGTCAGAGTATATTTTTTTTCTTTTGTACAGGAGAGAATGAATGACTCCTTGTGTCACAGGCATCTCTACATAAAACACGAATTGTAATAAAAGTAATTGTATTAGAAACCAAAGAATAAATAAGTAAATGTGCTTTTCCTCATGTTCAGTGACCAAATGAAATAGCAATTTTGCAAGAATTTATGGATAATATCACTCAAGTGATTTGGGGTACGGACTCTACTAAAATATCTTATATTCAGTAAATGCACATGTAACTAATGAAGGCAAGCATTACAAAAGTGAACAAGATGTATCTGAAAGTTGTCAAGTTAGTGCAGATTGCACTTGGCATGTTGAAATGAAACAAATATTATAACAATCAATAAAATTATATGTATAAATCGATGAAAATAGAAACATTGGCTTGAGCTCTGCATAACACTTCTTCCCAAAGCATATTTCAAACCAGGATTTCCGTACAAATGCAGATACTTCTTTTTGTGATCAAGTTTTGTATTTGAGTAAGTTACTTCAACTAGAAGCGTTGTTAAGGTACTTGGATTTACTTGGTGTTTTAATCAGAACTGAACATAAATCTGCTAGCTTCCTTTGAGTCCTGTGATGGCTGGATCAGTAAATGGATCTACTGATTGGCAGGCAGCACTTTCTGTCAAAAAAAGCCTTCAGTTCCCTTAAGGGTTAACCATTATATGTTTCCATGCTATTTGACCTGGACTAGATTAGATGACTTAATAACCAGTCAAAATTAGGGATCAATGCAGATGTCCTATAAGATTTAACCCCACCGGGTTCTAATCTGCTTTCTCAGATATTTACTGAGAGGGTCTCAGGACCTGAGACAGGGGTGAAATCTCAAGAACAAAATTACTATAATAGTCTGTGAATTGTGATGGCACCTGCTAAAGAGGAGTCTTATTTCAATGTGGCAGGTGATATGTTTCTACATGTTACTGAAATCTTTTAGGAGGAATTACTGAAAAACTCTCTAAAAATTAGAAATTAATAAATGACAAGAGCACTGGGTTTCCTTTTAGTTTTGATGCTGTTTCTTTCAGCACAAGAAATTTCAGAGTGCTTTTATAGAATTATACAATACTTCAGGTTGAATGGGACCTCTGGAGGACATTTCATCTGAATCCCTGCTGAAAGCAGAGCCAGTGCAGCTCAGGTTGCTCTGGACCTTGTTCAGCTGAGTTTCGAACATCTCCAAGGGTGGAGATTCCACAACGTCCTTGAGTACCTTTTCCCCAGTGTTTGACAGCTCTCATGGTGAAATCTTTTTTCCCAGTGTTGGAAATCTATTGTATTGCAGCTTGTGTCCACTGCTGCTTCTTTTTTTGTTTGCTGTAACTCAAGAGATCAAAATCATAAAGAGATGATGAGCATGTTGCAGCTTAATCTCCAGTGACAGCACTAGGCACATCAGCTAGGATGAAACATTGGCCATGTTGCTGATGGTGAATGTTTATTAACTCACCAGTTGTGTATATTACAACTTTGATGACCTTTTTAACCACCTCAGTAGCAATACTGAGTACCATGTTTCAGCTGAATGGTTCTGAAATTGTTGCCAAGAAGAGCGGCCCCAGTGGGCAACATGCTTAGTAAAGGATGCATTGTCTTCTACGGTCTTAAACTCACATATGCTGGGAAATGGGACAGGGTGTGCCATAAAAGAAAAGTGGTGTCTGAAGGTGTGATTCTTGACCAAGATTTTTTCAATCATAAATTATGCTTGAGTGCAAAGACTTTGTTTAAAAAAAATTTACACTTGTATTACATTGTAGGTCATCCTACAATGGAAACAAGGCCATGTCTAGATTACCTATTAGTTGTTAGGAGATATTACAAATACACCAAAACTAAATGTAAACCCAAGGCTGATTAGAGGTAAAGATAGTCTCAAAATAAACCCCCCAAATTCAAAGAAATCTTTCTCCTCCACCCAGTAGATATTCAGATTGTCCTTCATGGAACAGATTAAGTATGCCGAAGGTTGTGGAAGGTGAGGAATATTCACTATCATAATCCTTGTATAACCGATCTGCTGAGACTTCTTCATAGTTTTTGGAGAAAGGCTTCGAGTAGGGTATGACTCCCGATCCCTTCCACTTGGCATAGCAATCCTGAGAGGAAATGAGCCCCATTAAGCTCCACCTCAAATGAGATTTACAATAATACTTAAATACATGTTGATTAATTTTTTTTTTTCAAAATTTGCTTCATTGTATGCCAATCTCTAGATACTATAGTTCTGAAAAGGAGAGCATGACTGGCTGAGTCCCTTGTGCACAGGAGGGCAGGTGACTGTTAATTGTGATAGTTATCAGTGTTTTTTCAGTGGAGTAATGCAGGTATTGATATAGATTGATAAACATGTCTTCTTGTTTGGTCTTTTTTCGGACTCCTTTTAAAATGCAAGTAAAAAAAACCTGGAAAAACAAATCAATGTGAAACTTCAAAGGTAAACTTGAATTTGTTTTATCTGAAAATCTACCCAGCCCTGATGAGCCTAAACACAGTGCAAATTTGAAGCAAAAACTCAGTCTTACCTTGTTCTCTAGTTTAGCCCAGTTTTATGAATGTTTTAGTAACCTTTATCTGTATTTCCAGTTTAAAATTAAATTAGGCATCACAAAGGCAAGACAGGCTTGTTTAAGGCTTTCTCTGCAGAAGTTTCACACAGCTTCAGTCAATCATAATCTATACACTAATGACTGTATACTCCTTTGGCTTGTTTGTTTACTCCTCTCAGCTGGAAACCAGTAAAACACATGCTGGTTTTCTGCTTTCAGTTATATAACGGACAGCTGTCAATCTCTGTCTAATGCTGTCACAGCTTTAGTAATCCCCAGTGATGAGCAGCTGTGTCTAGGGATACGAGCGAGAACAACTGGTGCACAACTTGTTGTCTACGTGGTGCTTTCATGAACTCTCTGTCCATGACTTTTATCGGTTTCTATGTTTTTCTAACTTGGTGCCAGTCATTTTCTAGTACAGATTTCCCAGACTGCAAAAAAGTGTTCTGTTCTTAGCATATGGACGTACAATGAAAAGCAACTGAAATTTCTTCAATGTTTCACTCTGAGGGTGGTGAGGCAGTGGAACAGGTTGCCCAGAGAAGTTGTGGCTGCCCCATGCCTGGAAGTGTTCAGGGCCAGGTTGGATGAAGCTTTGGGCAACCTGGTGTAGTGGAGGGTGTCCCTGCCCATGGCAGAGGGGTTGGAACTAGATGATCTTTGAGGTCCCTTCCAACCCAAACCATTCTATGATTCTTACAAAATAGTTCAAAAAAAGCTTTTGTGTTTACTTTACTTTAAGGCATGAAGTGGTAGAGTCAAGGCAATTATCCTGTCTCATCTGCAGAGCAGTAACTGGTTAAGTTTTTGACTGTTTGGACTCGCTTTCTTCAAAGTAATTTTTGGTGAAATGTACTACTTTGATTTGTTTTTTAAACCGATTAGAGTTGCTGCTGTCACAGAGTTTAATCTAGCATGATATTCCATAGTGGGCTTGTCCCAAACTTGCTGATGAATGAGTTTTCATTTGAGAAATCTGTTTTTGACAGTGAGGATGTACGAGTATCAATTTATTCATCTGTCACCTGAAAAATGCAAAGTGATTCAAATCAGAATATTTTAGTTATACTTTCTTATGTTTTATTTTGACTTTCTATATAAGAAACTACCTCCATTTTCAATTTTAATCTACTTTTGTGTATGTATGTGTACATGTATTTCATAATGCATGTTTTATATCATATTGATATTTTTGGCAGTATTAAACAAAAACATCTAAGATTTCTTTAATGTTTTAAAATCAAATTAGTTCAGATGTGTGAAATAACAATGTTTTCTGGGTTTAAGAAAATACCTGCAATTTGCATGAATGTGTATTTTCATTATTTACCAAGCTTTATTCAGTGGTCCCTTTGTACTTCTGCCTCCTCCTTAGGCTAATTCTCGACTCGCTTAGCAGCTCCATTTGCAAAGAGCTTAATTACAGGAAGTAAGGCAGGAATTTATGCTCCTGAATGGAATCAGACTCACAGGAAGGGAAGAGGCACCACCAACATATAAACCTGGAAGTTTTGCCATTGCTGAGACCTTTATTCCCTTTGTTGTGCAGGGGAGGATATGTGTATTTTTGTGTACATCAAAAAAGCTGCTGCTACAGGTGTAGCAAATCTTCCAGATGGTGGGGGAGGATTCCTCCCATCTGTGTACCTCCTCAGCGCCAGCCCCAGTTATCTAAGCTTGATGCAGGGTTCTTGAATTTAGCTATAATATGATGGACCTCCTTCATCTTTAGTGGCTGGAATCAGTCCCATGCAGGTTGACTTCATTCCCTTAAAGCTGACATGTGGGTAGTATGTTCATTCACCTATAGAGAACCACGTGTATGTCTAAGTGTGCACACCGTGTGCCAGTCAGTCTATGGTAAAACACTGTGCATTGGTACTTCAGACCAGTATTTCGTTATCAGGCACCATAAAAACCTCTGTCAAGTGTGCTCTGCGTGAAGTTCAACCATCCTTCCACGAAAACACCGTTCTTTCAGCTTCTCACTGTTGCTGAAGATACAGCTGAAATTCCTGTGCTCCTTATCCAATAGCAAATGCTGGACTTGGGTGTTACTGGGCTCTCTTTAAGCTTATTGCTGGGCTGACCCACCATATCGTGGTACGTTTTCTCTTTGTGGATAGACTGGGCAGGAACTGTGTCTGTCTTAATGTGTATTTCCAATGGGAAGAGAGTAGTGGGGGGTGGAAAAGCTATGCGTGGGTGGTGCTTTGGTAATGAATTTCAGCTTATATAGTTAGGCAGTTTTAAGCCTATGTGACTGCTGTTGTTGAAAATTAAGTTCTGTGTTTTTCTGTTGAGGTTTGACTAGATTGACCAGTGTCAGTGACAGACCAGCAGCAGTTTTGTAGAGAGCAATTCAAAGATTTTGATGAGGTTACTTTAGCAAAAAAATAAAGGCCAGTTGGCCAGACGCTCTGATGTGAGAGACAGCCCTGGAGAGCTGTTAACCAGTGCTGACAGATGGCCCCTGAGTTCCTTGGTGCTCTTAGAGAGAAGCTCTGAATTATGTCCCTGGTAGATGCATCCTTATTAGATTAGAGTAGTGAAATAGAGCTCCTGTTTCCCCCTTCACACCCTCTCTGCTTCCCCAGCATATCTTTGATGTCAAGAATAGATGTTAAAGGCATGGACTGACCTCCTCCACAGTTATTTCTATGCCAAGCCCTGCTGCTTTTCGTCATCCTCAACAATTCAACAGAGCATGCTCTTGTAAGAGAATATTGGTGTGTGTTTTAATTTTATTTCTGGTTTCTTTATCACAGAACAACTACACAAGAGATCTTCACTTGCATTTAGCAGGCTGAAATTAAGGGCTTACATTCTGGAAACATCACCATGAGGGAATAAACAGGCAGAAACTGTCTGAACAAAACAGAAGGAAACAAAAACCAAAACACTAATTCACATATTATCTTTAACTGAGAGCTATAAACCACATTTAAATAAAAAAAATAAAGATTCAATTAACTGTGATTAATTATGCTTCTGTACATTAGTCCTGCTTGTCTTTTTCCTCAGCCTCGTCCAGGAAATTATTCCAAATTAATTCCTGGTCAGCCATGCGATTCCTGGCAGAGTAAACATCCTATTTTTTAGACAGACAAGTGGTGATGTATCTTGGATCTGCCGAGTTCTTTTTCAGCAGTACTGACAAGTGCGTGGTTGTGTAGAGCTACAAGTATTGCAAATAAAACTTTTGTCTCTAAACAACATCTTACAGACCTGATGATTGTTTAGTTACTTTGCAAAGGTGTCCAAGAGCGTTTCCAGTGGAAGAAACAGATTATCAAGTTTCCCACCTGGGACAGAGAGGAGAAGGAGGCAGAAGATATTTAGTAATTACCTACTTTACTAATTTAAATAAGACAACTGAAAAGCTACTGTGGTAGAAACACCACACTGTCTTCTATAACTGCAAAACCAGGGGATGATGCAGATGAGAGACATAGGTGATACAATTTTCATTGTAAGCTGTTACTTGAACACAGGCCTAGAGTAGAGCTGCTTTCCTATATGGAAGAGGAATGGGGACTATATTACTGAATCACAGGAGGACTGAGGTTGGAAGGGACCTCTGGAGGTCATCTGGTCCACCTCCCTGCTCAAGCAGGGCTACCTAGAGCCAGTCGCCCAGGATAGGTTCTTAATTCAGATGGGTTCTGAATATCTCTGAGGAAGGAGACTTTGCCACCTCTCTGGGCAACCTGTGCCAGTGCTTAGTCACCCTCACAGGAAAAAAGTGTTTCCTGATGTTCAGAGGGAACCTCCCGTGCTTCATTTTGTGCCTGGCTCCATCCTCTTTCCACCCTCCTTTCAAGTATTTGTACACATTGACGAGATCCCGCCTAGCCTTCTCTTCTCCAGACTGAACAGTCCCAGCTCTCTCAGTGGTTCTTTCTCTCTACTTTCCAGTAGTTCCATTTCTCTGTTGTATTGGGGAGCCTAGAACTGGACATAGCACTCCAAGGGCAGACTCACCAGTGCCAAGTAGAGGGGAAGGATCACCTCCCTCAGCCTGCTGGCACTACTTTCCCTAATGCAGCCCAGGATACCATTAGCCACCTTCGCTGCAGGGGCACGCTCCTGGCTTGTGTTCAACTTAGTGTCCCCCAGAATCCCAAGGTCCTTTTCTGCCAAGCTGCTCTCCAGCCCATACTGGTGCATGGATTTGTTGCTTCTCCTCAGCTGCAGGACTTTGTACTTCTCCTTGTTAAACTGCATGAAGTTCCTGTAGCACATTTCTCCAGCTTCTCGAGGTCCCTCTGCATGGCAGCACAAGTCTCTGACATATCAAGTCACTCTTCCCTGTTTTGTGTCATTTCCAAACTTGCTGAGGGTGCGATCTGCTCCATCATCTAAATCATTGATGAAGATTTTAAACAGGATCCCAGTTTCTCAGGAAACCAGAGTTTCTCCAGTGCAGCAGAGATGTTTTGAGTTAATGCAGAAAATAAAAACAAATAAAGGTGCATTTTTAATAAGCTGGGGCATTACTTTTTTTTTTTTGGCCTGAATGTTTTGAGGGATTATATTGCCTCCAATATCCTTCATCTGCCCATTAATCTGCTGAGATCATTTAAGATTCCGTGCATTCATCTATTTACTTTTGAGGCTCTGGTATGTAAAATAATTATCTCGCTTTGTAACAGGATGTTCTGCTATTGCACAGTTAACATTTTGTAAATTACTCCACTAGCATTCTTTATCAATTATGCCTCTTTGAATAAAAGGTAACGCCTCAGGCCCAGAGCTAAATTATTTACTTGTAGCTTGCTGATGTGTTCTTTGTTCAGTTTAAAATTCCACTCTACCTGCAACTTTGTCAAGCAGCTCTGCTTTTCACAATACTCAAAAGATGGGAAAGACACAAAGTCATATAGGCTTATATTTTTAATAGGAAGAGAGAGAAAAATGGATATTGAACGTTTTAGATAGTTTGATAATATCCTCTAATAGAATGCCTTCACTATTGGTGAACAAAAGATGATGACGTATGATGGCAGTTGTTGATGTGTGTAAAATGAACTGATGTTCTGCGGATTACCATACCTGGAGTCTTTGCAGCTAGCCTTAGAAGAGGTGCTGGGATTTATTATGGAGAACCTGCTATCCTCTACTTTCCAGCTTCTCAGCACCGTTGCATGCACTGCTGCTGATTCTCTTTCTACTGCTTTCAGCTGTAGTCGTGCTGAGCCAAGCTCTAGATGAGTGGAGAACAATGGTCCTTTGAACTGTCGGTCCAGCACTTCCAGCAGCAGTCTCTTCCTGAAGAGATGGGGAAAGTGCATATTTCATCCTCTCCCATTCCTGTCCTCCTCCTATCTTGAACAGATTTATGGCAACTTCTTGACTAGTCAGGACAAAAAAAAAAAAAAAAAAGAGGGAGAAAGGTTTTTTCCTCTTTCTTTTTTTTTTTTGGTACTGTATCAAGGAAACAAACAAACGACTTCACAGATCCAGTCAGTTGTGGCACACCTTGCAGCATTCCACCTGCGTTTCAACAAAAATATTGATGGCATTATGCAGGGTGCTCTGCACTGTGACATCTGGAGAGGGGGAGGAAGAAACAAATGCTAATAAAAGATTAATAGTGGTTTGAGGAGATATTACTATATTTAGCCTGAATTAGTTCACATTTCTTTAGAATCCTTTTTATGTTCTTATGAAAGCAAACATTTTCAGGCTTGGCTGCCTGAAGTTAGCCTGCTGAATTCATATCGAAGCTCTTAAATCCATGTCTCATGTTGCTAAATCACGTAGCTTCTTTCTGATGCTGAAACATTTTTACCATCAGTCACCATATGAAGATTTGTAATCCTTTAATTTTTTATTAATGACTTATATGTAGAACAGCAATATTTATAAAGCAGTTTGAGATCTGATGATAAAAAGCAGTGCATAAAAAAATGTTATTTACTCTTCTTCAACTGTTTGATATATGCAGAATGTATGTTCCAGGAACACTGTATGTTGTTTTCATTTTTAATAATGGGTAAAACTGTCTCTTCTTAGGACACAGGTTCAATCACATATCAGTTCATCTTGCAAAGATCTTCCTTCTGTGCATAATTCTTTCTCTGAATTCCAACAGGGCAAAGCACTCGTGTGAGAGTGGAAACAAGGTAGGGTTGGCAGCTGAAGGACATAAGATCAAGTTTCAAAGGTGCCCTAATGTACTAAAATGAAACGGCTAGTCTAGAAATCCCATTGATCAATACATAAGTTTGTAGACCTGCGTGATTATTAATTTTGAGTTTACTACAACAATATAAAACAACTTGACTAAAGTTTGCGATTAATATGTATGTAAACGTCTTTTTATTACATTGGTTTAGGTTTGCATTTTTATAGTTCAAATCCTGTGTATTTGTGATTTAGGGTTTAACAGGAACTCATTCACTTCATAAATATTAATTACTGCATAGGCTTTATTCCATATTAGAGCATCTGGGGGAAAAGTGCTGATCAGTACATTGCTTGCGAGGATGTATTTTTACCTAAAAATACCCCTGGATAAATTCAGTCTGATTTAGAGAACATTAGTCTGAAAGGTGTAATGCATTAATTTCAGGCATAATATTTTAATAGCAGCAACTGCAATGTAACAGTGTGTTCAGCTCTGCAGCGTGAAATGTGCTGCATTGTTACAGTGTCCTCCAGCAGAGTTTGAGTGCCCAAACGGGAGAGTGGTGCCATCAGTTTAATGTTATATAGTAGTAACAGAATATGCATATCCATTGTCATTACATTGTCAAAGACTAGTTCTTAGGGCAGCTCCCCAGGTAAAAGTAAGTCAGAAAACTTCCCTGTCTTCATTATAGCAGGATCCTCAGCTGGTGTCAATCAGGATTGCTCCATTGATTTCAGCACCGAGCCAGAGGAATGACTGACCTTTCTGTCTTTAAAACATAGCCCAAGGTTGAGAGGATTGTAAGGTAGGTGGGATGCTCCGCCTTTGCTGCATGGTGCAGCATGTATTATCTTCACAGGCACCTTGACTCAGTGAATAATTTGATTACAGTTACTTAGTCAGTGTCTGGAGATTGTATTTGCTCTTTTACCAGGTCTTCATCATCTTAACGTATTACTGTGCCTGCCACCACTGCATTTGGCCCGTTCTGCAGGCTAGTACAAAAAAAAGGGGCATGTAGTTGCCTGGTCTGTATTTGAAAGGTGAAATCCATTGCAGGTTTTAATCTGGAATAGTACATGATTTTTTTATCATGAGGTTAACAGTTTGTTGGACTGGGTGCAAGCTGTCCAATAACCCATGCACAGCGCTTGTCTCAAAGTTTTGTGCCTGGACCATAGTGTGGGCTGTCTAAGCTTGACCTTGAAATTCTGAACATTTTTTTTTTTTTTTCCTAACTGTTCTGAGCATCCAGGGAAATTGTTCAAGTGTAAACTGCTCAGAATAAAACTCTTGACTCTTGTCATATATTTTAATAAGTCATATATTTCAATAGCTATTTAGATGATTAATCTGAAAAAATGCTGATTTTCCTCATAAATATGTTCTCTGTGTCTCCACCACAGTCAGTTACCTTCTGTTTTATTCCCAGAGAATGATATGGATTAAGACTCAAATGATCCCAAATCCCTCAGTACTGGCATGTTTAATAGAGGATCAGTAACTGTATACAGCATTAAGGAAAGCACTGTTTAAAGAAGTGCAAATTTGCTCTTTGCCAATGTTTGGATAATCATACTGGAATAAGGCAAGAAGTTAAAGAGGAATATCTATCTATATTGCATTTAAAATTTAATTTTTAATTTGTCTAAATATTTTGCCATTGTTCTATCTATGTTTTCTAATTTATGCATGGAAAGAACCACGGTTTGTGTATCCAATAGCAAACTGTGATCATTGCTGCCAAAAGTAGATCTTGCTTCTTTATGAGAGTGAGCACAAAAACGAGGAGGCAGAGTTCTGAAACAGAGCCCAGTCATCGATGGGTTTGTGAGGATAAAATGTGAGAAATGCCATACATGCTTGAAAGAAGCAATGGCTAGCAGAAAGCCTTTGGGCATAAATGAGAAGTGAAGCTTCAGTCTAAAAGGCTGAGAAACAGTACAAATATGATAGAATTTGGGGATAAAATCCTGCCTCTATTCATGTCAATGGAATAATTTGTTTTCTTTTTCCTATTTCTTTCAGCTAATTTATTGAGAATTCTCATATTTAAATGCTTTATATATAATCTTTGTACTCTTATAATCTGATCAAAAGTCCATGCAGGTTTATGAGACTAATTCTATTGACTTGAGTTGTTACATGAGCATGTTAGGTTGTATTCAGAATAATGTGAAAAAAAAGCCGGTGTTGCGCTGTACTTAAATGGCTAATTCTTCATTTACTTGCCAGATACTCCTAGGAGACTATTAAAAAAATCATACTTTTAACTCAACTTTTCTAAAACAGTATAATTCCTTTGTACTTAGCTTTTTTTTTTTTGTAAATGAAACAAGAAAGAAATCACAAAACCCAATTGTTTACTATATTTTTCACGTAGTATATTTTGTATTCCTTTCAGTCTGAAAGAAAATACTGTTACAATCAGGATGTTTAATTTCAGCAAATGAGTTACTGAAAACGTGGTTATATTGCCAATACAAGTGAGAATTCTTTATTATGAATTTTAAAGATTTGATGGTCATTGATAATTCCAACCTTCTTTTCTTCTGAAATGCCCAGAGCTGGTTGAATGAAGTCTAGTTGATAGACAATTAACTGCTCACCAACTGTTCCTCCCATCTTAAAGACAAGATATTTTTTTATCAATTAAATGTGTGTTTTATATGAAAAGGTACTACATTATTTACATTTTTAATGAAATAGGGACATTTGAAAAATATTGCTTGATGGTACGAAAGTAATTGTTTTATTAAGAGAGCTGAATTCAGAGATATTCCTGAAGACAAAGGCAGTTTCATAACTGCAAGTGTTGGAGGCTGTTATTTTGGCAAAATGAAATGAGCAGTTTCTCATTTTTGCTATATTCTTTTCTCATGTGGGTTCAGACCTCCAAAGGCAAAGAAATAATCTGCAGCTCAGAATATCTGGAGAGATGGCAGATATCTGCCCTACTAGTGGTACAGTAACCTTCTGAAATACCTTAGCCTAGCCTGTCACTTTACCTGGCACTGTAGTTGGTGATGAGTTTTGCTACTTCTAGGGCAGTGTTTCACCTCACCCAGTCAGATGTGCAAAAGGACTTGGCAGCTGTTCCATGCTGTTCTCGGCCTTCAGGCACGAAGGTGCTCAGGATTCTCCCTTGGCTCAGCTATTAAATGAGAACTACCTTCCTTTCTGTTGTCGTTTCCTGCACTGTCTGTTCTCAATGGCTCATCTTTCCCTTTCTCCTATCCACTTAATTGGAATTTTCTAAGGCCCAGCATCACCAGAACTTAACATTTTGTCTCACTCTTGTGTGATGGGGGAAGGAAAGCAAGTAACTATTAGCAGGAATTTCTTACACTTAGTATGTCATGAAGAAACTAATATTTTTATCCTTCCTCATTAGAATGATTTGGATTTGTAATTTAAAATAGTTGGTAGTGAGGCTATATTATGGTCTGAAAAAAACTTTAGAGTGGTCCATGGTTGAAATGGGACCTCTACTATGAGGCAACATCTCTAGCAAGCTTGTTCTTCTTATGATTAACAGATCATAAGTAGCTGAATTTGTGGAGTAGTGTAGGGAAAGCAAGTAACTTGAGGGAAATAAGAGCTAATGAGAAGATCATAATCCTCATTTTGCCACAAACCTCAAAACTCTGTTGGGCTCAAACTTCCTGATTTTAGAAATGAAATACAGACAATATGCAGCGAGAGAATAGCAATTACTTGAATTCCAGTGTCCTGTCAGAGCTGATTTACAGCGTTCTCTTGGGCTTGACCTAGATTACTTCTTCTAAGTTTAATGAAAGCTACAATTCAAAGCGTTAAGCTTTTTTTCTTTTCTTTCCTCCTCTTTTCTTTTCTGTATTGCATGCTCTCAAAGAAGACTTTTCTCTGTTTTAGAACATAGGGACAATAACAATATTTTATTGTGATCTAGACTGATTGCAGCATGTTTTACCCTACAGCTTTTTACACAGGTTTAATGAGGACGGCACAGCAGCCCATGCAGCATGTTTACTGGGTAAAAAAAAGGTCTTATTCTTGTTTGCATATTCATGATTTGGGAGATTGCCAAAAATATATAAGGGCTGAGACATGAGATTGAGACATGTATGCACATAGTCAGGTCATGGGGTAATGTTTCTCATCTAGATACTTGAATATATATTAGAGAGATGCACTGTGTTTTCTGTCCAACAGAGAACTTCTCTCTTGTCAAATAGGAAGTGGTCCAGTCAGTATGAAAATCCAGAAAAACGCACAGTATTATGCAGACCTGCTTTTTTTTTGAGACTTTGAAATGTAGATCTCTTTTCAAATGTGTCCAGCATATGGTGAAATCACAGGAGTCAAAGGATGCCATGGATACAAACGAATGTGATTGGCCAAAAGAATAAGGGTCTTCTCTTTCTTTTTTTTTTTTTTCCTGGAAAAGGATTGTCTTTTTTTATTATTTATTTTATTTTAAATATCAATGTGGAAATTTGGGAGGTGTGACCTTGTCTTTCCTTTTTTCCCTTCCCCTTTTTCTGCCTCCTCTGTTCATGAAAGAGGAGGACAGCATTTGCTCTGAGCTGTCAGATTAAGCGCATACTAGTGACTGGGCCAGTGTGGTGTTCCTAGCAGAGGCTGCAGATGCTGGCCTTGGCTGACACTTTGGCCTGTCCTGCTGCTGCCCGGATGTTCTCCTGCCTTCTGAGACTGGGAGCGATCAAGTTCTGATTTGGGCAAACTGATGTGCAATTGGTATAATTCAATTTGGATGTAAAACCACTTCATCATTTGCCTTATCCCAGTATTAAAATACCCTTTTAAGAAGTATCCATGGGCATTATTTTAAACCCTCCTGACAGCTGTAGAGATGCTTTGTTTTCCTAGCTGTCTTGTGACAGTCATATCAAAAGATATTTCTCATCATCCTGCAGGGAAGTAATAGGTTTAATATATGTACTTTTACCCTTGGGCTGTTGTTTTCCCTGTGCTTTGTTTCTATAATTGACTGCAATACATGGTTCTCTGATGAAGCTTAAGGAAAAGTATCAAGTTTGCTAGTTTCCTGTCTTTGTGCGTCTGTCTCCTCATCTTGCTTTACATGAAACATGTTTAAGTATTCCCAAATCTCCAAAGTGGCTGCCATTCATTCTGGCCCTTGTGTGGTTCCATTTGGTGCTGCCATGTGCTGCAGCAATCTGAGTTTTCTGTTCTCAGCAGATGGCAGGGGAATGTATTTGCTTCTCTTTGGGAATACCAGTCTGGTGGAAATGTTTGCGTTGTGTTTGTGTGCAGGTCAATCAAACAACACAGCTGACCTTTGAGCTCTAGACCTTGGATTTTCAAGGCCTAAAGCATTTAGAAATACTTAAGTAGTCCCATTAACTTTAAAGGAGCTAAATAACTCAAAAGTATTTTAATGCTTTTATGACTAGATGTATTGGGACCTTAACATGTTCATTCCTATTTCCTTTGCATTAAGCCTTCAGATTCCAAAAGTGAGTTACAGTTATCTTTGGTAAAGGAAACGTCACATTTTTCCTGGTGCAGTTCCTAGGCAAAATGAGTTCTGAGGTGTGAGGAAAGAAATGGTATCGTTTAGTCTAATCCTCTCTGTCTTTATGGAGTTGGCCTTTCCTTCCACTGTGATCTTCAAGATGCTAGCTTGAGGATGAAATGTCCTAAATCAGGGAAGTTTATCTGTGTGGTGTTTGGAGAGAAACCAACATCCAGCCAGTCTGTAGTCTTACATTTTGTGTATTGTATATTTTGCAGACAATACTAAAGTTTTCCAATAGAAAAAGCCTGAAATGTTTTGTTTTGTCTTGCTTTATTTTGCTTTGGTTTGGTTTGCTTGGCAGTTAACATTTTTAGCATCTTCTCTGATATCTAATGACAGCAAAACAGATATTGCTTTATTTCCCCACAAGGCTTTTCCCATCAGGGACTTTGGAATTTTGTTCTCATGTTGTTCTGTATGCTATTCATACCTGAGTCCTCTGCCTTGCTTTGTTGGAATTTTTAATTTCCATGTTTCCCATGTCCATCTTATCTCTCGTTTGAGTATAGCTCTTCTTGGGGAAAGTTGAAGTATAGCAGAGTTCTTGGATATTGCTTGTTCAATGTTGCAGACATCAACGTTTTATCACCAGAACCTTGAACCTGCTCTGGAGATTTTCATGCGTATGTTGGTATAAAATTCTTAGTAACCTCTCTTGCTGCTGCTAAAGTGAGGGTGAGTGGTGGCAGTTCCTGTGATACCTGTGTTCAGTAGAGTGGCAAATAGGAAGCAGCAGCTTCACGTTTCATTCTTCCCCTTTGTTTTCTTCTCCCCTACCTGTCTCCTCCTCTCAAGTAGCTTAACCTGTTTACTGTTCTTAGCTTTATGGTTTGAGAGAGTCTATGAAAAAGCCAAATCAGCTTTTTGGATGTTAGTCCCCTTGGCAATCAGACCCTTCCATCCCAATTATCTTTTCCAAGGAAGCGCTGGAATCAGCTGCTAAATACAACAGTATGTGTTTCTGTCCTCCTCCATCCCCATTCAGCTCAAAACCAGCAGCCACTGGTGTTACTTTGTTTGTTTACAGCTCATCCATCACCACGGCACTGGGGACCTCTTGGATGTACAGCATCCCAGCTTGCTGTATCTCACACTGCCAGTAGACATTTGTACTCTGGCTGGAAGTGGGGAGCCATTTCTAGGCCAATGGTCCAAACAGATCAACAGACCCTTTTTCTGAGTCTGGGAGCCAACTTTGAACTGTACTTTTACACCCTCTCCTACACCTTCCTTTGACATTGGAAGACCTGGCTGATTACCAGGGTGGCGTTTGCAGTATGTGACTTGAAAGATGACGTAGCTGAGTGAAACATAATGCCGAAGGTTGGATCATGTGCTCCAACAACCCTTTCTGGCTTAAAAATCTCTGTCCTCCGTGTCCTTTGAAACAGTGAAATGGACAGTTGTAGGTTTCTATAGGCTTAGCTTTAGTTTAGCTTTCTTTTGGGAAGCAGAATATTGTCAGCACAAAACATCATTTTGGAGACAGCTGCAAATATGTGGGCTAATGTTGCAAGAAAGAGGGAGCAGTGCCTCTGTATGCATGCCTGACAGAGAAACTAGCTCTGGGCAAACAAAGGAGCTAGGTACAGCTCATTGTATATAGAGAGCAGACAAGAAACTTCTTGCAAGTAATGGGCATCTGGAAAGCCACCTGTTTTTTACTTCTTCATCCACGGCTTAACAACTTGGACTTCTGCCATCTAAACATTTGCCCTACTCTGTTGTCAGAATTCACTGTAGAAATAGTACCAGATAGAAATAAAGGACAGGCAGACAAAGGACTGTTTCAAGCATCTACTGTAAATTCATACTCTATCAGCTAAGAAGAGAAGTTTGAGCAGCTTTATTTCACTTGCTTCTCTGTTTCTGTTCTCTGCCTCTGTGCAGGAGCTTGTGTCCCAGACAAGTGCTGCAGTATTTCTGACCTGCTTTTGCAGATCCAAAGGATTTCAGGTATCTCACAGTAAGGTTCAAACAAACCACCTTATGTGATTATGTCGGAGATGAGCCTCCAAACTGCTGAATTTTTATCCATTTTTCACCAAAACTCTCTCTGTATTGCTAGAATAACACTTGCCCTCGCAGCTGTCTCTTTATGGACAAGCTATTGTACTGTTTATTGGAACTAACAAATTCCATATTCATGTTTTAGGAGCAGAGCTTGAAGACATTGTTTGTTTTCCCAAGTGCTTCAGTCATCCCGAGTGAACTCTGGAAGTGACAGTTGACATGCCTTTGGAGAGGCTCTGTACAAAATGTATTCTGTTCTGAATCAAAGGTTGAAGGGTACAGTGATGTGACAAGCTTTAAGGAAACTGACTGAGGGGCTAGGCAGGCTCTAACAGGAAATTTTTAAAAGAAAAGAGAATGAGGCAAAGGAAAAATAACACAAACAAACCAGAAAGTGAAACAGCAGGTGAAGATGAGGGTATACAGGTAATCACTGTGGTTCTGACTGGGGCCTTGCTGTCTTGACTGGAACCAAAGCTCTACCTCCTTCTTTTGCCATCCTCCCCTGTTTTCATAGAATTTCATAGAATTTCTAGGTTGGAAAAGACCTTGGAGATGATCCAGTCCAACCATCCCTAATCCCCCATTAAACCATATCCCTAAGCAGTTCATCCACCCTTTTCTTAAACACATCCAGGGATGGGGACTCAACCACCTCCCTGGGCAGCCTATTCCAGTGGCTGACAACCCTTTCAGAGAAGAAATTCTTTCTAACATCCAACCTGAACCTCCCCTGACTAAGCTTGTACCCATTTCCTCTTGTTCTATCACCCATCACTAATGCAAAGAGCCTTCCCCCACCTCCCCACCATCCCTTCTCAAGTATTTGTAGGCTGTAATCAGGTCTCCCCTCAGCCTCCTCTTCTCCAGGCTAAACAGCCCCAACTCCCTCAGCCGCTCCTCATAAGTTTTATTTTCCAGCCCCTTGACCAGTTTAGTCGCCCTTCTTTGGACTTGCTCCAGGAGCTCAATATCATTCTTAAAGCGAGAGGCCCAAAACTGGACACAACATTCCAGGTGCGGCCTCACCAGTGCCGAGTACAGGGGCAGGATCACTTCCCTGTTCCTGCTGGTTACACTATTCTTGATACACGCCAGTATCCCATTGGCCTTTTTGGCCACCTGGGCACACTGCTGGCTCACATCAAGCCGGTAGTCAACCAACACCCCCAGGTCCTTCTCTGCCAGGCAGCTCTCCAGCCACTCTTCCCTGAGCCTATAGCGATGCTTGGGGTTTTTACACCCCAAGTGAAGGACCCCAGGACTACAGGACTGTTCTTTTCCTCCATCTTCGTCCTATGCCACTGTAGCAAGTGGCATGGATTAATCTAGCCTAACTTTAGTTGTCTGAGAAAACCACCTGTCCTCTCTTTGCAGTCAGCGGAGATAAATGAACATTTTTAGGATGAATGACCTGTTTTTGATGTCCATGTTAGTGGGATATGATGGTACTAGAATGCACATTTCTCCCCTTCAGTCAAAAAGCGAAACCTCAAACATAAAATAGGAGTATACATTGTAGAATATTATAGTTGGTCAGATGAATCATACTGAGAAACAGACCAAAGCTATAGTCACTATCTTGTGCTGAAAGTGTTGAATTTGGGGCTCAATAGCTCTTCAGTAATTGAATAAAAGATGTTTTGAGGGACCATTCTCTGTTCAAAAGAATGGTTTCCCTTCACAGCCCTGGGGTGAAACATGGGGCTCAAAGGAGCTGCCTAACACAACGGATGACTAGGTCAAACTTTGGACCGCTTGTGTCATTATTAAAGCATCCGATCACAAATTATGATGATCTTTGGGACAAGAGTTGAGAGTGTGGGAGCACTTTCAAAGGCTGCAGTAAACCTTGGAAAAAGACCTCTGGAGCTAAAATTAGGAGAGAACTCAAAGCTTCACAAAATAGAGTGGGGAAATCATAAAAATCAGCAACAACAAAACAGGACTAATCTGAGCTTTCATGCCAATAATATCCTGCCTTTGAGGTTGCTGGTATGAGGGAGAATGGATTTAGACTGTCCTTTAGGAAGAGAGATTGGCTTTTCAGATAAATAACTTTTTCCCCCCTTCTTTCTTTTTAACAGCAAATTGAAGTGTCATTTTATTTTGAGATCTTTTTAAATGTTTTTTATGCTTCAGCCTTTCTAAAAAGAAATGGTTTGTTCCAAAAGGATTAAAATGAAACATTATGGTGTTTAAAAGTAGTTACTTCTTCTTTGTCTTTTTTTTTTTCTCCCCTCTTAGAATTCTTTCTGAAATTCAATCTGAATTCATAAGAATTTCTGGGTTGCTGCTGGCTACAATTGAATTTATCACCTGGTGAAAACATTTCATCCTGTCTTTAATGAGTCTTTGTCTACATATAGATGATTTCTGGAAGACTCTTTGTTCCCAACATATCTTCTAAGTTTATTTTCTCTTCTTTTTTTTTGTGTTTACTGTGAAATTCATGCTTCCATTCAGAGCTGAAGGCCTCTTGAATCAGGCATTTTGCCAATAGAAGAAAAGCAGTAGTACTTACCCTAAAGAGGTCACCACCTGACTGCAGAGGAGAAAAGATGAAAAAGTAGTTAGCATAATTACAGATAACTGTTGTTGCCGAACTTTTAATTATGTTACTTGTCTCCAGGTCCTTAGTCAAGACCTTAAAAATTGTTTCATGTCTCTTTATGCTGCTATATAGGAGTGGCCTGGACATCAGTTGTTTTGTAGGGTCTGCAAAGGTACATTTGGAGCAGTGAGATGACTCTGTGTCTTCATCAGTGAGAAGCACTGTCCTTGTCTCAGCAATTATGGGTGAGTTCTTGGAGCTCCTGCAAACTTAAATCTCAATGAGAATCAAGGGCTGACTCAACACTGGAATAATTCCTGTCTTTGTACAAGACAAGTCTAGCACTTTCAGACCTGGAGAAAGTGGTTCTGTGATCTTTGCTTAGCAGAACCTGCCAGTGGATCTTCTTGAGGGGCTCTCTGCACTAGATGGATTTGTTTAGGAATATGTGTAAATCAGTTGAAAGAGAGAGATTATTCACAATTCATCAGAGGTCTGTGGCCTCAAGAAAGTGTTCTGTAAGTGTATGTAAGGAACAGCAATGCTTTGAAGGACTCTTGAAATACTCTTGAAAAGGACTGTAAGCATTTTCTTTTAATGCAAAGCAGTTTTCTGTATTTCTGTTCATGCACACTTCCCCTTCCTTATGCATCCACAGGAAAGACACTGGAAGAATAGTTACCTCTATGATAGTCCTAACCTAGGAAGTACCAGAGAACCCACTGTAATATTTACTCTTTGGAGAATTCTTAGCAACCCTCTGTGAAAGGATTGTTGCTAAAATTATGTACCATTAGTGGCTGCTGGGGTTCTTCCACCTGTAGTTGGCAACTGGATCTACAAAAAACATCCGAGTTACTATTAACAAATAGTTTGCACACATCTGACCCCTCTATGCAAACGTCTGAATTTCATACAAATCAGATAAGGGTAGTGAGTGGCAAAAAAACCCAAGCAACCAACCCCAAAAAAGTCCTGTATAGATGTTTCTATATCTAAATGCCAGTGCATGGTATTTGGTTGTTCTCGGAGAGCAGCTACATCTGGAGTTTTTTCTTTGACAACTGGAATAAAGACATACTGCTTTGTTTCTGAGATGTTGAAATTAGGGTGAGAATAGCCTTGTGGTCCTGGGAATCAAGATATTCCATTTACATACTCTCTTAGCTATAAAACGGGAATCTGTCTTAACTAAAAAAGCCAAAATCCAAAAAAGCCAAGTCCTAAAATAAAACTAACTTTTAAAATTTCCCTGAGTTAGAGGTCACACAGAGTTGACTTCCTACTTTTATTTTTAACACTGGAAAAAATCATCATTGTCTTAATTCTAAAACAACTTTTCACCTGAGGAGAAACATATAGTTTACTATTAGTTTTGGGTGATACAAAATTAAATACATGAACTGTCAACACTTTGAATTTAAACCCGCAAAATGAAATCCAAATGTGATCTATCCAACTAATTCAGTGCAAGTGGATTTATTGCCAAGAATGAGAAAAGATGAAAACAGAAGCTGAGTGAAAAAAAAAATATCAGATCCACTCTGGGATTATATATTGGGTAGTATAAACTTCTGGACTCTGTCTATAATTGAAATACATCTCTGCTGTCAGATGTACCTGGTACGTAAACACAGAGTTTTCAAAATCTATTCTTCAGTTAGAAGGGGGAGAAAAAATAATTAATAAAACTTAGTGGTTGAATAAAACACATTTACTAAAAAGTCATATTTTCTGTGTATTGGTTTCCATGCACTCCTGACCAGTTGGTGGCTTCCTGTTTCCGTTGCTGAACGCTGCTACCGCAGTAAGACAATATATAGCCACGGATATTACATTGATTTACTGAAAGGGTACTGCAGGAGAACAGGAAACTTAGTTGGCCAGTGTTGCACTTCCATAACAAGCATTACTGCCAGATAATTAACCTTGCTGTTTGTTTAGCACCCTCAGAAAGCTTCATTACCGATACAGTCAATTATCTTCTGGTAATGGCTACTACAGAAGGTAAAATTGCTTAATTAAAATTATTTAGACCAAAGAGGCTGTATGATTGGGTAACGGATATTGGAATGGAATAACATAATCTCTCTGAGCTACATACCTCATATAAGTCTTGTATTTCACATTTCAGTATGCCAAATTCTGTATCTTTCCACAGAAAAAAACTAATAATAACAATATTAATTATGTATTTATTCTCCCACCTACATACATTTCCTTTCTCAATAACATCTTTTTATAAAGCAGCTACAGTGAGAGGAGGGAAGAGCTAAATCAACCGCACAGAGTGCTTTAAAGAGTAAGGATAGAACTGGGTCCCTTGCATGAAGGAAAACAAAAAGGAAGGGAGATTATTCCTGGTAAGAGGCGTAACTCACAGCTACGCAGGTATGTGCTGGGTGTTGCTGAAGAGAGTCTCTTGATGGCCTCCCCTGAGGAAAGAGATTCGATTTGTTCCTTGCTCTGTGTCAATTTGCATTTCCACCTTTTTTATAGATCATCAAAGAAGTCGAAAGAGGCCTGAGTTTTTGACAGTCGGCCTTAAAGTAGGACTATCTTTGAAGTTAAAGGCTGGTTGATATGGAGATACAGCTTTGGATGCCTCTTTCAGTAGGACTTGAAGATAAGATTTGTTTTCCATGATATAAAAGTCTTCAGAGCTTTGCTCCCACTTCCAAGAGCTCTTGGAAGCCCAGTGGGTCCATTAGTATAGACTTAAATTGGTTAGTCTTACAGCAGCTAGTTCTGTACTCCCAGACAAGTGAGCTCTGACTGATGTGCGTTTTGCCAATAAAAACCCCAGTGGGGTGGAATTATATTAGTAAAAGTATTCTTTTACCAGTCTGTCTTGTTTCACTCATAGCTGGTTTTCCTTTGTGGCTGCAAATTTGCAGCCTTGCTGGTCCACTTAAGTCCATGGTAAGAACTCTTTGCTGTATATACAACATAATGTTGTTATTGTAACTATGCTTGTAATAGCAGCCTTAGTCTAGGCATGGTATATGATTTATTCAGTACCCAGTATTCCTCTCAAAGACTATATTTTTTTAAAGGTATATAAATGTCAAATGTGTAATATAGGTGAGGGGAGAAAAACCCACTGAAGTAAATGGCGTAGATGAGAACATCCATTGCAATCGGCACCTAAGCTACAAATCCAAGTTGGAAAATCTGATCCTGGACAGGCATCTGTGCACCAGATCACCTCGAAAAACTCAACTCCTACATTATTTTTGATAATGGGACTTGAGATTATATGTCACCTATGCACACTTTAAACCTTTGTCTGAACTTTGTGAGTTATGGTCCTTTTGAGTGAATTGAGAGTTGCTATAGAATAGAGTCCAAAGGTAGAAGCTAATGAGGTGAAGGAAATTCTGGTGGAATAAAGTTAATGGCAGAACTCATGATGGTTTCATACAGCCAAGATCTAACTTATGATTTCTGCACCAAGCTCTGAATTTCTAGTGTCTTAAATACATCTCTAACAACTATAGCTTTTTTTATCCCCTAAACACTGTAGAAAACATGAGAGTTTATAGCTGAAATCATATTTGCTCTAGTATCTCTATCTGTAAATAATTTCTGCTATTAAGAGAATAATTGTGATCCTTTCTGCTGATTCTGTCTCAAAATAATAACGGCAGGCACAGTACTGAAACCAAGAACTCTTCCTTACTATTCCAAAAAACACCCAAATCAAAATGCAGGAATAAGCAAAAAGCTACTTAAGAGGTACTGCTTCCTTACTAAGCATGCAATTAACCTGTGGACCTTGCTGCCTTAAGATATTATCGAGGCAAATAATTTAGCTATATACCAGCAAAGCCTAGCTATTTATATAAATAGTAAGAATAATCCAGAGGTATAATAGCTGCCATAAAATTTAATGAATTTAAGAACTCAGAGTTAAGGACACAAGCAAGACTACTAGCTCATAATTTTACCTTAAGTCTTGCCACGTTCAGTGTTTTAACAAAGCCTCAGATCTAAAGCACATTGTTTTGTGAGAAGTTCAATTTTCTTCTTTAAAAATGTGGGAGATGTGTGTTGCTGGTTCACTTGAGAAGTCTAAAAAAGTGAAAACTGGAATTCAGATGAGTAGAATGTTTACCTCCTACTTTGAACAAAAAAAGCGTTAAAAAATCAGAAATGTCTTGTACTCAAGGTCATGGTTCTTTGTGGAACTGACCGGTAATGTTTGAATGTTAGTGGCAATTGTTACTGCACAAAGACAACTGCTACTCTGTGGGGTAGTGTGGGGAAAGGAAACGTTCATGTTGACAGCTGACACCCTTTATATACCACCAGCCCTGAGTCCTGTGAGCTGCACGTGGGGACAGAAAGACCGTGACCATCTTTGTCCTCTGTTGTAATAGAGCCACACTAGAAATCAGAGAGCAAGCGCAGGCGTCCTCTAGAATGTGCCAGAGATGTCTCCAAATAAATGAAAAGTTTCGTCTTTGAGTAAGTTATGGTGCTTCAACAACACACATCAGCAGAGCTATAGTAGAGATATGCGTGTATGTATTTTATTGCAATTTACAAAAATGCATATGGACAATTCTGCAGCTAACAGTAACCTTCTAAGAGCCTGAATGAATTTTTGTTTATCTCTGCTGCCCAAGAGAGGCATGTGCACCCTTTAACAGATCTTGTTGCAATATTCAGTAAGGTGCCAATAACAATGATGGGCTTTGTAGAAGTGCTGGCAGATGCAAGAGATGGAAATGACCTAGGACAGGACAGTATTTCTACAGAGCAGGAAAATTACCTTTCTTTTTCAGAAATCTACCTACAACTTTAGAGCATTTTATGGGTAACCTTTGTATTTGCTCCTTCCTTGCTCTGCACAGAGCATTGACAATGCCACAAGGACACTCTGCAGCCTAGAGCAGATGCTAGCACTGCTTTAAATTAGCTCTTATCATTCAGTGATTGATTTGCAACCAAGTGCCCTTAAACATGTTTGTTCCCCCAAATACAGTCAACTCAAAATAGAACTTCAAGTGAGAGAAAGTACAAACAGATTCGAGTACATGGCATACAATTACTGTATGGAAACAATAAAACAGGGGAAAAAAATAGAAACCACTTCAAATATTATTTCCTCCCAAAAGAGAGTGTAATCAAGGTATAATGAGCATTGAAATTAATAAATTAAAAATAAATGCTCATAAGAGGGAGAAAAAAATGTGTTAATCAGTTGGCAATTATATTTTTGGCATTGTAAATTAATTCCCCAAATGAATCTCCTCGCAGTTTATTTCACTCCATTATCTGTTTTCTTCCTTATTTTTTATCTAATGATTAGCATTTCTGAATTCTGTACATTATGATAATTTTTAAAAACCAAAGGTGTTTGTTTAAAGATAAAAAAAGACAATGTGTCAAATGCAAGATTATGACATTTTGTCCTTTCCAATCTGTGAAGGAAAGAACAGAAATGTCCTTATAACGCAGCTGTCCTTTTAGAGCGCTCTTTTTTTTTTCCCCTGGATTGAGCCTTGTGGCATTACTCATCTTCTCAGTAATGGAAATGATTCTCAGTTGTCTCCCAACTACCACTAAACAGCAATCTGAAACAAAGCTCATCTGTTCCAACTCCTCCATCTTCTTTGCCCCACCATTAAATACTAAGAGGCTTCCAGGCAGCCCTAGAAGTTTTAAGTTAAGAAAGAGGAGGGGGAGAAAATCCTAACTCTACTTATTGACAGTTCCTTCTCACTTGTGTATCTCCTGATTTAATCACAACAGCATTTTCTTTCAGCCCATGTATCAAAATCTGCAGTAGCTAGACAATTATTGATGCTAACCTCAAATAAAGAAGGAAGTAATATATTAGATAGCATCCAGGGATGTGATTTGATCTGGGAAGTAATTAGGAGAAATAAACAGCAGCTGGAATACTTTGTTTGCTTTTGTTTCTCCCTCTGCCCCACCAAAAAAAAAAAAAAAAAAAAAGGCAGAAATGTCAACATCGTGCTTTGTAGATGAAAATTCTTGAAACAGAGTGAATGTCCATAAATGTAATTTACCATAGCAATGCAGCTCAGAGGAGGTGAGACAAAAGGCTGTATTCTTCAGGACTTTCTGAAGTACAGAGGAGAAGAGAAATTTATTGCGGAAGCAGGAGGAAGGGCAGAGCTAGCACATAAACCAAGGTGTCACTGGGATTTCAGAACTCAGGCAGTTTAGGATTTGCTGCACAGTGAGTATTTCCTGTATCAGAGAGGCTCAGACACCGCTGTGAATCTGCTCCTGATTCTTTGGAGCTACGTTCAAGGGTAAGGTGGTAAGCGGACATGAGATCTTCTGCTGCATTTTCCTGCCACCGGTCTCGGGAGCGGCGGTTTGCCAAGTGTTGATCTTGGTTTGCTGAGGAAGGGAGATTCTCTGGTTTCTCCCTCTGGTCTGTTTTTTGAGTACCCTGTACTCTTAGCAAAAAAACATACCAGTTGCCTACTTGCACCTCTACCTGGGTCTATGTTTCCACCATCTGACTAGAAAAGGACTCTACTATGCTCCTTCCTGCTATCTGTCCTTCCATCCTTCTCCATTACACCATCTTGCCCAGCATCTTGTGGAGCAGTGACTTGGGGATCTTCACAGCATGGTGGAATTTCACGCATGCCCTCTCCCACTGGTGTCCTCCCAAGCAGCACCTATGCTGCTTGGCGTCAGGGTAGAGGAAGACTGGATGATCTGCCAGCCAACTTGAGCCACTATATCTGGTGTAGTGCCGAGAAAGAAAAAAATATCCACAACACTAGCACAAGAGAGGGGTGGCTGATGGGCCAAATGGTTTTTATACGAACGTGTGTGAAGCATGAATGCGTGGTGCTGTCTTCACTAGACTCTGAGGAGGTCTTTAGCTGAACAAACAGTGGCCAGTAGTTATGAAGTGAGAAGACAACGTGCTTTTCTGACAGTCACTTGAAGGTGGTCTTGTCACGCTATCGTACGGATGTTTCTTGGTGAGCTGTAGCAGCTGGGTCACCAGGCAGCACGTTTGTGAGTTGTCTTGGCTGTATGTAGGCTGTGCCGCTTGCAGGAGGGAGCGCTCCATCCGTGCCGGTGGGTGCTGGACTGAAATAAAACTGTAGGTACTGCTCAGATATAATGTAATGATTTACAATTAAGTAATTGGAAATGCACAAAAAGAGACCTGACAGTGGCATCCAAAAGAATTGCCAGCAGCTAACCACATTTTGCACATTAAATGCATGTTATTATCAATTGTTCAATTAGGTCTGTGTTAGTTTTGTAAAAAAAAATAAAGTATCCAATTACGGCAAAAGATTAACACAACAGTGTTATGTTCTGTGTTTTCCTAGCTTTGTCCTATTTTCAGCACTAAATAGACTCGGGCTTCTTCCTTTGGAGATGTTGGATTATTCAGAGATGTGGAGTCAGTCAATCTTCTACTAGTAGGATTTTTTGTGTTAGACTTTTGTGGCAATAATTTCAAGCTATTCTGTTTCATGTTACTCTTGTTGTCAGTAAATATTTTACAACAGTATTGTTAGCCTGGCTGAAATGGGATAATACTCCATCAAGGATCTTTGATGTATTAAAAGAAGTCTAATATTAAATATTCCTGTATAGTGTGCTGACGTTGTATATGTGCTCTCCTATGCCCTAACAACCTGGTACCTGCAAATGTTTCACCACAAAACTGGCAAATCCTGTAAAATGGGCCAAGGGCTGTTGGAATACAGTTAGTTGGGCTGTGACTGTGTGGCCTGTGTGCTGGCCCACAGCCATGCTTTCTCTGTGACTGATGTTATTGCTGTCTTTCAAGAGACTTCTTTATTCTTCACTTGCCAAGATTTGCGCAGCCTTATTAATTGCAATTACTATTGTTGCAAACAATGTCACTTCTGGACTTTCAATGTCAGTGTTGTATAATGCCTAACGGTGTATGGTTTGGTTTTTGGTGTTTGTTTGGGGTTTTGTTTTGTTTTGTTTTTTTGAAAGGAAATGAAAATATACCAGTTTAGTTATTTACATATCTACTAAATAAAATCCTCTCATAGCCGTGGCATCATTCAAGCGGTAGGCAATGCTGACACGATAATGCCAACATGCAGGCAGCAGTATTTCCAGTATCTTTCTGCCCCATTCCATGCCACTCCTGCCTCTAATGCTTCTTCTTGAGTCAGTAACATCCATGGGAGCTTCATCCCTGTTGAAAGCGGAGTTGTGTTGCATCCTATGAGCTGCTCCTGTTAGAATCTTCTGTAACTTTGCGTGTAAAAGTGCAGAACTGTGAGCCTTGGTTCAAATCTTTGTAAGGTGGAGGACACTGTTTCGAAGCCATTTTAACCACTGTTCTTCCTACAATAGTGCATTCATTGTACAGTGTAAGCAACTGATAATAAGCAGTGTGGGTCACCTCCTTGCCATTTCAGAGTCTCCTAAGAAAGTACCCGTTAGTACAGCAACAGCAGTGTGGAAAGGACTGTCAGTTTAAAAGGAAATTTAGAGCTCCGCAGGGAACAGGGGCGTTTGATTTAAGGAGTGTGCTATGAACAAAAAATGCTGTTGGCGGTGTGAGGTTGTTCTCCTTCCTCTCTTTCCACACTCGCCAGGTGCTAGATTTGCCTCCTGAAAGGACATTTGCGTGTTCGTTTGTCAGTCTTGAAGTTCAAAACTTTTCCCATTTTGTATAAAGTAACAGACTATAGTTTAGCACTAGGCTTTCTTATTATTCCTCCCTTTGCTCAGGTGCCAGGGAAAAAAGCCCAATTGAATGGGGAAAGTCTGCTCAGTTCTGCCTTCCCATTTTCTCTGTGCAGTGAGGGAAAAGAACTTTGTGCTGTGTTGTTCGTTGCTGTCGCTGGGCACATAATGAACGAAGGAAAAGGCACAGGCACTACTGGCTGCTGAAACAGATGGGGACTTGTAGCCAGTAATGAAATATCATGGGTGACAGTTCTTTCCAGCGGCAGTGGTGGTGTCCTTGAACAAGCCCACCTGGATAGTTTTGCTAGGGTTATAGGAGAGAAAGAAAGGGAAGTTGGTGTTTATTATCTCTCAGGCATCTGTTTAATTTGCATGTAGAGAGCTGCCCATGTAGTTAGGTACTGTGCTGTTATACTTCTGGAGGACAGAGCCATCTTCCAAGACCTGTGGTTTCACTTATTACAGAGATGGGGAAATCAACGTAGTGGGCCAGATAACCTCAAGAACTTGAGGTAGATTCTCTGCAGAGAAGTTGAGGTCCCTTCCAACCCTAACCATTCTATGATTCTCTACAAAGTTATGGAAAAGGGACAGGATACTTATTTTGAAAGCCATCTGCTTTCTCATTCTGCTGAGATGTGAATCCCACTAGAAGGTGGAATGGCTACAGAAAGTCATGAGGTCACGTTGTCCTTGTGCTATTGGATTAGGTTAGGAAAGCTAAAGCCATAATAGAATTAAATCTGGCCAGGGACATCAAGGGTAACAAGAAAAACTTCTGGAGGTATGTCAGTGATAAAAGGAGGACTAGGAAAAATATAAGCCTTCTCCAGAAGGAAACGAGAGACCTGGTTACCCAGGATATGGAGAAGGCTAAGGGACTCAATGAGTTCTTTGCCTCAGTCTTCACTGGCAAGAGCTCCAGCTGCACAGCCCAAGTCACAGAAGGCAAAGGCAGGGACTGTGAGAATGAATAACCACCTGCTGTAGGAGAAGATCAGATTCTTTACGTTCTAAGGAACTTGAAGGTGCAAAAGTCCATGGTACCTGATGAGGTGCATCCACGGGTCCTGAGGGAACTGGCAGATGAAATTGCTAAGACACTATCCATCATATTTGGGAAGTCATGGCAGTCTGGTGAAGTTCCCACTGACTAGAAAAGGGGAAACATAGCCCCCATTTTTAAAAAGGGAAAAAAGGAAGACCTGGAGAACTACAGGCCAGTCTGTCTCACCTCTGTGCTCAGTAAGATCATGGAGCAGATTCTCCTGGAAACTGTGCTAAGGTACATGGTAAAAAATGAAGTGACTGGTGACAGCCAACATGACTTCACTAAGGGCAAATCACACCTGAGCAATTTGGTGTCTTTCTACAACGGGCTTACAGCATTGGTGGATACAAGAAGAGCAAATGACATCATTTACCTGGACTTGTCCGAAGCATTTGACACTCCCCTACATGACATCCTTGTCTCTAAATTGGAGAGACATGGATTTGATGGATCGACCACTCAGTGGGTAATGAATTGGCATGACGGTCGCACTCAAGGAGTTGTAATCAATGACTCGATGTCCAAGAGGAGACCAGCGACAAGTGGCGTTCCTCAGGAGTCGATACTGGGGATCGTGCTGTTCAACATATTTGTCAGTGACATGGACGGTGGAATCGAGTGCACCTTCAGCAAGTTTGCTGATGACACCAAGCTATGTGGTGTGGTAGACACACTGGAGGGAAGGGATGCCATCCAGAGGGACCTTGACAGGCTGGAGAGGTGGGCCTGTGAGAACCTCATGAAGTTCAACAAGGCCAAGTGCAAGATCATGCACATGAGACGGGGCAATCCCAAGCACAAGTACAGGCTAGGCGGAGAATGGATTGAGAGCAGCCCTGAGGAAAAGGGCTTGGGAGTGCTGGTGGATGAGAAGCTCAACATGAGCCGGCAATGTGCACTGGCAGCCCAGAAAGCCAACCATGTCCTGGGCTGCATCAAAAGAAGTGTGGCCAGCAGGTTGAGGGAGGTGATTCTGCCCCTCTATTCTGTTGTCATGAGACCCCACCTGGAGTACTGCATTCAGCTCTGGAGTCCCCAACACAAGAAGGACATGGAGCTGTTGGAGCATGTCCAGGGGAGGGCTATGAAGATGATCCAAGGGCTGGAGCACCTATCCTATGAAGAGAGGCTGAGAGAGTTGTGATTATTCAGCTTGGAGAAGAGAAGGCTTCAGGGAGATTTTACAGCAGCCTTCCAATACCTAAAGTGGGCCTACAAGAAAGCTGGAGAGGGACTTTTTGCAAGGGCGTGTAGTGATAGGACAAGGGGCGATGGCTTTAAACTGAAAGAGGGGAGATTTAGATTAGATATAAGAAATTAGATATAAGAAATTCTTCACTCTAAGGGTGGTGAGGCAGTGCAATATGTTGCCCAGAGAAGTCGTGGATGTCCCATCCTTGAAAGTGTTCAAGGCCAGGCTGGATGAGGCTTTGAGCAACCTGGTGTAGTGGAAGGTGTCTCTGCCCATGGCAGGGGGGTTGGAACTAGATGATCTTTAAGGTCCTTTTCAACTAAAAACATTCTGTGATTCTATGTGTTTCAAATACAGCTTTTTCTCTGTAAATAAGTACAGTAATGCTTTGAGGAGGATCAGAAAGATAATTCACACATATGTATGTATGCGTATAAAACGTGTGATGTGTATTTTGAAATGGAACATAAACATTTTCATATATATACACATGCATGCATAAAATAGAAAATAAAGGCTCTATTTAATGATAGAACCACATTGATGAATGTATTAATCTTCCAGTAAAACTCATATTTGGAGAGAGAACTAAAACTAACATCCTTACTCTTTAGTAATCATCAGGTATTTCAGGACATGAACAATTAAAACTGTCCTGCTGAGGTTTGCTAATCACATGTATGTGCTATCTCTCCCCTCATGTTTTTTTCAGCTTTCTTGTAATTCATAACTAAGCCAAGTTGCAAAAATACCTGGTATCTGCATAGCAGATTTCGTGATGGCAGTATGTGCAGCAGGGAAGAGGGAGTACTGGGACAAAATGTGCAGTTACATTTTTTTTTTCCTGCAATAAACTTCATGTCATCTTGACATCCTGCAAATCCAGGTGCTGCTTACAAGAAAGTTGTATAGATAACCTCCGAGAAAAGACAGCTGGTAAACTGCATGATTTCTTAAGCTGAATCGCCAGATTTCCTAAATCCAAAAATCTGTTTTACATCATAAACCAAGATTTATTCTTCATTTCCAAGTTTTAGCAGACTCATCCTCACTATTCCAACTTCTCTTAACTTTTGCTCACACTTCAGTAATTTTTCAATCGTGATAGTCTCAATGTTTGAAACACTTTAGCTATTTGACACTTCAAACTTCATGTTCATGTTATTGAATCACTAAGAGTTTGATAAAGGATCTGAAAGAAATCTACCTAAATCTTGCTTGTCTGTTCTTACTAGCATTCAGGTGGCCTAACTGCCTCCAATGTACTGCTTCTATATTTCACATAACTGTTCTAAACAACCATGCAGATTAGAGTTTGTGTCATATGGGAATTCAAGCTTTTTTGATGACTATTTTAACAGGATGATCACGTTCTTTGGACTACGCTGTATTTATTACTGTTGACATTTTTAGGAGAGGAGTCACTAGGAGGTGCTTCTTTTCAGTTGCTGCTTGGGATCTGGACGTTGTCTATGGGGTTGAGATCTTGGGAGACTATTTGTGTGCCCTTTATCAGTGATGGATGGGAGGACATTGCTGCCAGAAAGGAGAGAGCTTAATAAGGTGCACTTAAGAGAGTTGTTTGTATGGGCAAAGTTACAGCCCTTCCCCCTTTCCTTCAGTAAATGCGTGCCTACTTAAAGCTGCCTTTGTTCTGAGCTCAGTGCAGTTAGAAGAACAACAGTTTTACTCATTTTCCTGTTACTGTTTTATAAAAGGATGAAAAATCTTAGGGATGTAACAGAAACAGAAGTGTTATTAACTTGAAACTGCCATATTGCTTATTTCCTGCTTTTCCTTGGGAGACCTTTCTGTAAATCACCATTCCTGAGGGCAAACATGTTGACTGGCATTAGACCTTACATTCTTGGAGGATGCTCATTTTTATTTAAAACTTTTCACTGGAATGAGGTGTCTGATGAATCTGCATTTTCCTAAAAAAGATCTAAAGCCATTGTACAATACTATTACTTTAAATAGTGCTGTGGGAAGTAAACTCCATCAAATTATTCTGCCCTTTAAGAAAGTTCTCACTTGACCTACAGAAAAAGAATGCATCCGCATAAGACTTTATTTTAAACCAAAATAAAACAAACCCCACTCCCCCCAAACTGCAAAGTCAACCACATTGCAAATTGTCTAATCAATAAAACAAGCAGTTAATTTTTAATGAGATGTTAAAAGCCCTCTCAAACTTGATCCATATTTCCATAAAACTGTTGGAGGCAAATTTAAAGAGGAACAGTTATTTATTGAGGAAATTCCATTACGGCTGTGTAGCTGTGAGTGGGAGATGGACCTGCAGTACAAAGCCAGGGTTTAAGTCCATTCCAACACTTGACTTTCCAGTGTAATTTCTGATTCACAAAGTTAATCTGGGAAACAATTGTGATTTTCAGCTATTTATTTTTAGTGCTGTTTCCACTGCAGGAGTGCCTGAGGTCAGACAACACAGGGTGCTCTGCAGGTGCAGCCTGCAAGGGTGCCTGGAAAGAGTGATCCAGTCAAAACAGGCTGCTATGTTGCGATGTTAATTGTTAATGATAAATAAAGGCAAGTCTATTATACATAAGTGCTTCACAAGCACTCTTTTCCTGAGCATATCATAAAGGGAAGTGGGTCTTGGAAGACAAAAGAGCAATGAGCTTTGAAATTATTTCTGGGAAAGGATTCCATGCTCTGAGCTTAGCAGGGAAGAAGATGTTGAGGCATTCATGGCAGAAGCAAGCAGGCAAGGTTACTGTTCTTTACAAAGCAGGCCTTGGAAATCAACAGGGTTTTTTGTCAAAATAACTGAAATCGCTATTTGTTTTGGTATCAGACCTGATTAAGAGTCTTCCTTTTTGCACCAAGATGTTCAAAGTGGAATGAGGGTGAGGCAGTTTAGCACTGGCTCCAGGCTACTTTGCCATAGTGCAGGGCAGGTTTCCTGAGTAAACTGGGTCAACATTACTGTTCTTTATTACAACTAAATAAATGCAACTGCGTTGTGGTAAGAGGAGTTTGATTGAGGAGTCTGGGTTATATGGTGTATTGAGGACTACAGTACTTAGGCATTACAACTCCTAGGAAGCACTCTACCGCTGTGGAAAAATACAGGTTAATGTTGAACATTAAACAAAGGACTAGAGTCTAAGTCTATAGCTAGATTAGTTATTTTGATATGAGGAATGTTGATATGCTTGGTTGTTTTCATCAACAGTGTTAAAGTGAACCATTTATTAGCTTGATTTCTAGTCTGTGAAAATACTAGGAAATAAGCACATGAAGTCTAAGTGGATATATGAAAATCAGTCTGATGCAGGGTAAAAACAGGTACTGGAATCTCCCACAGAACAGATATTTTGGATTTCTTTCTTTTTAAGTGTTAATGCTTTGCATCTAGATGAGGTTTAATGCATGTCATGTTCAAGGTATTACTCTTAAATTTCAAGACCTGAGTCACTAAAAACCTTTTCCTGCAGGCCTTGTCTATCACACTGGCTACTTCATCCAAGAGACTCAGCAGAAGTAGTTAGATTAGAAAAAAAGAGGGACCTATCGTGAGCATAATTCCTGTGTGAGAAGTCAGCAGGAGCTGCTCTTGGTGTGAGATGCACATATATGGTCATTCACAGGTCTATTACCAACTTTCTGGAAATGCGTAGCTGACAGAAAACAATCAAAAAAAGTTTATTTTTACACTGTTTTTATTATTACAGTACACATACTAATACAGTTCACATATTTTGTAATACGATACATCTGCTTTATATATTAGGAAGTATCTGGACTTTGATAAACTCAAGTGGAAGTATGGGATGGCAAGAGTTGTGACAGGCCACTTGAGAAACCATATGCTACAAATGGGTGTCTGTTTTTGCAGCAGTTGCATGGCAAGAAGGGAGTTGTATCTTGGCCTGTCTTCTCGTTAGCAAATGAGAGAATCCTGCGGGAAGCCACAGCTTGCTGCTTTTCCTTCAGCAGGGCTGTGGAGAGGGAGAAATCTGGGTTCCAGCAAAGCCAGGGAATAAAGTCAGGACTGGCACTTGGGGTGAGAGCATGTGGGACTTTTCTAGGTGTTAAAAGGACAGACAGACTCTTGTAATGAACATGTTGCCTCTGTGACTGTTCGGGAACCAGTGAAAATCCCAAGTGCCTGGTAACACCGCAGGAGTTCACATGTTTAGAAAAGATCATTTCTTCAGCATTTGTTTTCTGCATTTACTTCAGTGGTGAGGTGTTGCTCCTGAGCAACGCCCTTGAACAGTGGAAGAAGAGCAGCAGCAGCAAGGCGAGCTCCTGCTCCTTGCATTCTGAATTGAGGCTCAGCATCAACCTGAAAGGATCTTTGTTGTGCCCTCATGTAGTTCACAGTATGCATTATATAACAGACCAGTTCCAGGTACGCTTTTGTATTGGAGAATTCATCTAGATTTTTTAAAATTCTGCATCTTGATTCACCCTGCGTGTGTGTTTGTTTTGGGTTTTGTTGCTGATGATTAAATGCCGTGGCATTGCTGTGTGTGCTTCTTTCATAATCTTGTTCTCTGATGTTCTGTGAAAATTATCAGTCTCATCAGTTCCTTCAAATGATATATTAATAGTGATCTGTAATATTTATTCTGTAATGTACAGTCTGATGTTTTAGACAAACTCCATGTTCATTGTAAGGGTTTTTTTTTTTTTTTTCTGAAATAGCTGAATTGCCTATTGGAGATGTAATTACACTCTGTTTGTAGTTACATCTGATGTTTGCTTCTTTATTTCATTTAATTAAAAGTGATAACATGAATACATTTGATGACTGCTTGTCCCCAACTCTTCTACTACCCAGCCTCTCTGATAGTAGAAGTTTATTTAGGCTGGAGATCCACAGGATCGTAGCAGAAATCACTGAACTGCTATGGTGGATGTAAATCTTTCACTGAGAGGAAGAAACTGCATAATCAATTATTGATCTCTCCTGATTCCTCTTCTGATTAAATCTTCCAAAATATCGATATAGACTTATAGCAAGAAAGAGGTATCAGATTGGGGGTGAATGTGCCTGACCTTGCCATGGGATGAAGGCAGCTGAAGAGTGGTGAGACAGAGAGTGTGCAAGAGGTGAGATGAAGTCATCTGACAGAATATGATTGTCATTGTATAGCTGCTGAGAGAGAAACTTTCAGAAAGGCTGGTGCTGGATGTTCCTTCAGGAGCTATTTCGGATAAGAATCCCATCTGGAACAGCTCCAAGATATGTGAACCAAGTCATTGCCAAATATAGGCCCAGAATTAAACTCCTCTGTAGCCCATGATTGCTTTCCTGTCTGGTCAAAAAGATTGAATCTGGCAGCCTTCTGGGATATGCTGAGAAAAAAAATTAGATTGATCAAGCTTATTAAAAAGGCTGAGTATTCATGTCTCAGCGGCTTGAAAGGATGAGAGGAGTTTTTGCAGGTGCTGGCTACCTAGCTGTTGGAACGATTGTTTAACAAGATTTGACTGCTGTGCTAAGGGATGTCATACCTTGAGAGGAACATGGGATTCCTACTGTATTTCTTTGTGGACTCAGGGCCACAGTCTCTGGGATTTTGATGGTTAAATACAGCTCTAGATTTTTGTAGGTATACCTATAGCAGCAGGTGTTGAGGAAGGGCTTCATAAACAGCTTTAACGCATTTGAAGTTGTCACCTTCTGGACAGGAAAAAATAAATAAAACAAAGCAAGCCCCACACATACCACGTAGCAGAGACCAATCCACCTCAAACCAAAATCAATGTTATGCTTCCTGTTATTGTGTTAGACAGAGGATTGAAAACTTGCTTTTTCAATTGATTTGTTTTCCACTGCAAAACTAATTATGTCCAATGCAGTTCTTCCTCTACCTGCCTCTGGAGGGGAAACTATATTGGCAGTGGTGGCTCCTGTCCTTTGCTCACGTAGCTGTGTCAATATGCCTGTTGCTTTGTTGTTTGTTGAAGGGTGAAAGATCCCAAACTTCAGCAGAGTCCTCCATGCATTCACTCGTTCAAAATACCCTTTTCAGCCTTTCCAGCCCCCAGACACATGGTGCTGATTGAAGCCACCCATAGTGGTACCCTCACTTGCAGAATGAATGCATGGATGCACATCAAGAAGAATCTATCTCTAGGATTGGTGGGTGCTAATGCGTTTTACCTTTGTCAGGGATTTTCAGAGATGCCAAATCAAAGACCTGAATTTTTCAGGTGTTTTGGAATGAAAATGTAGTGAGACATCAGAGGACTTTTACTTTTCTTAAGACTTTGAAAAAGTGAGAGGTTGAGTGAAAATCTTCCCTTCTTTTAGTAATTTTTAAGCCTAAAATGTTGTTTTCTTGGAGATGTTTGGTAGACATACGGAGAAAGATCTGTTCCTGGGGTTCCTGTCTGGATTATTACTATGCAACTCTTCTAAAGCCAGTGATGACTGCAGAGTAGATTTCATGGCCCACGTCAGCCTCGGAGATATGGTGGCACAGTTCAATTTGGGGTTTAGTGAGCCACAGGCTTCATGTGTAGTTCTTCCTCTCAAGATGTTAAAATCGTGGAGTCCCAGATGTTTCATTCACGATGGCAGCAGACTGTCATGTCCGTACTGGACCCTCCTAAATTCTACAGACACACCTGATACACAGTAGTAGATCAGTTCTGCTGAGAAAGAGCTTTCCCCAGGAGGAAAATTTGTTCTGAACTGAATGTAGGGGCTGGGAGGTGGGCTTTTCAGAATCGTGGTTTCCTCAGATGATGAGAGCTGCATTGGGCAGTAAAAGCCTCCATTGACGTTGCCTTGCTAAAGAGCAGGTCTCAAGGCACCGCAACAGCTTGGTAAGCTCGTCCTCTGCAGCAGAACCCCGGCTGCTGCAGAGTTCTGGTGCAGCGTGCTGGGAATTCCACAGCAGCTCCCCTGTATGTGAAAAAGCAGGAGGGTTTTATTAAATTAAATGTGAACTTCCCCAACACAATCACTGCATTTGCTGCTCTCTAATACGTTTTGTTGTTATTTTCTATTTGTTTCACGCTGTCCTCTGCTTTCAGTTTTCAAAGATGCTAAAGATACTTGTGTTGACATGTAATAATATCATAAATGCCAGTCACAAACTGGGAGGCGTAGAGACATGCCAGGATGGCGATCTATATGGTGGGAGCATCCAGTTAACTGGGAGACCCTCTGTAGTACGAGAGGAATTGACACACTTCATCTCAGATGCAGTAAAGAAAATGGGGATTTTCTGAGAGGTGAAATATTCATGAACTAATCCTCTCTGAGGACTCAGGGGTTCTTAAAGCCTTGAACACTTCTTCTGAGATGCTCAGTACCTCAAAAACCTCATCTTAGATTTAACTCAGCATCAGATTAGGGAGAAGGTTGTTTTCATGCTTTTCTGATGTATACGACTGTTTGGGGTGCTTAGAGTAGAGGTGGACAATTGAAGTGTAGGAAGGCAATGAGACTTCAAATTATCTATCCTCCCTTGGCACAAGTCCTATTCCTGCCTGCCGTACGCAGCCTTCCACTACGTGCCATCTCTTGCTCTATCTCCTGCCTGCAGTGCCCTGATTTTCTATCATGTCCCTGGCTTTTGGCAGTGCTTTATTTCTGTTGACTACTTGTTGCATTGGCCTAGCTTACATGTTTTGCTGTCTCATCAATTAATATATTAATGCCATATTTTAATTTTAATGTATTAGGCTGTTTCTCTTATTTTATAACTTATGGATATAAGGCAAGCACCATCTTTCTCTGTTGTGTTTTAACACAACGTTATTTGGAGTTACAGTTTTAGTTCAGGAGTTCAGTAATCACTAATCTCTTGGCTCAATGCTAAATTGCATTGTGAGGTCCCTTCCAACCTGAATGATCCTATGATAATAATTAGTGCCCCAGGCAGTCAATGTTTCTGTGGCCATGGAACTTTCTCCAGAATTATGAATTTGAAGAAACGACCAGGCTGTGAACTGTAATGCAGTATTACCTTTATGAGTTTATTGACAGTTGGAAAGAAGATGTTCTGGAGGTGTAATCTATCCAATGATCTCAAGGGATCGATAAATCAGGAGATGGAGGCAGACATCTTCTGTGCTGCTAGTCTTTTTTGCAGGATTAACTGGGCAAAATTAATACTCTCAAGTTCCAAATACATTACTGGGTACCAAAAATCACAACTCTTTACACCTAGCTGTCAAAACCCTCTAACTCTTCCTTGATATCTTCGATGCAATTATGCATGTCCAGTACAAAAATCTTTGGTGTATCAAAAGTGGAACAAGTAGAAGGAGCATAGAATAAAATAGATTTAGTATAAAATAAACAACACAGGGTTTGCATTATTGATTGCATGAATAGGTTTTGTGCTTAAATCATTAGAACATTACTTGTAAAGAGTTGAAAGTTTTAGGTAAATTGAACTTTCTGCAAACCAACCACACCACTACAAGTTTTAAACACACCACTAACTCAAGGTTCTTAAGACTACAAAAGAGCTTGGTGCAGGTCATGCATTACTATGTCCAGGTTGTCATGTTTATAGATGATATACACGATAACTTCCAAAGAAACTTGGCTTTTGTACATCTTTGTGCCAAAGAGTACTATAGATGAGACGCTTTTCATTTTCAGTAGCAGTGACGGTATATGTAGGTAAGTCTCAAAACGTCTGCTTTTCTCTCTTAAGTTAATGAGGTCGTTTTTAAGGTGAAAGGAAGAGCACCACCTTGTGACATCAAGAATAATGTTGCTGTGGTACTTGATTCGGAGAACGAAAGGAGTAGATTTACATGGTTTTATTCTTTAACGGGATTTGTAGAGCTGAGGTTTCTCTTTCATTTGCCTTTTCTTTTAAGACCTATCAGGGAAACTGATTATTCCAAGTGATACAAATTCAACAAATCAGCTTTATTTCATCGATATGAAAAGCTCGTTTTCCAACTTAATCTCAAATTTCACTTTTAAATAGATTCACTTCAGAGAAAGATTGCTATAAAGTCTTAGCAGATTTTAAAACTGCCAATTAGACTCTTAGTCCTTTAAAACTGAAATGTGGTTTTCTTTTGCAGACTTCTTATCCCTTACTTCATCTTTCAGAAGCTGTAAGGAAGGAGAGGGATTTTATAAGCTTTTTCCTAAGCATTATGCAGAGACCCTCCTATTTAGGCTTGTACAGCTTTAAGCATCTATGTGCGCACATCCAATTTGTCGGGAGACTCTTGTGGACGAAACTCCATCCTAGTGCACAGGACCTTCAACCAGACCTGTCCACTTTTCATATCCTCAGCTATCAGACTGGATGTTCAGACAGACCAAAATAAGTTATAGCTGCCTGGACAGGGCATAGATCAGGACAGTGTCAATCCTACTAGCACAAATTTCTTCTGACACGTTTTTGCACAAGGAGAGGCTTTGGCAAGGATCGGTTGTTCAAATACAGTGTTGAATAATCCATATAAGAGTGCATGAGCACTGCCGGAGAACTGGATGTAAGCTGTTCCTACTTTTATAGAACACAGAGAATTTAGAGAGTTTAGAATATGTTGATTGCAAAATGATAGCTTTAATGAATACAAGGATATCACCAATAAGCCATAGGGTTGTGGGTTTTTTTTCCTAACTTTTACAAAATTCAGAAGAGGAGACATGCTTGTTAGTGAGGGCATTTTATGACTATTGCCTTAGGCATTTATCTCCATAGCAGATTAGCTTTTACCACCAAATTGTGCTGTTTCCATAACTGTGACTTATCTAAGTCTTGAAAGCTGGAACTTTCAAAAAAAATGTAATTTTGTGCTTTTTGACTTGTTTGCTTAAAAGCCTGTTGATTTTTTTCAAATTCATATTTGTATTTTAATGACAAACCCAATAGCTTCAAACCAAACCTAAGACTGACTCAGAGAATAAAAACAAGACTCCTCTCCCCTGCTCGTGACATGGATTAGTGTAATTTAGCCAAAGATCTGTCAATCTCGTTCGGTGTGAATGAGATCCCACTGGAGGGATTTGAATTAGTGCAACATTCAGCAAGAAGGTTGCGCTAGGACAGACTGTGATCTGACAGCATCAGGTGTCAGATTAATCCTGCAATGTTAAGAGGATTTGAAACTTATTTGTACCTGGTTAAGACTGGCAGGTGTGGATGAACCAAACTCAAGCAGTGCACAGTAGATTGAACGTAACCCTGGGTACTGCAATTGCACAGTGCCCAGTCCAATTCCTGCAGTTTGAAGAAGTGCTGTCATGGATTATGGTGCTCTAGAAAGAAACAAGGACAAAAGTAGAAAATACTCCTGAAGCTGTTACCTGGAGGAAGGAGAAAGGCTGGACCTAGAGCCAAGTAAAGAAATAAAGAAATACTGCTTGAATGGGTTTTTCGCTGTGGTTGCCTGGGACAAACAAAAGATGTTGTGACTTCCCATCATTCCTGGTTTCCTTGGTAACATTCTGCGTGTTGAGAAGTGGCTGTTTGAAATTCATATGAAAGGAAAAGCCCTTGGAAAACTACAGTCTGATAACAGGACTTTTTCCTTTCTCTAGAACAAATCGGCAACAACCATGTATGTATTTTCTTGAGAGAAATTCGAATAGAAGGACTCATTTGTGTGTTGCTGGCTAGTTCCACCTACTGATAAGATACACATTAGCGTATTTTTCATCCAGACAGGCTTGTTCTGAATCTTTCACCTGATTGCTGATATGCAGTGCATAAAAGAGAACACTAGGTATTAGTTTGAGAGACAAGGGATAAAGAATGTATTTTGGTCATTTTGTGGCATGTTTTGTGACATTTGTTGAGCTCTTTGTTTCCTCAAGCACAATTCTTGTTCCGTTTTCATAGAAAAGAAGAGAGAACACGGCCTGATTGGGGAATTAAACATTTGTACAATGCGTTCAACTGTTTAACTGATTAAAACTCTTGAATCTGGCACACAAAGGCATTTTAAAACCACACAAACACCTTCCATTTCTCTGTCAACAACCAAACAGTTTCTGTTTAGAAGAAAGATGCTTGCACAGCCTCTTTTGCTTTTGGGCATTGATCCAGTAAAACTTTTAAACCTCTTATTTGTTAAAGGAGAAAAAAAATCCAAGCATGAATTTTTGAACAGAACTTTTAACGACCTGCATGTTCAAGCAGGCAAAGGGGATTTTCAGTCAGTTTCTTTCTCCCCTTGGTCACCTTTTATTTTAGAGTGGTGAAGGGCAAGACTTTCGAAAGTGATACTGGTCCATGATGCTCACAGCGGCTGCTCTGCAGCATTAGAATGGCAAACCCCAAATCTGTTGATGCACCTTTTGAAAATGCTGACTTTTTTGATAAAATTGTTAGTGCTGCTAGTAGTGTGAAGGGTCGGGTAGGTCTCCCAGCTGTGTGGGTACTAGGCTGAGAACATCAATTTCTGCTGTGATCAGAGAGGTCTGATCTGACCTCTAAGAAGCTTTCTTCTCAGCAGGCTTGGGCTGGCAAATCTTTCTCCTCAGTAGGCTGGGGCTTGCAAATCTCATCCTGAGGTGTCCAAACCTTTTCATCTGGTGTTCAGGATGCCTGGGCACCCAATTCAAGGCTACAAATTCCTGTCTGGGAAGGGAGCTAGAAGGTGAGGGCTGCCAGCTTTGGTGGTCCAGCATGTGAGTCATTCATGGCCCGTCACCCAATGTTTTTCCAAGCAAGTATTCTGCTAAGTCCATAAATATGAGCCAAACTGAGAAAATCTATTTTCAGGACAGAACTCTCAAATTGATTTTTTTCCTCTTCTCTGTTGAATTTTGTTTTTATCAAGTACAAACAAATTTTGCTGCCAAAATCTACATAATACCTGCAGAAGAGGATACAAGAGAAATTGTTTACTGTTTTTATGGAGTAATGTTTTCTGTTGTTGTCTGCCTTGGGTTTTTTGTTTGTAAGTTTTTTCCTTCCCTTTTAAAGAAACTACCAACAAAGAAAATGTAATCTTGATTGCACTCCATGGACACAACTCCATTTACTTTAAATTCCCATACTGCTGAAAATCTTTTTGTTTATTTCTAGCAAAAAATCAATGAAACAAAAAAATCATAATCCTTCTGAGTTATCTACATTTTCAGGAGGACTAAAATAATAGCCTTGCAAGTTAGGAGAGGGGACATTTTCAGTCTATAATAACTTTTGTCTTTTTTAAAAATTTTGAGCACTTCCCCCTCCCCCCCCCGATATGACACATTAGGCAACAGTACTGACTGGTGTGATTCATAGAATCATAGAATCATAGAATGGTTAGGGCTGGAAGGGACCTTCAAAGGTCATCTAGTCCAACCCCCCTGCAAGGAACAGGGATATCTCCAACTAGATCAGGTTGCTCAGGGCCTCATCCAACCGGGCCTTGAACGTCTCCAGGGATGGAGCACCCACCACCTCTCTGGGCAACCTGTTCCAGTGTTCTACAACTCTCATGGTAAAAAATTTTTTCCTAATATCCAACCTGAATCTACCTCCCTCTATTTTAAAACCATTACCCCTTGTCCTATCACAACAGGCCCTCCTGAACAGCCTCTCCCCATCTTTCCTGTAGGCCCCCTTGAGGTACTGGAAGACCGCTATAAGGTCACCCCGGAGCCTCCTCTTCTCCAGGCTGAACAGCCCCAACTCTTTCAGCCTGTCCTCATAGGAAAGGTGCTCCAGCCCTCTTATCATCTTCGTGGCCCTCCTCTGGACCCTCTCCAACTGGTCCATGTCCTTCTTATGTTGGGGACTCCAGAACTGGACGCAATACTCCAGGTGAGGTCTCACGAGGGCAGAGTAGAGGGGGAGAATCACCTCCCTCGACCTACTGGCCACGCTTCTCTTGATGCAGCCCAGGACGCGGTTGGCCTTCTGGGCCGCAAGAGCACATTGCCGGCTCATATTGAGCTTCTCGTCCACCAGTACTCCCAAGTCCTTCTCCTCAGGGCTGCTCTCGATCCATTCTCTGCCCAGTCTGTATTTGTGCCTGGGATTGCCACGACCCAGATGTAGGACCTTGCATTTGGCCTGGTTGAACTTCATGAGGTTGGTACGGGCCCACCTCTCCAGCCTGTCGAGGTCGCTCTGGATGGCATCCCTCCCTTCCAGCGTGTCGATGGCACCACACAGCTTGGTGTCATCGGCGAACTTGCTGAGGGTGCACTCCATGCCACTGTCCACGTCACCGACAAAGATGTTGAAGAGGGCCGGGCCCAACACGGACCCCTGAGGGACGCCACTCGTGACCGGTCTCCACTTGGACATCGAGCCGTTGACCACTACTCTCTGAGTGCGGCCATTGAGCCAATTCCTTATCCACCGAGTGGTCCATCCATCAAACCCATGCCTCTCTAGTTTAGAGAGAAGAATGTCGTGCGGGACAGTGTCAAAAGCTTTGCACAAGTCCAGGTAGATGATATCCATTGGTCGACCCTTGTCCACCGATGCTGTCACCCCATCATAAAAGGCCACCAAGTTGGTCAGGCACAATCTGCCTTTGGTGAAGCCATGTTGGCTGTCACCCACCACCTCCTTGCTCTCCATGTGCCTTAGCATGGTTCCCAGGAGAATCTGCTCCATGACCTTGCCAGGCACAGAGGTGAGGCTGACCGGCCTGTAGTTGCCCGGGTCCTCCTTGTTCCCCTTTTTAAAAATGGGGGTTATGTTCCCTCTCTTCCAGTCATCGGGGACCTCGCCAGACCGCCACGACTTCTCAAATACAATGGCCAGTGGCTTGGCAACTTCATCCGCCAGTTCCTTCAGGACCCGCGGATGGATCTCATCAGGTCCCATGGACTTGTGCACCTTCAAGTTCCTCAGATGTTCCCGAACCTGCTCTTCAAGTACAGTGCTCTTCAAGTACAGTGCTCTTCAAGTTTTTTTTCATAAAAACTGAAAAGACTATAGCTTACTCACCCCACTTCCACTCAAATTGTACCAGGTAATCAGCTCCTTTAAAAAATGTTTACAAAAATCATCATAACAGATCTTAACCTAAGTATTCTTTTTGCTGAGATGGTCAGGATCAGAATCACACATGCATGTCGCTCAGCCTAAAATGCCTCATAAAGTGCATTTCAGCTTAATGTAGAGGCTATTGTGTGAGCGGTCCTATTGGAATGATGTTGACCATCTTCTCCTTCATGCTGTCTTTGTTCACTGTTGCACACCTCTTTAACAGTGGTAGAAATTGCTTATTTGTACGAGCAATGCTGAGATACTGCTATGTGTTTCAACTGCGTGGCGTTTCGCTTTTACAAAAAAGTGAGTAGTTATGTCAGCATTTGCTCTTGCATATAATTCCTCCCTTCATCACTGCATTTGATTTGTTTCCATGATCTAGTCTGCATTCAATTCTTTCGCCTGCACCTGTGATGGAAATCTTGGTGAACTACCAAAAGTAGTCCAGCCTCTGTGGCTGTCATGGAACTTCTCTGAAATAGAGACTGCATCTTCTTCCTTCTTATAAGGCTTCACTTGGCTCTGTGGGACTGCAGAGACACCAGGGCTTCTGGTTATAATGAAGAAATGCTTGGGCTGCTCGCTTACTAAGATATGTTTGTATTTGAGTACTGGGAGGAATTCATATCATACAGCACCAGAAACCCATATGCATTTTCTTGTCTAGGCAGGGCATCCCCTCTTTCTTCCTATCTCTTTCTAAATCCCTTTAAAATCTGTTTTACAGTGCCATTTCTGATACTCTATCTTGTCTCTATGACTACCGTAGGTTTTAGCTATTGTAACTACTTTCTCACAGATGACCCTGGCATAAAGAAATATTTTATAGGTAGGAAACATTGCTAGGGAAGCTCTAGGGGAATCTTTACTATAATAATTGAGTGGTCCATGCTCACTAGCAGGGACTTCTAATTTTCTTACCACGTTTTCAGCCATTATCTCTGAACCTGGACATCAACTTTTCTTACTGCCTTTGGGAAAGGGAAGGACAAGAAATTCACATCCCTATTTAGTTAGCTAGTTTTGCTAATGGAATAAAAATATCAGCAGACTTGGTAATTTCAGAGGAACTCAGACGGACATCTGCAGAACTCCTTTCTTTTAAGAATATTGTACTGTTCTACTCCTCTGGTCATGTGGGATTTCCTCTTTTCCTTCCTGATGGTGCTGCTCTGATAGCCTTTCCAGTATCTTAGGCTGAGCTGCAGAATTCAAGTCCACATAGATAAACAAACAATGTAATTTTGAGACCAGAGGAGAGGTTTTATTGGAGCAGTGAGAAGACAAGAGTAAAATTCTCCTTTGTGTGCTGATGTAATGGCCTCAGATTAGGAATTTTATCCCCTGAGATTGGGCCCCAATTAAAGATCTCAGTCTTCAACTTTCAAACGAAAATAATGAAGTCATGTAATGCTTAATTGTTTAATGGTAAACTGCCCAATAAACCGTTTATGTAGCATGGCACCGTGAAAGAATTTATCCATAAAAACTGACTCCATCCCCTGGGAATCTGAATCTTTATTTTAGCATGAGTAAGCATTTTAAAAGCGAGTAGTACCACTAGCTCATTGATTAATTCTGTCCTCCAAATCAATTCATTACATAACCCTCTCATCCCTGCAAATCATAATAATCTGTTCCTAATGAATCAATTGTTCTTTCAAAACGTCCAGTCTCCTCCTCTACCCTCCCCCTATTCTTTCAATTAATTGACCTCCCCCAACTTTCATATGAATTTTTCCTCTCTTCCTCCATGTTTTTGTAGGATTCCTCAGCCTTCCAGCTATCCCTGCTGTTTTCCAGTGCTCTAAAAACCCTCATCTTCTGAGTTTGCCTTCCCTGTTTCCCCACCTACTGAGAAAGCTGCAGCAGTATTCAGGCTATAGTGGGGCAGCAATAGAAGCTGCTTCCAGGTCCCTGAGCCTTCACTTCTGCTAGGGAGCAACTGGCAGCTCTCAGTCTGTCTTTTGCTCTTCAAACCCTTCCTTAGTATAACAAAATGCAGGACAGCAGGAGCTGTGCGAAATATGGAACAGTTTTTGCTGGGGAGCAACAAGGACAGGGTGGATGAGCATTGCCTCATGCAGCCGCCGGTGAGCCAGGGGCTGGCAAGTCTCACTCCGTCCTGGAGTCCCAGGACAGCTGCATTGAATTCAGGGCAGGCCAGAAGTAGCACTCAGCTTTTGATGCTTGTTTGGGATGCCTCAGTCCGTATAGAACCTTTTTGTCCTTTCTTTGTGGTCTTGTGTAAGAAAACAGTCACTGGCTCTTTCCCAACAAGCCTACTTTTGAATGGGAATGAATTAAAACTGGCTATTGCTGCGATAGTTTGAAATCTTGTGTTCTGGGTTTGAGTTGTATCTGGACAACGCTTCAGCAATAAACAGGATCAAGTCGTGGTTTTTTTTTTCCAGTTGGAAAGTAGCGGTGCACAGATCTTCATACGCGAGATTAGGTCTTGTAGGCAGCCAAGATGAAAGTATAACAAAGCCTCTGTCCTCCTGTTGCAGAGCAAAACTGACAATGAACGAGATGTTTTGCTAAATGTAAAGCAGGGTCTTTGGAATACAAAATCTTTGATCTCTGTGGGTTTTGAACCTCTACATTTTAAGATTTTCCAATTCAAGGATAAATCACAAAACTTCATGGGGAAGAAAAAAATAACTTTCTGTCTGTGATCTGGATTTCTCAAATTTCCCTGTGTACCAGGAATTAACGTTGCATGTAGTTTAGCACCAGTGGCCTTACAGTTACATTAAATTATAACAATTATAACAAAATTATAACAACATGTGAGATTTAGGGGTGGTAGAATGTAGACTGTTTTATGTGTGCATTACATGCGTTAGCTTTATCCAGGTAGTAATTTTGCAAGTCTCATTTTGTTTCTAGTATTGCATATATTGACAACAGAAGTATTGATGGTGTTTTAATATTGGTAAAAAGCAGGAAAAAAAAAGACAACACTGGAATGATAAAGTTGTATTGGCATGCAGATTTATGAATGTGCTAAATAGAAACAGAAGAATTAATTTAGTAAATGCTTAATGGATAATTCACAAAACAAGTTTATATCTGCTTGGGTGAATTGCTTTATTGACTCTGAAATGTAAGGACAAGAAATATATACCAAGAAAAAATGAAGAATAGCACAGTTGTTCCTTTCCTTGCCCTGCAAGGTAAAGTTTTCCTTTTTACAGAGCTTTAAGGGGCCTTTAAAAAAAAAAAGAGAAGAAATGATGTTGCTAAGATTAAGCCCTAATAACACCTCGCTCTTCCATGGTGCTTTAATTGTTTTTCTTTCCTTTCAGTGGCTTCTTTGCCCTCTCAGTGTGATAAGAATTTTTATAATCTTGAAGCAGAGGGAGTCAGGAGTCACATATAGAGACAAAGTCCTAGATTGCACTTTTATATTGTTGGGGGAAATGTCCCATTTCATCACATTAATTAAGGAAATTATGTTCTAGACTTGGCATCTGCTGTGTCATGCCATTGCTCTTTATCCAGTTGGGTTTCTGTAATCTTCTCTTCTAGCAGCAGAGAATCTCCAGAACTCATGAATGGCAAGGTACAGGAAAGCTGAACAGAAACGCACAGGTTTGCCACAGCTCCCGTGGGGGTCAGGACAAGAGCAACGAAAGCGCTTTAAAAATAAATTGGGTTTGTGATGTATATTATAAACATAGAAGAAATATTTAATTTGTTTTTATTCCATATGTTTCAACTTCTGTTTACTGCTAGAAATAGGTTGGATAGAGCTATTACTACAGTTTTGATGAATTCCATTTCTCTCTTGGCCTCAGGGCTTTGAAGTTCACCACCAAGCCATAGCCTACACTGTATTTGGGGCTGACAGTAGGGTTTGGATTCCCACTTGTCCTTCCTTTTAATTATTGTCTGTGTTCTGCCGAAAACACAGAATTTAGGAGGACAGAGATGACCTCTACAGCTGATTTCAAGTCCCCAAGAAGGTGTACTTACTGAGCTTTAATTGTGGAAATAATAACTGATAAGCTGTGGCTGTTTCACAAAGTTGGAACCTTGTAGGCTAAAGAGAGAACTGAAGTTTCCCAGTTGTCAGGGAGTTATTTAAATACCTGATGCTTATAGTAAAGTTGGAAATGGTAGGAGTGAGGGAAAAGCTATCTCTTCTTGGTTCCGTGTTTAAGAGAAAGTGTTGTACAGTTCTTTGAAAGACTTTGTGGAGATATATACCACCAAGGGTGGACTGCCCTGAATCCCAAGCCAGGAGAAGCACCCCTTGTGCCAGCCCGACTGAGGTGCTGCAAGGACAGGAGGGTTGAGGAAGGGATTCCTGCACTGACAAGGTTCCCACTGACAGAATCTCAGCTCTCTTTCCATGCAGCATGTGGGTCTCTGAACAGCCTGACACACCTCACCCTTCCATTGTATTGCGAAGGGATACTGGCGGTTTTGGGTTTTGAATCCTGCTTATTGGCCACGTGCCTGAAGCATAGATGTTGCAGGGCCTGGCCTTTCATACACTCGAAGCCTTGAGTAGACGTTACCCATCGGTTCAGAAAGTTTCCAACCTTACTTATTCTTATTTTAGGATGAGTCTTGTCCTACATCAAAATGTGGTGACAAAGAATTATGTTCTTGTCAATCACATGTACGAAGGTCACTCATATTGCATTAAAGGAGCTGCGTAATTTAAGCGTGATTATAGTATGCTAGTTTCATAATTAGCTCTATCTAAACTTATTCATATAAGCCAGCTTCCTAGTGCTCTAATTCACATTTGATCTGCAAGGCAGGAAATTTGCATGCACTAGATGACTACGTTTTACAAAAGATGGCTAATCATTGGAAAAAAAAATCCTTTTGCATTTATTGTTCATAGAGAACTCAGTTGGTATTAATATGGCTATAATTTGCAAAGCTAAAAAAACGCCATTGTAATTTAATAGATTCATGTCCAATTGTTGTTAAGTGCTACTATACTTTATCTTGTAGCAGGAGGGATTGTTGCTGTAAAAGCTGATGAATCTCACTTTGTGAAAAGGTAGGTGAGGTGACATTTTAAGGTTGAAACCAGCAATTGTAATTTGGAATCAATACTTCATGCCCTAGAATAATGTAAGATACTGTTCTGTCCTAATTGGCTGGAAGCTAAAACGTTAATGCCAACCCAGCAGATGTATCCCCAGCCTGTAGTTTCCCATGAAGATTTGGTTTGCAAATAGATGGCTTTCTATTTATGGGTAAAGTAAAGCCTAATTGTGAGTCTTCACAGTAGCAGGAGCTGCAACGACTGCGACTTTAAGGGAAGTGACTGGCTGATCACACTGATGCTGTAGAGCATACCAATGAGCTGCATCAGTCTATCTTTTCCAATATGTGGAAATCTTCAATAATCAGCAGAACATAGACAGCAAATATCCCATTGTTTTTTCACAGCAAAATGTTGCAAAATCAGAAAAATATGGCAAACTCTAATTGGATTGAAAACAATGATTTCCTCTCAAATAGATTTCTGATTGCAAACTAATATAATCCAGTGATGTCCCAAGTAATAACTGCAATGCACAGATGGTGCCAAATTGAAAGACTAAGTGACTGAAAGTGTTGACATGGTAGATTAAAAATCCATCCGAAAATATTTCTATTTCAGGCTGTGTTTCCCGCGTTTCACTTCTTATCCAGACTATCGGATTTTGTAGTTGTGTGGCATTTTCTCCTATTTCAGTCCAGCCACTGTTACACTTAAAGCCTTTTATTGAGGCAAGGAGAAAGTATACCTTATGTATAAGTAAAGCCAATAATTTATTATTAGTATAACTGAAGCCTTGAGAGTTTGATCATTATTAGTCCAGATCTAATTGCTGCTAAGAAAGAATAATAATGAAGTTAAAATTACTATACACACACACAGTTTCTATCCCTTTTCTGGCGTTATGCTTGCCCAGCTGCTGCTAATCTGGATCCTAGTCAGTGGTGTCATACTGGTGGTGGTATGTGCCGTAGGGGGTGACAAAGAGTTGTCAGCATCTGGAGCCCTTTGCAGGGATGAATATTATGCTGAGTATGTTGGTGTTTTCTTCTTCCTTCCTCTCACATTTACTGGGGATCATTTTTGTATTTTTGTCAACAGGCTTTTACATCTTTCTCTCTCTTCATTGATCTACAGTTCCAGGTTATATCTAAATCTACTATTTACTTTATGTATATTAGATATTATTTCTTTGTTACTGCTAAAACCAGTTTTATCCAGCTCAAGATCTTCCTGTTTTTAACTGACCATGACTGAACTGTTTAGAGCTACAGAGACTCCAGTGCCAAGCCCTGGCCTCCTCTCTTATCTCCCCGTGCCAGCACTCCTCTATGTCACATCCTATGTCTCCACTTCCCAAGGCCTCTTCTGTTGTACCAGCCCTGTATTTCCGTACGCTACGTAGCTGTGCTAGAGTCATAAATATTTCTTTTTATAGCATAACTGCTTGTTACTGCTTTCTGTATGAAACTGTGATTGTACCACACAAAGATAAACAAAAGTAAAGTAAATCAGCCATGGACACCTGATCAGTTGGAAAAACTGCTGTCACAGCTAAATAGAGTAAAACAAAGCTAGAGGCAGGTCAAGAGAAGCCTGGACAGACCAGACCTGACAAGCCTCAGTCCTGAGGCCCTGTAAACTTGGTACAAAGCTTACGGCGTGCTATCAGCAATGGCAATGCCGAATGACAGGGCTACACGGTTATACTAATTGTAGATGAGCTGTGCTAAAGGTACAGTGATTTAATATGGCCTTTGGGGAGGGACTGTGTTGCCTCCACCATGGCCATAAGCGTTATGAAAAAGCACTTCTCCCTTTTGATAAAACTTGAATGTATTCTGTTTGTTTAAGCTACAACACTTGACTAAGAGACAAAAATTCAAATTTGGTTGATTTTGAACATTGAGAAATGCACAGAACATATTAAACTTAGGTCCTGTGATGTCCTACAAGCCAGAGCTATGCTTCCAATGAGAAGCACCTCAGCTATCTCTGTGTCTGTCACTAAATCACCTGCCCCATTCAGCAGTGGTCCCACATAACTTTTTTCAACCTTTTTCTGCTAAAGCAGTGACAGAAGCTGTTCTTGTCCTTGACATCCTTAGCAAATGTTGGCTCCGATTTATCTTTGAGTTTCCTATGACCATGCTTACCTGCCCCAGCAATGTTTTAAATTCCTCTTTTGAGTCTTGTTTAGCCAAGCTGGATACCTGGTATGTCTGTCTGTTTCCCTAAGTATCAGAATGGACTGTTCTTCCCCTCGGAGGAAACTGTCCTCAAAGACCTGCCAGCTTGCCTGAACTCCTTAGCCTTCTGAGCCTTTCATGGGATCTCGCAGATCAGTTTTCTGAACAGGCTGAGGTCTGCTCACCTGAAGTCTAGGGTTTGCACTCTGGTGCTCCCCTTCATCACTCCTCTCAGGATTTTGAACTTTGCTTCTTCGTGGTCACTACAGCCAAGGCTGTATCTTTGTGAATAGCAGATCCAGCTGTGTGTCATCCCTGGGTTGGCCATCCTGTACCTCTGTTAGGAAGTTACCTCACCCTCCATAAATCTCCTGGATTGCTTTTATTCCCTCCAGGAGAGGTCAAGGAGATTGAAGTCTTCCCTAAGAACCAGGATCTGTGATATAGAGACTTTCTGAAGTTGTTTAGAAAAGACCTTACCCTCTTTCTCACCCTGGTGGCGTGGTTTGTACCAAACTCCTCTCACAAGATCTCCCTTTCTGGCCTCTCCTCTTTGGAGAGATGTAAGGTGTGTGAGGGGAGAGTAGTGGTTATCAGGAAGAATCCTCATCTGAGCCCTTGGCTCTTTGGGAGACAAGTAGACCGAGACCCCGATGGGTATATGAGCTGGGAACAGGAGGTCATACTAAACAGTGGGCTGCCAAGAGATGTTTGTAAAGCTAGTTGCCTGCCTGCCAAGAGAGAAACAGGATTTTAAGTAAGCATTTCAAGTGTGTCGGTAGAAAAACTTCTTCTGTCAAGTAATAATTGAGTTTTCATTGAAACCTTTTGGTCTGAAACCGAAATCTTTTTCGTTTTTCACAGAAACTTGCTAAGTTTTGTTGTGAAAAGTTGATGCTTTCTGCAAGAAAGGACTTCACTTTCCAAACAACTCTGATAGGCATCAGAGCATAGAATACTGTTTGGTTTGAGTGGCAATAAAAACAGTTTGTGTGTAAAGGTATCGGGGAGTGTCCTCTGACAATGTATTTTCTGGACATAAAATACCAGTGGTTCGTTATGCAGGTAAAAGCAATGCATTTTGGAAGTATATTGGTGATGAGTGTTCAATTAACATTTGCTCAAACAGAACAGAACTCACTCTGCTTATTTTTATGACCTTTTTAATAAACTTTGATCACTTGCATGAACAGAGCTGAAAAAAACATAGCTGAAAGTTTTGCCTCATGTTTAGCTCAACCACAACCCAATTCTGAGCTGCTTGAAATTTGCCTTCCTCTGTAAGAAAGATGCTAAAGTTTAAAAGTGTGCTTAATGTTTTACTAATTGTCTGTCTTAAAAATTTTTTCATTCATCCAGCTTTGTCAGTTCTCCCCACACCCAAATGGCACTTTATGTAGTACTTGAGAATATGGCTGTCAGTGCATTGAAAACATGAAACATGAGTCTCACCCCTCTGAAGCCAACGTTAATACGAATTCATGTAAGCTAGCTGCAAAGTACTTTCACACAAAAGAAAAAAAAAAGGAAGAAAAAGAAAAGTGTGTATCTTAGTGACATTTTTCACAGAAACAAACCCATTTGCAAGCTTGACCGAAATGTGAAAGTGTGAGAGTTTTGCATTTCATCATGAATATTTCAAACACATCTGATCTCTACACGTTAGGATTGCTAACATGCAAAGTCACTCGATTAAGTATACGTTTAACCCTTCTTTTCTCAGAGAGGTGCTCGTGAGAAATCAAGCTTTTAAACTAAAACAAACCCACATCCAGCATCTATAGTTATCCTAATATTGAAAAACAGGCAAAAAATCATTGTTAGATTATTAATATCTTTTGCTTTTCCTAAATGAAAATAAGTTTTTATCCAGTTATATATACTATTGTATATTCTTCAGCAGACACTAGGCATGAACGTCAGTGATAAATTCTTCCTGCTGCGATGTTTTCTGGGCCCTGAAATCACATATAATGTTCATTTTCTTTGCATTATTTTGTGATATTACTTGGTTGAGCTAAAGATTCATTCAAGATTCTCTTTATTGGGGGCAGGGAGTTGAGAGGAAGGGAAAGGAATACATTCTTCTAACTTGTCGCTGAAGAGACTTGCAGATTTGGCCTCGTTTTTCTTTTTTTTTCTTTAAAATCTTTCTAGAGAGGCAGGAGAGAATGCCCGTGCTGCCACATGTTTAGGGCAAAGGAGAGTGGGTGGAGGCTTCTGGGAAGAACATTTTTTTTTTATATTAACCTCTGCTGCTTTATCACTTGAACCAGGAATAACAGCATCCTAAAATCAGGTTCCTAATGACTTCAAAGAGCTTGGAGTTGGGCTGTCACGTAGTTATTTTCTCAATTCCCTCCTTGTAGACTGAAGAGGCATTCCAAACCAATGGCTACAAACCCTACGCTGCTGCCGGTGCCGTAACCTCGCATGTCTCCGTGACACGGCTGGCGCCAGTATCGCTCGCCTGCGCCCAATCTGCCGCTGCGAGTGACTTCAAAGTTGTGTTCGAGTCTCCAGCGGGAGTCAGAGGTCACCAAATCGCACCTCTTTGACTTCCTTGTCAGTGAGCTCTAGATAACAGCGTTGTTCCTCTCAGAGAGAGGGAAAAGGGCAGGATGGGTGTAAGTGGCGGTGTTTCTGCAGTCCCTTTTAGTTGAGCCATTAGCAATGATGGTTTCCAGCATGAGAGTCCAGTGGGAAATTGAGCCGGGTGAAACACTACGTGGTGAGGCTGTCATCTCCTGCTTTTGGTTGTACATACGCAGTCGGTGGGAAAACACAAAGCCATAGGAGGAGGATTTTTTTTACTTTCTTTTCTTCCACTTTTTCATACTTGCACAGGAGTTAGACAAAGTCCTGCTACTGACAATTAAGTCAAAGCTTGCTTCAGCTTGGTGCTGCAGTATGACTCTGTCTCCTTCAGCACGCGTTTGCTCCTGGGACACATACAGCACCTGGAGAAGAACATAGCAGAGGTATTCAGGCAAATCCGTCCCAAAGGAACTGCACCTGCTTCTGATATAAAATCTCTTATGCTGCTCCCGACAGTTTTTTCTTAGTTAAAGGGGCTCTAAAATCTCATGTCCAGCTATGGGAGTATTTTCCTCTGAGCAAATATTACAAATGCAAGCTGCAAAATCTCCCCCAGGGGAGCCACACATGAGGTACAACATAGGGTTGTACCACGAGTGAGCCTGGGAAGAGGAAATTAATATTGTTAAGGAGCACTGTGAGGTCCTCAGGACTGTCTATGTTGCATCAAAAGCTATTGCAAGTCCCGATAGCCACTCAGATTTGGGAATCTACTGAGTTGTTCAAGGATCATGACCTCACCTTCTCCTTCTGCCTGTGATGTCTCAGAGGCTCAGCTCCTTGAAGGCAACTCGAGTATCTTCTAGCGGTGAGGCAGTTTCCTTACCCCCCAGAGCTAACAATGAGGAAGACCAGTGAACTGTATCATCAATTTTGACAACCTGGCTCTAAACAACCATAGGAAACTCTCAGGCTATTAATCTCAGTGCGATTTCTTTATCACTCTTTATCACGCTTTTCATATAAGAGAGCAAGGTGCCTAAGGTTTTATGGGAATTAGTAGGATTTTACTTAATGTTACGCTGCTTTCATACTGGAGCATTGCACAGGTGCCTTTTAATGTTGTACTGTGAGAAACCCTAGACTTGTGCAGATTCTTCTCATGGATGCCTGACCAGCTAGTAGGATTATTCAGATATTTAATGTTACATGTAGCTAAAAGTTATATTGAATAGCATAGTCACACCCAGTGATTTGAAATCCAGCCTTTTGGTGGCAGAGTACTATGAACAAATATGAAGGAAAATAAACCAAAACCAGTAACTTAACTGAATGTTATTAAACATGCATGCAATTATCCAGGTTTTGTTACCACAAGATCAAGCCTGTTTAAATGGACCTTTTAATAAAGGCAGCCCAGAATAGGTCATATCAGCCACAGAACTTTTTAAAAGAAAAGCACAGCAACTGGCAAAACTATGCAAAAAGCCTTCAAGAGTAAAGGTATTTTTGGATAGTGCAGATTTGACAGAGCTGGAAACTCAACATTTATATTATTCCTGAAAAAATAATTTAAGCAAAATAAAGTGCAGAAGGCTGTGGCACTTTGGAAATGTATTAAAAATGAATGTTTAAAAAACTTAAATCCACTTAGACTTCTGTGAGCTGTTTGTAAATTGGTTTTCTTATCTCCAGTGCATATCTTGGTGCTATGGTTGGCTTGCTGGTTTTGTATTATCACTAGTTGAGACTGAGTTTATCTATTCTCAATTGAGAATATAACAATTGCTTCATGTTAGCTATACTAACAGGGCCACATTAAGTCATTTTGAAGTCGGGATCACTTGACTTCACTGAAAATTCATGGCAATGGTAGGAGGGACAGGCTGTCTTTTGGCGTATTTGTAGGCTGTAAGCTGATATTACAATGATCAAGCAGATCTTAGATTAGTACCTAGAAATCCACAATTTTACTGTGGACACAAGTACCACAAGGTAGAGCTGTGAATGTGTATAAATTACACACGTAGAATGTTGTTCCCCTTATTGCAAAAGTGGACTTCAAATTGGTTAAGCTAAGCTGCTAGATAATGGGAGATATTTTATTACAAAGGAGGAATATGTGAGTTCTACCTCAATTATGTAAAATATAGTGGCTTTATGAGAAGTTTCAAATAAACTGAATTTTAACACAGGAATTTTTTTCTTATAATGAAACCTTCCAGCTGCATCATATATCTGGTACCAACCCCTGATAATTTGTTTCCTAATGAAGCTAAGAGATGCTTAGCATATCAGTTCCCTTTGAATAACCGTACTAATTCTAAAAATGTTTGGTTTGTGTGCTACTTCTGCCCTACCAAAAATGATAGCAGTCCTTCTGCATCTTCCCAACTGTGGAATGATTATTTTTTTTTTTTTTTGGTGCCATTGGCTTCAGTGATTTTTTCATTCCTGTGTAGCAAATAGATTTCTGAGCTTCTCCCCAGGACTTTTTAAAATGCCAATTGATGTACTTACTGTCCTCAATCAACTCGAGACCTAACACCTTTCTTTTAAGAAGAAATTTATTCTCTTAGACTGTCTGGGCTTTCTATCTAATCATTATTCCCTTCTTGTTTTCTTAGCTCTTACACTCTTGCAATTTATTCATAAGTAATTTTTTATAATAGATTGTATGCTTGTTACTTTCCTTCCATCCATAATATTACATTCTGTTCCTCTCTTGCTCTCTCTCTCCTCACCCCCCCACCTCCTTTTCCCTCCTCCTCTCTTACTCTTTTTTATTTGGTAAGTAACATGCTGAATTTCAATATTGCTGGTTAAATTAAACCATACCAAATGTGAACCTGTAGTGACACTATGGTAGTTATTTTTGTGCCAACCATCTTCAATCTCTGCATTTCTACATTCTTTGGTATTTATCTACTTCAAACCCTCATTAGCATAGAAATGAGCATCTCTCATTTCCTGCTATCCTCCATCAGATAGGAAGGTGTCTCAATTTTACAAGAAAGACATGGAGTTTTAGGATAGATTACAAGGTTTGACAAGAGCATGCAGGGAACCTGTGCTTTAGATAAGGATTGTATTTTGATCTCCAGAGTCACGGTTTTTGTTTAGTATTCAAATCTGGCCTACTCAACCCAAATAACGTAAGTGGACACTGTGCTATGAGGTGGCTATTCAGTGGAGAGATCACCAGCTCAAAACAGACAAAGTGGTGTAGAGGCAGTAACAACTTCTGGCTGTGTTTGATAAAAAGTTAGCAAAACTTATCCATGTTCCTGGACTAGGTGTTTTAAAAACATACAATTCAGATGAATGTTGTTGTATTCACAGCTGTTGTGTATATATTGGTGTTCTATAATGTCTAAAAGACAAACATGCCAATACAACATACAGCTGGGATATCAGCACACAATTATGCAAATTGATAAAAAATGTAAATGTTTCTCTATATATTGAAGTTATATTTTTTTCTTCATTAAATGTGCTACTGGACTCTAGATCTTACTTAATAATTTTGCAAAAATTATTTTGGATTCAGGTTAAAGTCTTAAGTAAAAGTCAGAAAAGAGCTTTAAACCCCGCTCATATCTAGAATCTACTGTGGATCATGTTTTATATCTGAAAAGGTGGATTTCACATTAAGCGATGGGAGCACAGAAATCTAAGACAAGAGAGAACATGGGTAAAACCGCTGATCGGATTTACACTAGATTTGAAGTGAAGCTGGCAGCCTAGGGGGAATCTAAAGCTGTCATCAGTGACATAAGCTCTCCTAGTAAAGGGAGCTGTGACTAATTTAAACCAGCTGAACTCACAGTGAAAACTAGTCTTCTGGTCATGAATAACTTTGGAGTAGGAACTGTAAGGACTGGAAGAGGCTTCTGTGTAATTTAAGTTGCTGAACAGGGCCAGGGTTGATGGTCATCTCCATAGCAGGAAGCTTCGGAGATGTCGTGGTTTTAGGCTGATCCAGCAACTAAAACTCACACAGTCTCTCCTTCTCCAATAAAGTAGAGAGGAGAGGAAAAAAAACAAAAGGACTGAGGGTTGAGGCAAGAACAGAGGGAGCACCCACCAACCATGGTCCTGGGCAAAACAGGCAGCGCTTTTCTCAAACCAAAACAGTTTATTAATGATTACTTAGAAGGACAAAGGGAAATAAAAACCGATTACTTGAGAGGACAGAAAGAAACAAAACCAGATCTTAAAACCGACACCTTCCCCCCCCCCCACCTTCCTTTTCCTCCCGGCTCTACCTCCTCCCCCCAGCAGCACAGGGGGCAGGGACTGGGGGAGTGCAGGTCAGTTCATTCTGTGCTGTTACTGCTGCTTCTTTCTTAAAGGAGAAGGAGTCCTTACACCCTTTTCCCCTGCTCCAATGGATCCCCTACCCACGAGGAAAAAAATCCACAAATTTCTCCAACGTGAGTCCAGCCCACTGGAAACAATCCTTCCCCACAGATTGCTCCGGTGTGGGCTTTACCACAGTCTCGGGTACTTAGGGAGCTGTAGCCACTCGCTCCGGCGTGGATCGTCACAAAGACTCCAGATGCCTTTCTGCCTTGCCGTGCCCCCAACACGACCATCCTCGGGCTCAGGCATCTTCTCCCCACGGGCTGCGAGTGGGTTGCTGCTCCACCGAGGCCGTCCTGGTTGCAGGGGGGCAGCCTGCTATCTCACCATCAGCCGCAGGGGAAACTCGGCTCCGGCACACCTCCTCCCGCTCCATCCTCACTGACCTGCTGTCGATGCAGCTGTTTCTCTCAGATCTCAGTCCTCTCCAGGTGAACTCAGCCCAGTGGGCACCCTGGGAGTGGGGTGCCCCCGAGTTCCCCAGCTGGCTCCGCCGCCGCCATTCTCCGTGGGCGGCGCCGGCCCGACGCAGGCAGCCGCCCGGCCGGGAGCCAGGGAGCGGGGGCAGTGCCCTCCTCCCTTCTCTGGTCGATCCTGGGCGAAGCACCTTTTCCGGTTCCCTTGTCCTGACTTAAATAGGGCAATTCGCAGAGGCGCCCTATTGGCTCAACCCCGAGGGGGATGGCAATCTGATCCGGTGGCCAGAACTAAGCCTAACCCGGATCCAAAACCGGGGAGGTCGCAGGGAGCAAAATCCCTCTCCTGCCACCAGAACCACCCCCCCCTCCACATCAAACCATGACAGGAGAGCAACTTGAGATCAACTGGCACCAACTCCTGAGCACAAAGGACTTAGTCTCTATGCTTCACTCGATTGCTCTTTTCCTACAATCTGTTGTTTAGTCTTTCACAACTGGCTTTCACGGTTGTGTCCTGTGTGTGCTTTGTTATGTCTTTGGAGGCCTCCAGGGTTTGTGAGGAGAAGCCCTAAGAGGCTTGGCAGCTAAGACAGGCTGGCTGCTCTGAGAGTCTGAAGCAGCAGCAAGCAGTGAGAAGAGTGGAAGAGATGTTTCCAATGACAGCTGCCCAAAAAAGATGAAGGCATACATGCATATCTCAGTGGAAGGGGGTAAGTGGAGCCCAGGCTGAGGCAGTGACAGTACTACAACATCCCTCTTCTATGGGAAACCTCAGTTTCCCACACTGTACTGCAGCAGGAGGCTTGAACAAACCCTCAAATTTCCCCCAGTCCTTGTGACTGGAAGTCTGCTCATGTTCTGTGAGCAATCAAGATTGGGATGAGCAGAGGTCATCCTTGTTAGCCAGGATTTTGAGACTGCTAACATCTTGTATCTGTTACTTACGGGCATCTCTTGGATTTCAAGGCATTCTTTCTGCAGACTGTATTTGATGAATAACAGCTCCCTTCAGAAACATCACTACAGAGCATTTTCTCAGTCAGCTTTGAATGTAGTCTTAGGGACTCAGGTCAGATACTACTGCTGGAAAGCCCATCTGTTGTATGCTGCAGTGCCAGTGTAAAAAAGGTAGGAAAACACTGTATCTGACTGGGGAAAATCTTTCATCATGTGGACCAACGCTGACTGAAACAGCCAGTACTGTGCTGGGACAATCACATCAACTCTTGGAACAGTGTGATGGTGTGAGCCATCTTTGCACGAGGAGTGTTTCCGCTCTCTATGTGTAGGCTATTCCTCTTGTAGTAGTAACATATGACAACTCTGCCCAACAAAGGTGACTTACAACTTTAGGTGTCGAATCACAGATGGTCCCAAATCTTTCCTGAATTTTGGCAGGGATCTAAATTTGAACTATTTGTCATTGCATGATGATGAAATGTCTAAGGTGAATTGTTATCCACATTCAAGTCAGTCATGATATCTGGTGGGTTTAGGATTTCTCATGGTATGTTTTACCAAACCAAAGACCTTTTTCTGTGGGTTTTTGACTTTGGATGTGGGGTTTTTTGTTTGTTTGGGATTGGTTTTGTGGGTGTTTTTTTGGGGGGAGGAGGGGTGTGCTTTCATCAAGAAGCTTAATAAAAGAATGAACTGGACCCCAAGCCTTTACTCTTTTTGAGGCTCCACTAAGTCCCTTGATATGTTGGTTTCTTAGTTGTTTTGATGGTACCTACATGAAGCTCCAAAGTTTTACTTGTTTTCGACTGTAAAAAAGCTTGCTTTTGATCCTCTACTTTCATTTTCTTGTTGTTGAACTTTCTGAAAATACAATATAGTAGAGTCTACATGAGAACTGAAATTGCTTACAGATAATTTTACAGTAAATTGATATCTAGAAATATTGTATTGCTGGGAAATAGTCTATTTATCTTGGGATCAGGGCAGATATGATAAAGATATGAAACGCAATCATCAAGATTCTATACCTCGGGCCAATTTCAGTTCAAGGCTAAGTAGGAACAAATCCCACCAACTTTTCAGAGAATGACATTACTTTACACCAGGCTTGTTTTTATTCAGATGCACTTTCTGGTAAGATACAGCATACATTTCCTATAAAATGTTTCAGAAAAACTTTATATTTCTCTGCAGCATAGCTCATAGAAAATGAAGCCTTATGGATTCTTATCTGTGCAAACACAGACTTCATTATGACATATATTCTTTGACAAGGCTAATATTTACTTATAATGCACATCTTACTAACTCTGAATAGCATTAGCACACCTATAATCAAAGTTTGACTTGAAATCTGCCTCCCACTAGATAATCCCAAGAAATACTTGTGATGGGCGGTTGTGTGTATGATTTACATGTTTTCTTTATCGTAAAAATATGATACTACTACTATCTCTGTTGTCCAAGCTATCCAAGGTTTTTCACCTGCTGATAACTTTCAGAATCGCTTTCTGGAAACTCTTCTGTTTCCTCAGTCAGGACATCACATACTTCTGTACTCTGTTGCTTTATAGTGGAACAGGAGGGGAAGGGTTATTCATATTCCTGGAAAAGAAATAGCAGGCTCCAGTCTGAAAAAGCCTCTTAAGAGTGGCTATGTTCACTTATCTGTCCTAATACAAGTGTATGTGTGGATATGTTTGAAGTTGTCTGTGGCATGGTACCTCTGTATGCTATCACCGTGTTATCTCAAGTCCAAGCCTGCAAATGGATATCAAGGTGGAAGGATTCATGGTAGATACAGTCTATCGGCCTAATTATTAACAGAGACCCACAGAGCCCCTAGATTGTGCACCTGCCTTCCCCCCACCCCCCCAAACCTATTTACCTAATATTCATGTTCACATACTGTGACTTGCCAAGTTCTTCAGCTCGCTGCCCATCTTCTACTAAAGGTGAATTGAATTTCAGGGGTGCGCTGTCTTTTAAAAGTGTACCTGGGGAAGACAGCTTTTGTGCCTCGTAGCCTGAGAAATGACTGGGAAGCATAGGACCTCGTGCCAAGGGTTTTAAACCCTCATGTCTCATACCCATTAAAAAAATATTCTAACTATAGGACAGATCTAGAATGGAGGATCACATCCTTGAGAATTAAATTGAGCCAAAGGACTGCAAGAGATCAGTTTGGACCTGAAAGGTAGTAATCCTGAGGGATCCTGCTTGGCAGCTTGGAGCCTGGAGGCAAGAGGGTCACTGCTGTCAGTGGGACTGACGATCCATGCTGTTTATTGGTATTTTGCTTCAAGTTTCTTGAAGGGAACCCAGCTGTGGGGCACTGGGTTTTAAATGGAACGAAATCCACCGAGACTCCAGTTTAATGGGCTTCACCTTTAGGGTTCTGTTTCAGGCTGTTTGGGGCAGAGCTGCCAAACTGTCAAAATTCAAGTGCTAACATTTCTGTGAGACTTACAAGAAAATGGACAGTTGCTAGCAGCAAAGAATTTTGTCTAACAATTCTCTGGACTTGTGCAATATGACTCAAAGGTCTGGCTTCTGCTTACTGCAATTTTATTCTGTTGGAACTCTGTAGTCTTCATAGCAGTAACTCCTGATTTACAACAGACCAGGGATTACCAGAAATAAGACTTGATGTTCTCTGATGGAAAAGCCTTACTGAGTTTAATAGCATATAATAAGATTTCCTTGGTCTTCTTTCTTTTTTTTTTTTCTTTCTCCTTGTTCCATTTATTTTACTAATTGAATCCCATCTGAAGAGATGGTTAGAGAAAACCGCTATGATTTTTGTAGGGGTGACTAGTCTTTATCTAATTCTCATAGACTTAGATAAAGAGTGCTTTTTCAGTCTCAATCCCTTGGAAATTCTGCAGGATTTTATTTAAAAAGTTGATAAAGTTTATTTCTCACGAGTTTTTGCCATTGCAGAGTGCTCAACACAGAAAGTTTCAGCTGCAACACTGAGGCATTAGAAAGCATCGCTCTGAAAGCCTGAATTTTGTTCTTATTTAAAATACCGTAAGTTCTTTCTTTTCGGTGGCTCTCTCCCTTATTTACATCATTGTAAATGAGATGTGATTCAGTCTTGCACTGTGTCTTGAGGAATTATTACACTCTAGCTCAGACATTCTGTTAAATTGAGGGCTAATCGGGTACCAGGCTTGCAAAGCAAACTAGAAATGAGTATTTTCATGTCTGAGCACATGTATTTCCCTAAAATCGTTGCCAAAATAAATCTGCCAAAACAAATCATTTATGAACTCAAGCAAAATGGATTATTCAAATAATTACTTAGTAATAGAGGAAGTTTGAGCAATGATACTTTTAATAATGAAGCTGCCCACAGATCCTGATGCTTAGGAAGATTACGAGGGATTAAGACAGATTCTTTTGCATTCTTTCAGCTCTGCCACCATCCTGCTGAAAATGCAGAGAGTTGTGTGTGCCTTAAATGCTGAAAAAGAGGGAATGGTTTTTTTTTAGGAGACACAGTAAAGTTAGGACTGCAATTTAGTACAGTTTAAGCTCAGTGGAATGCAAGCATGTAGGTTACACTTTTAAAGGTACAGGCTTAATTCACTGATGTAAATCCTTGCTAATTAGATCTGAGAAAGTCCAGAAACATTAGATGGAGGAGGGGGAGGATTAAACTTTTTTTAATTTTCTCTTTTTTTTTTTTTTTGTTAATTTGAGGGTTCTACAAGCTCCTAAGCCTAAAGGGAGCTTAAATATGTCCAAAAGCAGATCTCCAAAGCAATTAAGGCACTTAAACTTTGTACATTGTTTCTTCTCCACAGTTAGCCTGCTTTAGATAAAAGGTGGCAATGTCCAAGTGTAGGTGTTTTAATGTTGGTAATTCCCGAGTGTGTTTCCCATCCATAGCCAAGCAACTAATTCATGCAATTCTTCGTGGCTTATTCCTCCTCCTCTGGATTTCAAATTTCTGAAAGCGAAGCCAAGTAGGTGTAAGAGTAGTTGCTTATAAAATTGCAAATGTAACAGTAAATCAAACTAATCTGCAATGACTTCAATAGCGTGGTGTTCCTGCATGACGATAATAGAGAGCTCCGAGCTGCAGCTCATAATTGTGATGAGTCTAATATTAAAAAAACATAAAGAGAAAGACCTTGGAATGGAGAGAGACAGAGCTCTGAAGACTTTTTTTATTCAGTTGCTTACTAAATAATTAACTAACCAACCATTAAAAAAAAATAAAAATCTCTTCCCAAACTTGCCAGGGATGTCACGTTTTTCACAAGGTGCTGAAATGCCCTGTTAACCTTGTAAATGGAATGGTTTGTAATAGCAGGCAGTATCTAGATCTGGAAATAAACTTGTTTTGTAGACTCTATTCTAAACATAACCAGTAACATCACAAGGTTACCCATCACTTCTCACTACCAAATCCTGATTTCTAACCTAAAGTCATGATTTCAATGGATGTGGTGGCCTCCGATGAGTGGATCTGAGACAACTGAAGTATTGAGGACATCCAGTCAAATACTATTTCTATACGGGGTGTCTCACAAGGTGACTGGTGGACTGGCAGAAATCTCCCCAGCAGTCACCACAAGAGACACTCCGTTGCTGTGGCACCAAACACGACTGGGAGATGTAGTTGAGAGAGCAGCGTGTAGGAAGTGCTGGTAAGAAGGATAAGTGCTTTTCTCTGAGGGTAGCAGGAACGCTGACTGTAGGTACTATTGTGCATTTAGCATTAGGACCAATTTGAGACATTCAGACTGATACAGCAGCCCTGACAGGTATCCCTTCCCTCTCCCTCCTGTCTGTGATTGTCATCTTACTCGGTACATAGACTGGCCTGCTCCAGAGCTGAATCAGAGATATCTATACAGCTGTACATGTACAACATTATTCAGCTTTGCTACAACTATCCGACTGTACCACAACTGTAGTAAAAACAGTTCTTATCCATAAGACATCCTGCTTCATTTATTGCCAGGTGTGTAGTGAGAAACTGAATGTAGAGGACTGAAAAAGAGATGGGACAATATGACTATTAAAGGATACCGAAAGCTCCCTAGAGAAATAGTTTCTAACCTTGTCTCTGTCGTAGAGCTCTACTACTACCCAGTCAGTTAATCCAAACCTTTCAGAGGCAGCCAGTAGTAAGCATGCATCTTCAGAGTACCCATGCTGTAGATGGGTCAGGATCCTGTTGCAACATACACAGCACCATGGACTGTGCTTCAGAAGCATTCTGAAAAAAATAGGCATGATATGGCATGAAATGGCAAGTAAGTGCCACCTGCGGCTTAACATCTCATGGGAACCATCATCTTACAGGGATGTTCTGAAGATCTATTTCTATTTTCTGAAGCATTTACGTTTTATATCTGGGTGTACCAAGTTTGTCAATTCTTTCTGTGGCTGGAAGTAGACTACCTTATGGAGAAGGGGGTAGCGTTTAGTGTCCTCAGGAGAGGTGAAGAAGAGTATGTCCACCTGAATGTTTGCGGTGTGTTAGGAGGTGGTTCATGGGCTCAGTTGGCAGCAAACCAGGGCATGCAGAAACTTCTCCCTGTCCTTGGCAGTCTGGCCCTGCTCCTTTATCATTTTTCTTGAGGAGAAGAGGAATGGAAAGACTCAAAAGATCTGCGATCTTTACTCACATCTCCCCTTGCTGTGGGTAGCAACAGGGGTAGATCTGTAGGTCCCCTTTCTTTCTTGGCAAAATCTGTCTAGGGGGGACATGATGCCGTTCCCCATCTTCTGAAACCTGAGAGCTGGCTTACAAACTTCAGGGAGGGCTGGAGAAATGCTGGGACCACTGGGGGAAAGGTGCTGCTGGGAGGATGATGAGGATAAGACTATTGAATAGCTGCTCATTAATTTAGCAGTTGTATCCTGAATTAGGCAGGATCTTGTGGGGAAAAAAATGTCACATTGTTGTGTTTATTAAAGATTGCATCACAGTGCAACACGTATAAAAGAGCTAGAGGATGCACATTAGCTTTAAAATGGTGTTTCTTAACTGTGAGCACCCAGCAATTGTGGTCTTAATGTTCTTTTTAAAACAGCATATTTTTCTCTAAGCTTTTCAGAGATGCTAAATAGACTGATATTTGTAATAGCTAGTTAGGAAACTCTTTTTATTATTTTTTTTTTTTTTAAACCATGAAAGAACAGTTTGTTTTCTAAAGGTGGATGTTTCCCCTAAGAAATATTTCTCTCTGGGGAAGAACTGTTAGCCGAGAGCAATACTTCATTTGATTTTAACACTCTAAGTTATCCTCCTAAGGCCGATACTGCAGACTCTTCATATACTCTTTACTGCAAATGTTCTTTTCCCAAATGTGCTCTTGTGCATCTTCTCCTTCCTGCATTTTAGTCAACCTTAAGATTTCATCTACATGCTCGTTAACAAGCTCATGGTAGAAAAGACAAAGGCACCAAAAAACCCCACTGGTTTTGAGTTACAAAAACAAAAAACAAAAAACAAAAACCAAAAGCTTATTATGAGTTTTAGCCAGTGAAGCATGCTTATATTTTGCACAAGTGCTATCCGTTCAGATTGATTCTTTGTGGACATACAAGTTGAAAAAGTAATAACAGACTCACATCTGGCACACATGGAATGTCATTGTTGATTTTTTTTCTCAACAGCAAACTGCACAGAAATGTTAGAATTGTGTTTATCTAGAACTCCTTAGAAAATGCCATTAAATCTTATAACAAAAGAAACAGGAAAAATACATTTGGGAGGAATTATTCATAGTTAAACTTTCCCAAACAGTATATAAGACATTTAGGCAAGATTAGGTATGTAGTAAATAACCTCTTTGTCCTACTGTGTATTATGTTAATGGTCATATCATATTGTACAAGGTAACATAACTTTATAAACACCTATGAATTAGCTTTGCAGTAATACAAAAAACAGTTTGGATGGCTTTGGAGACCCACAAATTAGAGAGTCTTATAAAGATAGATTTCTTTTATTTTTTCTTCCTAGTTAATAAAACCATATTCTTTGTAAAGGTAAGTTGTATTTGAACCATAAGGACATTTTAAATGTATTAAAATACATGAAGATTCCTGGCTTTCATTCGAAACTCTTAACCTGATGTGGGTGAAAAGAACAGAGATGCTTATTGAATTTTTTTTTTCTTCACATAAATGCATGTGAAGTGAGACTGTCAATTTTTACACAGATTAATAAAAGACTTCCTTCCAAATACTATTATCACATCCTGAGCGTCAAGCAAATACCAAAATTAGCACTTGGGTGCAGTGTACAGAGGCAGAGAATACTTACTAGAAGTCTACATAATTGCACAGCATGAAAATAATGAACCCCTTAAACTGATCAAGTGTGAAAATACTTTTTTAATGGAAGCATTGTTTTAAATGCTAGCAATAAACCTGGGAGAAAATCTGTCCTTATTTCAATGTCTGGACTCTTAATAAAAGGTTTGCTTCTCTGTAAGTAGCGAAAATAATTCTGTCACCTTGGGCTCATTCAATAAGCTAGTCCAATGGTCTAGAAATGAAAAGTCATACACAGCAGTTCATCCTGTGTCCTTAGTCTTTACAGAGTGTCCAGGGGTTACCATGCTGTGGTTAAGATTTGCTCTGTCATCATGTAAATTCTGTAAATCGTAGCAGTTCTCCTTCCCTTGCTTGTTAAATAAGCCAGTGCTACCAAGTTCCCAATGCTTCCTTCTCTTATAAGCTGTTGAGTACATTCTCAGGGAATTTAATTATCGTATCAATGAAGAGGAAAAAGTGCATATTAAATTATTGGATTTTTCCCCTGCAAATGCCATAAAAACATATGGACAGCACCATCTGTGTTCTTACGACTACAGATTCGTATGTTTATTGGTTTTTGTCTGGAGATCAGTGTCATTTGAACACAGATCTGGCATCAGAACTTACATCCAAAATTCTGGCTTCAGCCCATGTATACATTATGCTACAGCTCCAGCTTGTCCTGCAAATCTGGAGGCCAGGACTGTGTCTGTTTCCTTCTGCAGACTTGCATCTATGGCAAATGAGCTGTATGGGGAGGGCATAGTTTGGTGATTCAAAACTACCTACTTTGGAGATCTAATTTCTTAGCTATTTTCGTGTCTATGGGGAAATTTTCAGTTAACTCCTAATTTTTCCTTCTGCAAAACAATGATAGTCATATCTAGCTAATAGGACTGTTGAAAGAACGAATTTTGCAAAGAAGAAGCAGTAAGTGCTGTGTGTAGCTTGTAGATGGTAGTAACAAATGTTCACTGTCTTTAATGCCTTGGTCTTAGTTTCATGCAGTTCCTCTAAGACTGCAGGGCTCCTCCACAGCTATTATTCTTGAAAGTCTGCTGGAAGGAGGTCTCTCTCTTTTTTTTTTTTTTTTTTTTTTTTTTTTTTTTAAGCACGGGAATCAGGAGAATTGCTGTTGTTTCTCCTAGAAGATGACACATGTGGGTGCTCCAGATTCTTCAGCTTCAGCTGCTGCTGGGCTGTCGTTAGCACATACAACAATACGTACAACACTTCTGGGACTTATGCATGTGCTTGACTTTGCACTTTTCTTATTGGCTGGAGTATCTCTTATTAATAATTTTGGTCTTCCCTAGGAGGCTATTGATTCAAACAGAAAAATATTCTTCTCTTTCTTCAGACTTTATCCTTACATAAATGAGAAGTTGATAATGAGCTTTCTTTAGAAGTTTTCCTCACCCAATACAATCTACTGACAGGATTGTAAAGCTGATTGATTTTTAAAAATGGTATAGAAATCCTGCAAAGAAGATAGAAAATGCCACAACATTTTCAAAAGATTCTTGTGGCACTTTATCATGTTGCTTTAGAATTTAATTTCTTTTTCCTTAGAATCTGTATGAATTTCCTAAAGATTTTTCTGAGGTGAGCTGAAAATATTTGATCATTCAGTATTAGTGCACTGTAATACCTGAGCACATATATCGCTACGCAGCAAACATTACTACTACTACTACAAAAAAAACCCTACTGCAGTCAGACTTTGATGCACTGCAGTTTCCCAGACTCTCCCTTGAAAAGAAAAATATATTTAAGGAACTCCAAACAGAATTAAGAGCTTTGGGATGATTCCCTCCATGACCATTAGTAATGATGATGAAGAGAAGATGTGAAGTATGTAGTTCATACGCAAACTGACTCTGTGTGTTACTTCTGCCAGAAGTTTCTTATTTTTTTTTGTAGACCCGATTCTGCGAAAGATTGAGAACTTGCTGGGATTTCCAGAATTTGGCATCTTCCAGGCTGGCAGGCTAGTGAGGGAAAGAAAATTGAGACTCTCTCATCTGTCAAGAGCAGCATATAAAACAAATCCTTGAACTAATGTGACCTAGAGCTTTGATGAACTATATAGCCTTCTGGTTGACCGAACCAAGAGCGTAACACTGCTGCTGTCGTTTAATAGTGGAAGCAGAGAGAAAGAATAAAAGTATCCGTTTTCTAAATAGGATGACCGGGATGAATTAGTCAAACTGTGAAGACTTGTTTATTTGTCTTTGCTCAGGTTGGAATGATGTGTCTTTTGACTTCAGAATTCTTCACTCTGCCATTTGCCTGTGTTTAATTACAACTTTTTCATACAGCAGGTGCCCTATTAAAACACAGTACAAATATGCTTTATGTTTTTGGTGAAAGTATGATTAATAGACACCAAAAACAATCTCTGTCTTCAGCTGGGACTTTCATTTTCTGATTTCACTTTCAATACATCTGTTTTCAGAGGTGCTGCAAGTATTTTTCAAAAATGTCTATTCTGAGTTTTCTGATGCTGCCTTTTCAGATACCATGATCAATTTTTCCATAGTCGTTAGCGTTCCTTCCTTATTCACATACGCTGTGTAGTCCTTTCACTTCCAACTCCCAGCTTTGATGTGTTTTTACAAATAATTTCCTTCTTTTTGGGGGGGGTTATGCCAAACAAAGACTGGAGAATTAAATTTGTATTTGGCTTTATAAAAACACACTAACCACAACTGAAATCAGCTTCTTGTAGGGTACTGTGCTGTTTAGAGTTACTCTCTTTGGGTAATACATAAAACTGAGGATGTTCTCAAGTCACTTTGTATTCTTTGGGGCTCGTTAGAAAAGTAGTGAGATTAGCTTCTCTGTCTTGGCTGAACTCCAGATCTGCTAATGACATATTACCTACTTAATTTTCCACTGCATCTTTGGTTATTAGGAAAGGTACAATTTTTCACCACTTGATACAAACGGTAAAGTGGTATGCATGTACTCGTAAACAATGGCTGCATTTCAAGACAGGGCTGATTGCATTTCAGAGGAGTTGATCAAAACACACCTACTGACTTGTAGATCAGTTAGTTTACAATTTGTTTTGGAATCTTTCATGATAAAAATGTGCTGTGTGTGGTCCTCACACAATGCACAGTTAAATGGAGAGTGTAGTTCCATTACAAGCAGAGAAAAGGATTTAAAGAAATACTAAATGTGGTAGTATTTAAACATATGTGCTGCTTCTTGCCAGTGTGCAAGCAAACTTACAAAATCTCAAGATGCAAATATTTAAAGGATGTATATAAAAAGGAAAATTTACACTCCAGTGTAGAAAGCATTAGCGATAGTGAATGATTATATTAGCTTGACAAGGAATAGGGTTGACTAAATTCCCTTATACATATTAAGTGATATGTTTAATGAGAAAACAGAAAGTCCTATGAATGCCAAAATCATGTCACTGCTAGAACGTAAAGTTTTGCATTTTCTGACTCCTGTTGATTTATGGTACTAGTCCAGCAAGTGGCACATAAATTGAACAACAACTTTAATGTAAGTGCTTGTGGATGTGCTTAAATATTTCACTAATTTAGAGCCTAGTTGTTCATACTTAAGAGTTGCATTGACTGTCTTTTGCATTTAATTTCCTAGACTTTAAAAAATAATAACTCCTAAGGTGATGTAAGGTCTATTTATATTGTAGACAAGACCATAAGTTATTTCAATAGTGTGTATGGTAGCTGCGGCCAGATTTTTGTTTGACTTCACAAAGCCACATCACTTAAGTTGTTAAGTCCAAACCCCTGATGTGTCCAGAAAAGACATGCCTCCTTCTCCTGACTCCTTTTCTTCCTATATATTTCATGAGCTGGCCTGGCACCAAGCTTGCCCAACTCAACTAAATGGGTGCTGGGCTCTGTTGACCCATCATTAACCCAAGGATGCTACACTGGATGAAACAGTGTCAACAGCTTCCTAAACTCGAGGAAAATGAAATGTAAAGGACAATGTATTGCTGCATAACTGCACTAAAGTCCCCAAACCACTAGAGTAGTGTAAGTTACAGGCTGTCCTTAAGTAGATAAAATTCAGCTCTGCAAATAGTTAAAAATCTTTGCATGTGTAAGACATTGTAATTTGGACAGGAAATTGGATAGCTCCTTAGTCTAGGTCTGATAGGACGCTCCACATTCTCAGCTTCTTCTGAAGTCTGCAAGGATGAAATATCTTATGCACTCTACAAGCTGGAATCTTTTAAGAAGTGACAGCCAGAATGAAATCATCAGGATAAATTTTGCTTGTGCTTGCACTCTTAATGGGATGCCTCTAGAGATCCTTGTCTATTCCACCACCACTCGGAAGCAGTCTTTTCATCCTTTTTTTCCCACCCTTTAGTCGCCCTCCTTCTCATCCAGTGACTTATTATGGAGCTGTATTTCCTTTAAAATCTTGCAAGGATAACTCCAGTCAATCCAGTCACTTCTCATGCTCGTGGAACCTTTTCACACAGTCCAGAAAGTGTTTTCTCTGAGTGACGAATTTTTAGTAGAAATTACAGAAGAGAGTGATTTGACACGCTCTGACACTGATATCTAAATTACTGCAAACAAATGAATCCCCAGCCCCCAAAATAAGCACTTGCATAATTTCTGTCTTTCCTGTTCTGGATAAAAAGACAAATTTAGATAAATTAGTGGAATGCAAGGGTTTTGCATTTATTCATGCAGCTGATTCTGGCTCTCTTACAAATATATAGTGTGCTGCATCCAAAAATCCTACACTAGAAGAATTTTAAGGCTACAAAGTCAAATATGTTGAAATTGAGAAGTGTCAGAATTCAGTTCACCTGTGTGACCTTAATTCATCACCTTTGCAAATGTTTGTTATGATAAAATGTGCACTATGTAATTAAAGATTGTGGTATTTTTTTTCTCTGTCCAAGACCTCAGCTTTGTTCAATTAATGTTTTATTTAATATTGTCTTCACATCTCCACCTCCTTGATCCTTGTATTGAATGCAAAATTATTAATTTATTGAGGGACTTTACTAGGAATAGCTCAACACAGAATCTGAATATTCTGCAAACATTCATAAAGTTAACTCCTAGCTGAAACTAGTTGCTATTAATATCTGTTTTTATAGGCCAAAGAGACCGAAGCCACGGATCTGCTAAATTTCGGAGCTAATTTAAGGCAAGAATCTTTGGGCTACTTAGCATACAGAATACTTCTTACATTCAAACCCTAGTTGCAATATTTTAGATACAGAATTTATGCAAAAGGATTCCCAGGTATCTTTGGCAGAAAACCATGAATACTTATTAGCGGGTAATCTGTGACAAACTTGTTTTCAGGAACTTGCTAGAGTTAAGTGTAAGTGTTGAGAGAAAGCGCTAGTGATTTACTGGAGTACTCTTTAACTGCCTTACCTATCAAATAATCGCTCCTCTTTCAGCATCTTCCTGCAACCTTGACTTCAGACCTTCTAAAGTGGTTAACAAATACTGACGTCCTGTACAAACAACACTCTCTTGATAAATAAACCTTACTCATTCTCAGATGGCCATCACGTGAACTGAATGATGCAGGACTCAATGTAGCAAAAGGTTAAGATTCTATTATCCCAAAACTTTTCAGGAGAATGGGAAGAGAGTTTTACTTAAACATACATAAAGCCTTCTGAAAAGAGAGCTACCTGGTATTAAGGATCTTCTGAAGATTTGAAATAAAAATTTTTAGAGATTTCGCTTTTCCATCTCTTGCTGCAGAGATGACAAGGGAGGCAGCTATCACACGTAGACATAAAATCCTCAAGCCTTAAGCCATTCTCCTAAACCCTGGGGACATTAACGTGTCTTAAAAAAAAAAAATAATAAAAAAGAGGATCAATTTGGATAAAAGAACAATAATGAGTCTTTTCTCCTGGTTGCGAAAAATGGTACACTATTTTTATCTCTAAGTGTAAGTATAAAGTTCAGTCTCAATATTTTAAGACATGCTAAGTTATAACTAACTGAAACAAGGACTTATGCTAGGGAAGTGTCAAATATCATTAATAGGGCTACTAAATCCATATAGAGAATTGTGCTGTTCTTTTTAAACATAAGTTAACAAAAGGCTGAAATGTCACTTAGGAGTGCTTTTGTAGGCTATGTAGCTGGGCATACCATGTAGAATAATGATACTTGTTTCTGCAAAGTAGTATGCTACTTTGTAGAATTTTGAAGGAGATCTCAAATAATGGTTTTCTTCCTGAAGGGACATTTTAGTTTTCTTTTCAAAGTTGAGTATCACTTATAAGATAAAAGATTGAAGTAGCGACTTCAAGTTGAAGTTTGCTGCTTTAAGATGTTTTTTCCACATCCTATGAGAAATATGGTTATTTTATTTAGAATAGCATCCTAAGAGCATTACCTTTTACTAATTCTCTCAGCTCTCTTATTTATAGCGAAGAGGGGATTGTAGTGGCTTCCAAGCAAGTATGTCTGATCTCAGATGGGTTTGAGACCATTTCAAATGGCTTCACATGCAATTCAGCTGTTTAAGTTAATACTTGGAATCACAAGACCAGCAAAATAGAGCTCTCAGCTAGAGGTGAGGAAAATTTGAGAGATGACTGAGTTTTATGTATGTAATTGAATGTGCTCAAAGTCGTGATGTTCTTCACAACTCTTGGTGCTACGTGGATTGACAAATGGTAGTGAGATCATAGGTATGTGCCTTTTTGATTAGAAGTCATTGAGCTAGCAGTCAGCATATGAAATGTGGAAATCTTGAATCTCTAATACAAGTACTTGCTTCTTTATTGAAGCAAAAATACGTTTCAGTTGCCCTCAGTGACCTTTTGGCAATACACTATAGAAAGCATGTTTTAGCCGCAGCAGAAAGTTGTGTTACATGCATACTGCATGAGATTGGTGATTGCTGAGAAATCTGAAGGAGTGGAGGTAGATGAGTAAGGTGTTTTCTTTACAAAGTAAGCCTTTTCTCACCATTCAGCGTGATGTATTCATGATCCTCAAAGCCTCTTGAACACGTGGCGTGTTGAGTTTTTATTAAATCCTGAAACAATCTTACTTTTGTAGCAGTACTTAGATGATAACACCTATAATGAGATGGTACAAACAAAAGTGGGGTGTGAAGATGTTAAATTCAGTGGAGCTGTTACTGTATTTTACTCCATTGTAGACAATATCACAACAGGTTGTAGTTGTGCTCCTCAGGTGTTGTTCCAGAGTTTGGAAAGTGGATGGTTATTAATATTTTGCAAATAGTTGAGATAATTACTTTGTCTTGATGTCATGTCCTGCTAAACAGAGTTCAGCAAGCTTCTGAATATTAGTTCTTGAAAGTTACAAATTCCTTGCATAACTTTACAGTAACTTTAAGGACATAGACAAATGTGAGAAAGGAGGTGGCAACCACGCTACTTCATACAAGCTCTTTAGTTCCTACAAATGCTTACTATTGCCATTATTTTTGCCTATTAATTCATACAAATTTGTATCTTACAGATAGTTCCTTCTAGAATTACTGGTCTGTGAGCTGATGGTGTGAAAAGAATTGTTTGGGTCTGGATGCCTTTTTTTGTCAGCCAGCTAATATTGCTTGTAGACTCCATAGCTACATAAAGGCATAAGCACTGCAGTTTAACAAAACCACTTTGAAAGAAGGTTTAGAGAAACAGACTCCTAAACAAACCCCAGGATTATTTGGTCAGTGGAGATAAAAACTCATTCCACCTTCTGAAATGCTTATGAATTTTTTGTTAAGGAGAATGAGTGAATGCACAGCAAACCAGATTGAAAACAGAATAACGTGGTCATTTCTATTTATTTCTCCTTCTCTAATCTATGATAGTTCATGTCCAAAACCAGTAATCTGCTTTATGGACACTTGAAAAAAAAACATAAGGTTTCCACTTTAAATGAAAAAGATCCATTTAAGGCACTGGAATATAGTTTACAGAAACAGCAAAATATTTGAGACCCACAGTTTCTGCAAGGAGGGCTTGAAGTAGAGGGAAGTCTTGTATTACCTTTGTATTTTTTCACGTTTGCCAGAATTAATTTTCTGTTAGTCTGAATGACTCACCCCCCACCCCCCCCTTCCCAGTTTTAAGATAAGTTGGAGTCCAAAGAGAAGCTTGGTTTTTCTCACACTTCAGTTACAGTCTCTCTGAAATAATGATTTGTTAAAAAAATGCTGACAGGCTCTTACCTTATCTGGTATTTGAAATATTTATGGAAATGGTTTGGCTTTCATATCTATGCCCATTTCAATCCCTACAGCAACAAGGAAAAGTTATGTTGCAATCTTAAAAATCAAGTTGTTTGAGTATTGAAAAAATTTTATGCAAAACATGAAAAGTCCTGTTTTGGATCCCAATACGTGCATAATACACACGTGCATAATACACTGATATTTCCACTTTTACCAGGATCACAAATTGTTCTGATGTCATGGCAACATTCAGTTACAAAAACAAACAAAACCTTTTGTGTCTAAGATTTATGCCTAGCTGAGTTATAATGATGTATCCTCAAAGACAGTGGAAATGAAAAGTTTAGGGAGATATATATATAAAATTAATATTGATAACAGTTTATGGAAATTGCTAATGAATACAATATTGTGGGTATAAAAATATACTTGCAGTAAGGATGAATAAAGAATAGTTTTGGTGAATTGAAGGATTTCTCGAACAACCAGAAGCTGAGCTGTTGGAACAGATATTTATCAGACAGAAATAGTTTTTAAAATTCTCTTTGACTTTTGTGATATAAAGATTAAACATCTTGAAGAAAAAAACGAAAAGAATCACAGATCTGTACCCCAGCTCTACTGGTTTGGATATAGTGGAGATCATGTCTAAGGTTGATCTCAAAATAGTTTAAATGTCAGCCTGACTTTCTTGAAGTCCATGGGATACCTTATCGTGTGTAAAGCATGTATGTTAATCTCAGTAGGATCAGATTATAAATTGCCCAGTCACTAGGCAGGGTCTGTTTATTATTTTGAGGACAGCCAATTCACAGCTTCAAGGCCTGTATCATTGTTCAAATGGTATTAATTTTGTGGTTTCTAGTTCATGTTTTCTATTTTTTAAGTCAATCACATTATTGATTCTTGGAAAAATAAAAAAATTAAAATATTAAGATACCTTTAGAGAAAAAAAATATGATAGCAATGTGAGCTATGATTTAATTTTATTACATGTATCACATTAGCATCGTTTCACAAGTAATAAATACAATTGTTTTAGAACAGGATCCACAAAGAGAAATTGGGAACTTAAACTATATTTTAGTACTGCAACTATTTAAAGAAAGAGGGCAACAATTAAAACTGACTAAATTGCTGTGTGCGATTCTCCGATTATTTCCTTTACCTGTATTGGATAAAGCCTTTAAAAACCTTCTTCTGGGACTTTGTGAGAATTGCAAAGTCTTGCACCTGGGGAGAAATAGCCCAATGCACCAGTACAGGCTGGGGAATGACCAGCTGTACAGCAGCTTTGCAGAAAAGGCCCTCTGTGTCCTGGTAGATAACAAACTGGCCATAAGCCAGCGTTGTGCCTTCATAGCAAAGGCTGCTAACAGCATCCTGAGCTGCATTAGGAAGAGTATCACTAGCAGGTCAAGAGAGGTAAGGTGATCCTTTCACTCTCCTCAGCACTTGTGACGTTGCATCTGGAGTCGTGTGTCAAGTTTGGGCGCACCAGTACAAGACAGGCATCAACACACCAGAGCAAGACCAGTGAAAGGCCTCAGAGACATTTACGGGACTGGAACATCTCTTATGTGAGGACAGACTGAGATAGCTGGAGCTGTTTAGCCGTGACAAGAGAGGGCTTGATATGTATAAATATCTGATGGGAGTGTGTAAAGAAGAGATCCAGATTCTTCTCAGTGGTACTCGGTGAAAGGACAGAAAGCAATAAGCAGAAGTTAAAATATAAGAAATCCCATTTAGATATAAGGAAAACATTTTTTTATTGTCAGGATGATCAAATACTGGAAAAGGTTGCCCAGAGAGGTTGTGGAGTCTCCATTCTTGGAGATGCTCCAACTGGACACAGTCCTGGACAGCCAGGTCTAGGTCATTCTGCTTGAGCAGAGGGGTTGGACTGGATGACCATCAGAGGACCTTTCCAACTGCAAATATTCTGTGATGGTACGAATCATCTCTGCTAGCATAGAATTCTTTTGACTTTGATTAGCACTTAATATCTAGTATGAGCTCTTGATGTATGCAGACACAACAGTCAAGTTTTTCCAGCACAAATCGTTCTCATTCATGAGTGACGCTTCTATGGAATTTCAGTGTCTCAAGTGGCTTTGCTCCACTTGTGTCCTTTGGATGTGTAAGCTTGATTTCCAAACTTGCTGAGTTTCAGAACATCTTCTTCTCTTTTGTCTCAACTGTCCCCAGCCAGAGCTGATGCTTCCTCAAAGCCTTTCTAGAAAGTTTTGTCCAGGTCCTTTATTCAATAACTACAGAAATGTATTGTCAGATCACCTTTTTATTTATTATTCGCAGTCTTATATAAACCATTGCTCATTATCATTTTTATTGAAAAATGCCTTAGTTTTTGCCTATCTCTTTTCTCAGATTCACCTCTATTTATTTGTCCAATTTCCTGACATCTGAACTTTTGACCTGTTAGAAAAATGCGTTTATAATCTAATCTATTTTTGTCCACCGATTTAGGATTTCTAGCCTAAATTTAATTCACCCTGATAGTGTGCTGGGATTTTACTTGCTTCTTTTGTCCATGGCCTCTGTGCTTAGAAAATGTTCAAACTCTAAACGTTAAATCAAATAAACTTTAAGCAAGGGAAAATGACGTCTTTTTTTTTCTTCTGAAATGTTGGTGAGTTGGGTCGCTGTCCTAACCTCCATTTCAATGCTTCATCCAAATAGCTCAGAAGAGAGAGATTTGGAATTTCTTTGGCTTACTGACTAACCCTCTTACCAGTTGTGAACTATAGATGTCTGAATCTCTAGAAGGTAGATGCAGGAGAGATTCCATCACCATCTGTATTTCATGCACTGCTGGCTGTATGACTAAATAACTCGCAGATAGACTAATAAGAGTACATTTTTTTATATCTAAAATTAAACTTCTTTAAGCTGAGAAGAATGAGATAAACTCCACCCTTTCAAAACAGGCATTGTGAACAAATAATGAAAAAACATATTCGAATAACATACTACTGGCAAACTGGTCTTGCCATAAGTAAATTATCAGCAAAACAATAAATGAACTCCATGTGTCCTTCGTATTGTTCTGGTGTATTTTTGCTGGAGATTAATGTGATTTTTTTTTTCTCCCGTTTGGTTCAGGTGTAAACATACACTGGGATGATTAATTAGATGTCAATGGGACTATACTATTTAGTTCTTCCAGGGAAAAGATTTGTTGTTGAAACTCAGCAAGGCTTTGAGTAGGTACCTAACTTTATGGCTTATGAGCAACTGTTCCAGCAAAGGCAACAAAAGTGTTTGTTGGCTCACAGGTTAGGTGTGCACTACACCGTACAGTTGAACTCAAGCCTTGCATAGCTACATGAAAAGCCGACTACTGCCAGTGGAAGATACTCAGCGACCTCACCAGGGCTGTATTGAAATGAATACGTTGGCCTTCTTATATCTCCTCATTCAGGCTATATTCTAAAACCTTTCTGTGTTTAGCATATTCAGGTTTGGTAAATCCTCTCTTGTCACTTAGTTTCTTTAGACTCTACTTCGCTTACCTAGATGTTTCTCAAGATTGATCCCCATGCTTTCAGCTGCTTGCAGGCTGTGATGAGACACGAAGAGCTATATGGAGGGAGAGCTCTGTTGCACAGCAGTGTCCAGACTGCTGAAGGACATAAGGGTGTTTGGCTTGGTATTTGGAGCGGCCAGTCCCTAGCTCCCTCACGTCTGCTTCACAAAATGTCACTACATGTGTGTGTTGCACTAGGACATTTTAAGTACTTGTTTATCCCCACTACTGGGATATAGAGTTTACTTCACTTTCTGTTGCTGAAGAAATCATGTAGAACCAACCCCACCCAAGCAAAACTTTTTTTTCTTCTTTTTTTTTTTTGTCCTTACACTAACACAAACATGTCCACTCTCTGTTCTCCTTCACATCGTTATCATTGACTGGGAACACTGTACCCTTTAAGGAAATAAATTTGTTCAGCTGTTTTCTCTCAGATTTGCACCCCATTTCTTTCCTCTCTTCATGCAAGAACGGGATCTTGATAAATTACTTCACTGTATGTCATGTCTACTGCTTGAACAGTTAGCAAGACTGTTCTCATTAGGTGTTGAAGCTGCTGAGACGAGTCAGGTGGTACTTTATAAAGAAAGTACTCTTTTGCTTTCCTGTGCATAGTAGAAATGAAGGAGGTGGGAAAGTTTCTTTGCATAGCTATCCATTTCTCCTGCAATAAAAATATTGTGCCTAAAGTTAGAAACTCCGCCTCTTTGCTTCCTCAGACTTGTTCAGATTTTCTCATAGCTTTCTTCACTGAACTGCATGCATGGCCCACCCATTGTACCCAACCAGTGCTCTGAGCTTTGTTTGCATTAGTTCTTGGCCAGCTTGACATAAACTCTCCTGAGGCCTTCCATGCCGACTTCTCTTGAGGCAGTGGTTACAAATGCTTCAGCTCCTCCCACGCAAAATATATTTTTACTGCTTCTTCATTCACCCTGAATAAAAAGAGCTCAGGACGTACATCACATCTAAGCAGGTCAGTGATTGATGACAATCATGAAAAACTTCCTGAGTGACACTGGCAATTTTTATTCCTTTGTACTACCAATGCTTCGGGATACAAACCAAGATCAGGACCCAACTGTGCTGACCGCTGTACAAGCCCCAAATAAAATAAAAAAAAAATCTGTGGCTGAAAGGTCTGACAAGCTCAAAGAGCAGTGTAGGCAAAACATTCATATGCAGAGGGTAGGCTGATGACTGGGAGAGTTTTAAATGTTGTGCTGGTATTATTATTACTATTTTAAATTATGGCTTGCGAGGTAGGACCACTGTTACCCAAACAGCATCCCCTTGGGTCTCATTTGATTAATGCTAAACAAGGAGCACCAGTATTTTCTTGTTACCTTTCACCTTTCTGAAAGATGAATGTGTGTTCTAGTATTTGCAGTTTAAGCAGGGAAATTGTTACCTGACCACATGCTACAACTGTTTCACTTCAGTCAGGCACAGATCGTAATACCATATTCTTATTAATCTCCCTTCCCAAATAAAGATCAACGGCATCGAGGCCACATGTTGCCCTTGATAGCTATGAAAAATCACACCGAAAAACCATGTGTATATTTCATACAAATTTAAAACCAGCTATGACTCAGCATTCCAGTTGCTTGTTTTCTGAAACAAAGTGGTGTAGTAAGCGTCTGCCTGTGAACATCAATTTAACTTGCTTATTCCTTAAACTCTACCAGATTTGTTGATCTTTTAATTTCCACTAACTAGAATGATTTCTGTATGCATTGAAAAATTACAAATAAGAAGAAAACCTAGAGAACTGATAAAATGCAGCTTCAATAGTATGTATTTACATTAGGTATGCTAATAACGTTTGACTTGTAGTTATATGGGCATCAGTGAAATAACAAGATGACCATTACTGCAAGTTTAGGAGAGGGTCTGTCATGTAGGGACTTATACACACCTCTCAACAGCAGTTGTGTGTCACTTGCTGTGAACTTGAATGGGAGTTTATTTGCCAATGACAAGCTGTGTGTTCTCTGTGGTGTTTGCTCTCTGCCTGTGAATAACTCCATGCAAGTTCATCTGGAAAGAAAAAAATGTGTTTCACATGTTTACCAGGATACACAACAACTATTGGCTTTGTTTTGAGTCTCAAACTTGGCAAAACTGCAGTCAGCATGACTTTCTGAATGACTGGCTTTGAGAGACTCTTGCCTTTTAGTGCTAATTGCCATCATCCCTCAGAGCACAGTCCTACAGCAGGTTGATTGGTCCCAGCTGAAGTCAAAGCTCTGAAGGAAAGAAGAGAACAAGTGTCAAGGAGGAAGGAACAGCAATGAGGTGTCCTGAAGATGATCGAACGTCAGTGCATAAGAGGACTGAGGCATACTTACTAGGAAGCGTTGTCCTTATTTAAGTATTTGATTAGCAGGATTTGGGGGGAAAAAAGGACAACCTGCTTGCAGTGTTTAAAATGGCCTCAGCAAATCATGCAGGAACAAAAGAGGAGATGGTACTTTCTTGGAGACCTAGACTGTCAGTGAGAAAATTGCAGGGACTTTGAATTCACCTTTATCTGTCCTCTTCTATAACTGCTTCCAGCAATCTCTGGCATGAGTTTTAAAAGTGGGAGAAGTGCTCCTAAGAAGTAATCAAGTGATGCATGGCTTCAATTTCATCCTTCTCTTTGTGAGCAAATTGCAAGGCTGCTAACTGGGCATCTTTCAGCTTTGCTATATTCATGTACCTCTCATTATACTTGACATTTGTGAAGTCTGCTGAGCATGTTGTCATGACATGACAATGCAGTCTTACAGGGTTAAATGTCATGATGGCACAGAATATAATTAGGAGAAGACTTTCTTATTTTGATGACCCATAGTTGAGGCCCTTGTAAATTAAAATTTGTATCGTTTCCTGCACATTAAACTAGCTGCAAGTCTGGGATTGGCATTTACATTCACCCCTGCAATTGGAGCTGATAGAATGATTCAAAAGGGATTTGTGAGTAATATGTGTTGAGCTGATGTGCTCATTAGTGTGGTTATGTGGTATTAGGAAGCCTAGAAAGTGCAGCGGCAAATGGGCAACATGGCATGCAGCAATGTTACTTCTCCTTCGGCAGTTACACTCTGTCTCTGATAAAGGTCAGCACAATTTAGCTTGTTACTCACATTGCTGAGGTGCGTATGTAATGGAGAAAAAGGAGAAAAAAATGGCCATTTTCCTCCATGTTACCCTTGTAGTACCTGAAACTATACTTAACAGGATAGTTCTAAGTATTTAAGACCATATTTAGAGATCTGTCTCCAAAAACCCCAAACTGATTTTCTTCCAATATCCCTTCTAACGTCCCCTCCCCTACTCCAGCAGACTCATGTCTGACAAATTAATGATGCTGAACTCTGAACATTTGTTGGATATGGATGAGAATAAAGTCTCTTGTATTTAGGTTAGGGAGTGAAATTTACAGCAATTGTAACAACTTCCAGCTAAGGAGTGAACTACTCAGCTGTTCGGTTTGAGTTTTTTTCCTCACCTGGTTTGAGTGCATCAACAATGCCTTTAAACACCTCAATAACCAAATGTGCATGAAGGAGTGCATCATATTGATGCAATTCTGCACTCTTCAAATGCTTTCAAAACAAATGTCTGGAGTATTTGAGCTCTCTCTTCCCTACCTGCTAACTTGCTTCTTATAATTTTAAGTAATTCTCAGTAAACAATGTTGCCCATTTAAACATCCTGCTCCATAGAATTAGGATAGAATATTATCAATAGAATAACAATATAAAATTACACGCTTTTCTGACTCAGTGTATTGATAAAAGTAAGTGCATGTTGGAACAGCATAGGAAGAGATAGAAAACAGCAAACCCTGCTGTTCCCACGACATTCTGTAACAGTTCATATAATTAAGTCTGGAGTAGTTCACAGGGATGGGCATCTTCCAGTGGAACCAATGTCCCCAAGAAGTAATTGCTTAACTCTAGAGCTGTTTCCATGATTAGATTTTAACTGATCTTTGTAGTATTGATTCTTCTTATGTAATTATTATTTTCTCCTGGCATTTTTGTTTGTATTTTTTTAATTAAAAAAAAATCAGTTATTACTCGTATCTTACATGCTTTGGAATTGCTTTTGGAGGACTGAAGACACAAAATAATAAATCAATTCTCTTTCAATAAGATGTTACAGATTTTTTCCATCATTTTCATCTTCTGGGCAAAGTTAAAAACCGCCAGTTTTAACGATTTCTTTTATTTACTAGAAAGAACATAAATATTCTTTAGTAGAATAATAAATGGAATATAGAGTATTCTGTAGTATCTTTTATCATGGCATACTTGTACTCTACAAATTATTAGTGTTGTAGAAACCCTTTGGAAGACCTGAAGCAGATGTCAGAAATTCTGAGATATGTTCCTGGTTTGGTAGTGTTTCCTATGGTTGCACTGCATAATGTTTTTACTCTCTAACGTATTGGACCCATTTGTGAAATAGATATAATGCAGTAAAAGCAACATTAATATATATTGCTGGTTATGCTGCCATTGCCACACAAACCTGGGTACTTTCACTGAAATAGATGAAACTAAAAAGATTTACATCAGATCAAAGCTAGGTCTCTGAAAAGGTTGGAAGTTGAAGAAATACATAATTCTGTACATACGAAAGCAGAAAAAGCAATCCCATGGACTGTGCAGGACAGGGAAAACTGTTTTCTACTGTTGGTTGATTCCTCTGCGATTCACAGCAGTGCGACATTTCCAGTTAAGAGTATTCAGCATCAGTTCTGTAGTAACCCACATGATCATGTTTTGAAAAAGGCTTTCACCGTATATTGTCAAACACGTTAAACTTCTTAAAGAAAAAGTGGAAAAAAAAAAAAAATCTGTCTTCTTAGAACCCTAGAATCATTTAGGTTGGAAAAGACCTGTAAGGTCATTGAGTCCAACTGTTAGCCTAGCGCTGCCAAGTTCACCACTGAACCTTGTCCCTAACTGCCACATCTAAACATCTTTTGAATACCTGCAGGGATGGTGACTCAACCACGTCCCTGGGCAGCCTGTTCCAATGCTTGACAACCCTTTTGGTGAATACATTTTTCCTAATATGCAGTCTTAAGCCTCCCCTGGCGCAACTTGAGGCCATTTCCTCTTGTCCTATTGCTTGTTACTTGGGAAAGAGACTGGCGCCCACCTTGCTACAACACCTTTCAGGTAGTTGTAGAGAGCAGTAAGGTCTCCCCTCAGCGTTCTTTTCTCCGGGCTAAACAACCTCAGTTCTTTCAGCCGCTCCACATTAGACCTGTGCTTTAGACCCATCACCGACTTCATTGTCCTTCTCTGGACACGCTCCAGCACCTCAGTGTCTTTCTTGTAGTGAGGGACCCACCATTCAACACAATATGTGAGGTGCAACACTCACCAGTGCAGAGTACAGAGGGATGATTGCTTCCCCAGTCCTGCTTGCCACGCTACTTCTAATACCAGCCAGGATGCTCTTGGCCTTCTTGGCCACCTGGGCACACTGCCATCTCATGTTCAGCTGGCTGTCAACCAACACCCCCAGGTCCTTTTCCACCAGGTGGCTTTCCAGCAACTCTTCCCCAAGCCCGTAGTCTAAAGTCTTGGTAGAAAACATGCACAGCCTTTCCCTCATCCACTAAGCGAGTTCTTATCAACATGTTGTCTATTTTCATGCATGTCTTTGATGTCATAAAGAACTACACAAGATTTATGCTTCCTACTCCCCTCAACTTTGTGACTTCTATTACCTATTGTTTTTTCAGGTATTATCTGTAGGAACAGTTGGTGTTATAAAGACTTTTAAAAACACACCATGTTTGATCACCTACCACTTTCAGAACATACAGTTTACATTCATAAATACAAACTGAAAGTTAATCTCCATTGCTAAATAAATTAGTTAACTCTCTATAGCTTCACTCACCCCTGCATAAAATACTATGAAAATTATAGGTTTTACTTAAAGGCTAATATGTAGTGAAACTGTCTGATGCAAAGAGCATGGGAAACTTTTCAGGACTTGATTGGAAACATTTCAGTCCTAGAGTTTCAGTGGATATACATCAGCCTTAAAAAACACAACAAAAAAGATAAATGGACACAAGAAATCATGGTACAGGCTCAAAGATGAGTGACTGCGGTAGAGGTGTGCTTCTAAATGGAAAAGATTGCTTTGCAAGGCTCATATAGACAGCTGTTGGTTAGAGGAACACATCCCTCTGGAGCATGTAAAAACAAAAATTAACTGAAGCAGCAGGTAAAATGTCATATGCAGATTGTATAAGAAGTTGAATGGGGAAACTTGTTTTCCTTCTGGAGAATTTCCAGCAGTTTTTAACATAAGTGTTAACCAAGGATTTGCCATTACTTCTAAGATAAAATCCTGCAGGTGAGGGTCTCTCCTTTCCCCACTTTTTCAGCAAGGAAGGAACAGTTGCTAAATCCTGTTCAGCTTGTTCTGCTCCAAAAGAGCTGCCATCCTCTTATAGGAGATTGCCTGAGCATTCCTGAGGAATAAAACTGGTTTTGGGGAATAAAGATGCTTCATCTTGAAACTGTACATCAGGAAAATACTGTTTCTGCTGTAACTTATGAACCGCTTTCTGGAAGTGGCTAGTGTGTATTACAACGGATTTCCATTTATTTACCAAGTTGATAAAGGGCAAGCCTGTGAGATATGGGATAATGGAGTAAGTTTTAATGTTTCTCCTGTACGCAGTGCTACGGGCTCACATACTCTCTGAGCTTCATACTTGTCTAACTCAACTTCTTTTGGTATTAGTAATGAATTTTGGTTTACTTTTCTAGAAGCAGAAAAAAACTGTTAATTTCACTCTCTAATAACCTACTTGTGTGCTTACATTAAGATGAGATAGGTTTCACATTTAATAGGCAGAGATGCTTCTAGAGTACAATTAATGCTCAGGAAAGAGGAAGATGATAATATGGAAAAAAAAAAGTTTCCTCGTAAACTTCCCAAATACTTTCCCCCTGTCTTTTACTGGTGAAAAATTTCATATGCTGAAAAGAAAGCATTTAAAAAGTGTTTTTTCTGGCCTTTTTCTGAATGCCTTGACCTGCTTAGCCCAAAGCTGCCTGAAGATTTTGATAGAAACAGCATACTGGGGAAAGAAAACCAGTTTTATACATTAAATTCTTTAACTCTTTTCATAGGCAATTTTTTCTTAAATTGCACCTCCTAGATACAGACAGCTGCTGTGCTCATCTTTAGATTATAAAGTTCTGTATTTCACTGCTTGGTTTCATACACCGACATCAGAGGTCAGTGGTGGTGGTACGATTTACATTGACCCTGTCTGGTGGCAGGAGGTGTAATCATCAGCACTGAGGCTGAAGACAAGAGTCTGTCTCCGTGACCAGTGCTATGGGCAGGGCACTCCTTTGCCTCAGCAAATATGTGCGTGTGTTGGAAGTGAGAGTTGGTTGTTTGCATCACATAGGTTACACCAACTGCTGATGAGCCAACTGTCCGTCTTTCACCAAACAAATCTGAGAACTGATGCATTATAATTCAACTGTCTGGTGAAAGGGGTAGGACGGAGAGAGGGTCTTTTCACACGACAAATGAAGGATAGAGGTGCACTAGAAGGCTTCATGGTTATTTTTACTAGTATATAAAATTAAGCCAAAAAAATATTCTTGGGCAATAGAATTCAATCATTCACACTTTTAAGTCAACTATCATTATCCCAAACAATTTCCAAGCCTGTTTAGGGAATTAATATGAAGTAAGACTATTCCCAGTAGGTTGTTTTGATGTAGCCACCCTGTTTGCAGGATGAGTCTGATATTGGCGTTTTGCCTTAGCGACGGGAATGGTCCAAGACACTTCTAATTTACATGCTAGTGTAGAAGAAGTCTGTTTCCAGCTAGGAACCTACAATGCAGCAACTACTGTAGATGATCCCAGCTCACACATGCCATATGACTGCTGAGAATTGTGCCATGAGAATGTCAGCTTTGTACATCAGCTTAGTTGCTTCCCTTGCACCTTTACAGTTTTCAGTGCAACCAAAGACCTGACCTCACTACTACTGCACAGTAATAATATTGATAATATTGCACTCTTTAACCTTTCTGAGACTTTTCAAGTCCAATTTGCAAGACCTGGAGAAATGAGTTGTGGGCTGATGGCTTTCGGTCAGCATTGCATATAGATAGTAACTTAAAAGGCTTAGCAATGTGATTGTATTTGTTCAAGAGGATTGAGCTAGCATAGATATAAATACCACTTATTCTTAAAGAGGTTGGCCCCTCTGAATGAAGTGCTTAAGAATCTGATGATTTATCATCCCTTCATTATAGAGGTCAAGCATGATTACTTTTTGCATCAGTGCATTTATTTGCAGTGTGGAGCACGATCTGTCAAATGTTTTTCTTACACTTCTTTCTAGCTAAGAGTGCAAGAATAAACTCAAAGTTGCTATCGTATCTCAGTTAGCCATTAATAAGGCTAATTATATAATTGCAAGCCTGAGTTAGTTCTTGTGAATCATATTTTGATATATGTACTGCTGATCAAGTTTCATAGACGTAAGCAAGGTCAGAATGAGTTTCTCTTCAGATGTACAAATAGGATAAATGTGTGAGGGAAAGGGGAAAGAAGAGGTAGGAAGGAAATCCACTAATAGGTAATTTTTCCGGACATCAATGAGGTTTATAATGTAGATTACTATTCTGTTACAGAGGTCTGAAAGTGACTTCCTACTATTAGTAAACTAATCTATATTTAGTAGCAACTGTTAAAGGTGTATGTGCCTGGATAATATTCTTCATGAACACAATTTGCTTGTAATACTCTATGTTGCAGGGTGACTCTTGTAGTGTACTTGAGGGACTAAATCTAGTTCCTGGATTGCTTCTGTGGAAAAACCGAGTGGTAGAAGCCCTCTAATTCAGTGTTTCACTGAAAGGTATTATCTGACAGTACCTTATAGGAATTCTATTTTCTTTTAGGTTAATGCTAAATTAGTAGTTACTTCTTCATAGGAAGAAAAAGAAAAATTCTGTAGTGCTACTGTGCAACATCCTATTTCCGTTTACTCGGCACTCAGCTTTTTTTTATTATTATTATTTTGCTGTCAAAATGAGATTATTTTTGTTTTTTTTTTTAATCTTTGTTTTGAATATTGGTACAGGCTACAATTCCCTTGTGAATATTCTGCTACAAAAAAAATGCTTATTAGAACGTTACGTATTAATGTTGCTGACATGCTTCTAAAGGTCACACTTAATAAACAAAGCACTGTGCCTATTGCCTGTTGAATTGCATTTTAAATTAGTGGATAATTATGCCAAGAGTGAGATTCCCACAACACAAACCATATGGCTTGCTTATGCTGGAAGATTCAGTAAAAACATCATCTGAGAGTTTGCATATTTGATGGAAGAGCTTTCCCATCCCCTCTGACTTCATCTGTGATACAAGTGAAAATATTGGAAAGTTACTGCATCATACCAAGGGCTGCAGGATTTTCAGTCTTGCATATATGTCTTTACTTGCATGATGCACCTTCAGGTGCAATAACTGCAGAAGAGCAACGTAGTTCTGACCCAGTAGCGTGCAGTATTTTGGGAGTAGAGTGCATTTGGGAATGTATTGTTTAGAATGGAGCCCAATATCATGGAACTCACTGCAGACAGAGACGTCTGCTCAGACAGAGACACATCTGATATAGCTATTGTAAATGGATTAAATGTTTCTTAAATTAGACTGAAATTATCATAACAGCTTCCATTGTCAAAGGCAGCTGTTCTGTCTGTACTCCAAAAAAAGAGAGTGGAATGAAACATTGCTGTCACCACAGAATATTAAGACTGTTTTCAGAATTAAAATGTCTTTAGTAGTATGGCAGCAACTCCTGAGGTGCCCGTGTTGTAAAATGATTAACTGCAAACTGCATTAAGAGGCAAATGAACAGGGGAGCCTAAAATAAGAGCCAACCTCCCTCTTCACCAGAACTACAGGTGAATCTGAAAGTTATCAAAGCTCTGACTTATTAACAAATTTGGGGACTTTAATCCACTGGTCAGGGTTCCAATAGCCCCCCTCGAAACAATAAAAAACAACTAAATGGCTTTTATCTCACTCAAGGCTTATATTCCCAAATACAGTGCATTGTAGTAATTCACTCTAAAGGACAGAAAGGCAGAGATCAAAGTGGCAAGAAATGCAGAAAAAGAATTACCATCACATCCTCTAGGATGTGGTAAAAAGGCACTGTGTGCTAGAGAAGCTATAAATGCTGAGGAACTCAGCAGTGGGAAAGACTGAAGTTTTTTGGATCTTTTGCAAACTGGATTAGAAAAGACCAGAAGAGCCTTAAGGAACACGGCAGCACACATGCATTTAGACATATTTCCTTATTGTAACATCACAACCACATCTCTTTCTAGCAACTTGTTGACTTTTGGGAGAGAACTGCAGCTTTAATGGTGTGTCAGTGAGGTAATAGATAAGAAGAGAGGCCTTATCAGAATATTGAGGAACCTCCAGAGCAAAATGAAACACTGTCTATTCTAATAGCTGACCAAAGAGGATAAAATAAGAGTTATTCTTGGTGTCACAAGTCCATACCCTTGGAAGAGAAATCTCAGCACTTACTGCTACCATATGGGAACTCTTCCAGAGAAAAGAACCGTGTGAACAAAACTGCCCATTTGATGGATATCAAGTCACTAATATGTGCTTATCTGATGGGACCATAACAAACACCATCAGCAAGATAAGTTTTTGCCACTAATGTAAACTGATATGCTGAAAATCTGTACCTAATGAATTCAGGGTGAATCCAGATTGGCCGAATTGAAGAGCCTTCTGGAGATCTAGAAACTGTGGAGGTACTCAAGCACCATTATTCTAAGGAAATATTATTTCCTTGACATTGCAGCCTCAAGAATGGTATTTTTCTGCCTTTGCACAGAATCATGTCACAGAAAAGGAAAATAATTTTGACTGATTATAGTTATGCAAAATTTCATTAGCAATAGTGCTACCAGTAGATCACCACAACATGTAAACTTGATTCTAATATTTTTAACACAAAATAAACCAGGATACATTAAAAAGAATAAAGAGCTTAAAATTGCAAATGGAAAGAAAGCACAGCTGTAGTACTTCCCAGCCGAAAGAGTTGTTCAGGGGCTAACAAATGTAGAGCTTGAGTATATATGCACACACACACACATATTTTGAGACCTTGCTATTCTTTCTTTTGTATTTTTGAAACAGTAAGCAGTAAAATTATGAATGTTCACTGGGATTTTACCAATGGGAAGTCAGAGAACAAATGGTTTCTCAAGATCAGTACCAACTTTGGCAGCGAGTCAGTGCTATGCATGTCTGTAGCAGGAGGTGATGGTTGTACATATTTTTTTTTTTTGTTACGATTATTTTTCCTTCTTCAGTTCAACTTTAATTTTGTTTCTCTAACACGAGACATCAAAAAGATGTAGCTAGCAACCTTGTGGAAGCAGCACTTTCCTCTTCCATAGTCCTGCTTGACTGGGGTTTTCAGTTGAGCTGTTTTTCAGTTATAAGAAAAGAAAGGAATAATTAATGTAAGTTTTCTTCCCATTCCATCCAACCAAACGTGTTTGTTTATTTTACCTACATTAGTACTTATTAAAACACATTCCCATTCCCTAAGCCTCTGGGTGCATTTACATCTTTAGAAACATAATTAAACTTCAAACGTTCATAGCTGGCTGTCCACATTTGATACTGCCAGAAGACAATCATTAGATTAATAGTTTCCAACAAGCGTATCGGAGAAGGAAGCTGACACCACTCTTGAGATGGACTTTGTTGTGAGCAGGGAGAGCTGTCTGTGTTCAAGTCCAGTGACTCAGCAGGGACTGTGTACGAGTGGGGAGGAGGATATAAATGATGACAAAAATGACCTGTGGAGATTTGGGGTTTCCAGGTACTAACGTTGCATGTCTCAGCTTTTGGATGCCAGCTGGACATTTCAGAATGGTCTGATTTTCAGAGGATATGCGGGAGGCATTCTTTGAAAATCAAGCTCCTTTAATATCCTGTGAAACAGATACTCTGAAATGGAATTACTTAATGTGATTTACAGAAGATTTGAACTATACATTTGTAGGATTTTTGTTTGGTTGGTTTTTGTTTTTTTTTTTTTCATAAGTAGTGCCTCTGATTTCCCTCCAGTATTTCTCAAATGAAGAATTCATTAGTTTATGAAGATGCTGAAATGGAATAAATAAAAGTGTTATAGATAGATATCTAAAAAATGTGTATGTAGTGTATAGCAACATGAGCTGTCATTTTAAAGTAGTGTGCCGCATAGGGAAGGCAGTAAAATTAAACTCACTCCCCATTACCTTAATGACCGTTTTGGAGATCATATATCGCACTGCTCCTCTTGCTTTCTCTCTTTTTTTCATCTCTTTGTTTTCTTTGTTTTGTTTATTCTTTCTTTTTTCTCTTTTCCTTTGTGTGTTAAGTCATTCCTTCTTCTAACTTCTTGCCTTCCTTTCTCTTCTTCAGTGGGATTTTGATTTTCCATCTCTCTGAGTTTCTTTCCAGCTCCACCAAAGGCTCTCAGGGCTGCATTCCTCTTTGTCCCTCCTAGGTCCCCTGACTCGTTCCATCCCTCTGCTGTTTTATACTCTTGCTTCTCCATCTTCTTCCTGTCTTCCTCTGTAATCTTCCTACTATTTTTTCTTTCCTCTTTTCAGTTATGGTTTAAAACACACATGAATAATTTCTTACTGTGGCAAAAAGCCAGTCTCTCATCCAGCTGTCCCTGGTTTCTGCTCTCAGGCTCAGCAACGGACTTCTGGGAGAAAACCTCTGGTCTGCTCTGTCAGGATGGTTCCTCTTCAGTGTATATGAATCATGTGCCAGCTGAGAAGATGGCTTCCTGTGCCAGTGTCCTCTTCTGGCACTGTAAAGGCACAGCGTGACCAGGGGACTGTGCGAGCACAGGGGTGCCGCTGTGGCATGTGTCCCACATCCCTCATTACATGGTGCAACAGCAGAGTCCTTTGGCCCCTCTGCTAAATCTGTGCTTGCTCTCCTCCCACAGAGGAGGTGGAATATGAACTAGAGAGGTTGTTTCATTCCTTCTCCTGGCTGATTTGTACCTTCAGGTCATGTTTGTTGTGAGATGCTTAAAGCACAGCCAGCAGCCGGCTTTCGAGACTGAGCGATGCCTGTGGCTACAGCGGGCACTGAAAGCCACAAGTTCCAGCAACTAAATGGCCTGATAAATCCCAAAGGCTTTTTGCTTTCCTGTTCGGAACTCTCCTCTCCCAGGGAAAAGCAATTCAATGTTTAGGATGCTGGCCTGGGATTTAGAAGAACTGCTTTCAAATCTCTCTGTGACGCAGATGTGTTGTCTAAGCGTAGCCACACAAGTTCTCTTTTCTTCAATTTCTTGTCAGTAAAATATTTCTTTACCTCCTAAGGGCGCCCTTAAGGGCAAGGATGAGATTTTTGACAAACTATAGGTAAAATGTTTAATTGCTACTGTAGCAAGACCATATATGGATGTAAACTAGTTAGATCTGGTCATGAAGGAATCTTACCTTAGCTGTCTGTCGGTGAAGTATTCTGATAAGGAATTCTTTCCTAGTTAACACAACCCCTCCTCTAGCATCCTTATAAGAAATCAAGCAAATACAGGTTGTCTATCATTACGTGAAACAAATCCAGTCTTGGGAAAATGAGATATGATAAATATATGGAATATTTGTTTGTTGGTCAGCTGACTCTATATTTAGCAGTTTCTTTAATTTGGATTCTGGCTGGGTTTTATCTGTATTGAAAGGTATGAGATTCCAGCAATAAGGTGTGAAACAGTCAGACTAGGCCAGCGTGTGATGGTTATCAGGTATTGTAAAGAAGGACATGGCCAAACTCATGAGAGAAAGGGGCTCTGCAGGAAGGAGCTCCTCTGAGACCTGTCTGAAATCAAGACGAGGATGAGGCTCTTTAACAGAAGCAGAGAATCTCTCCTGGGGCCTTGTCCAGCCCTTGCTCTAAATTATACAAAAATATTTTTACTGTACTCCAAAATACAAGCAATATTATTTATTTTTAAAAATCAGACTCATCTTAGGAAAAAAAAAACTACTTGGGTCACATAATTTAAACCAAATCATGGCTGAAGTAACTTATTGTTTTATTAATGACATGTAATTAACTGGCAATCACTGAACTAAACACTCAGGATCAGCATCAGCAATACAACAAATGACAGTAGCAGACACTTCCAAAATATTAATAAACACTTATACATTTCTAAACATCTTTCTGAAGTAACCCTAAAAATTTCAAACCTAATTCTTCCCTCACCCTGCACGGTTACGTATATTTCCCGACTCCCCCAACCCATCCACGCTCAGTCCCAGTGAGTTGGGAGGACACAGCTCCCCTCCCCTGGCAGTGCAGGTTCCCATACTCGCACACACCTCTTGCTGGGGACACGTGTCAGTGCTGCTGGCTACAACCTGCCAAGCCACCCGGTGCAAAAGCACCCTGCAAGTTACTATATGTCCACTGAGGTGTAAGTTCCTACATGTTGCACCCACTACTGTCAGTCCCCTGGCTGCCTGCTCACCCCGTGGGGTGGATGGGGAGGCTGCTCTGTAAGGCTTAGGCTGAGGTGACCATGTTGGTTGGGCAACTTCTGCTCGTGCCAAATCAGGTTTTGGCTCCTTGTCTGTTTCCACTCAAAGATCTTTCCCCCATGTTACAGATGTTCATGTTTCGCATGTATTTCTTTTCAAGCTGATTCCTTCTTTGTACTAAAAGTCAGTGTAATTCCCTGGTTGCTTTTTAATCTGGCTGATGGCCATCTTCCTCTTTAACTCCTTTCTTGGTAGCTACAGGATTAGGTGCAAAGAATCTACATCAGAACATTGTCCACCCATGCGGACTAGCTTTGCTAACAAATAGGAGTAAATATTAGTTAGTAAATATTGGTTAGTATCTCTGTAGTCTGTCATGTCATCTTAGTCTGAGCTAGCTTTTGAGACTGCTACGTTATTCTGTGTAAACAAACAGATACCGAAAACTCTGGCAAGTAAGAAAGCAGAAATGAAAGAAATGACCCGTGAGGCATGCCTGTGAGTAGGGGCTAAAACCACCGTGGCTGCCTGGGGAAAGTCTGCCGCGTTGCTCTCTAGTTTGTAAGGAAAGCGAGTCAGAGCTTTTGCAGGTGAGATCTGTATTGAATCTTACTGCAGTTTTTCAGCTGTACAACCCATTCCCATGTCAGAAATTTCTGTCTCTCTGCAAGACTTGCTAGAAGAGGACATGTGCCTGCATTTCAGTCCCTCCAGTTCATAGTCTGGCATCTTAATTCACTCTCCTCTCCAGCAGAGAGGCTGTCTTAAAGGCAAATAAGGAACAGGGTGATGTTAATTACCGTCAGTTACAGGCTGAAGATGAAAATTCTGTGGGAAGAGGTTTGAACAAAAAGCTAGGAGCAGCAGCACTTTAAAAGACACAAATAAGAATAATCAGACCTCTTTTATCAAAGCTTTAACTTGGCAAGTGAAGTGTAGCATTAGATGAGATTGGGTATGTATATGAACTCCTGATTGTTTTAAATACTTCTAAAAGCTGGACATTGATACTAAATTCTAATTGATGCTAAACAAACATCCTTAATTTTCAAATGTCTATTGATCTATATTGCATGTTTTCAAAAGAAGGAAATGCAAGGTCTGACCCCTGAATAGGATTCCTGCCTGATAAAAAGTGTCTGTTTAGGAACCCAACTAAATTTTCTGGAAAATAGGCAATTGATACATATGGAGAATAATTAAAGTCTACCCAAATGAAGATGAGAAGTTTATATGCTCAGGGAGACCAGAAAGAAAGCAGAATTCAGAACTGTTAGTAGTCCCATAGCTTCCCTGTATTGGTAGCAATATGAGCAGCAGGCAAAAAATGGAAAATATGAAAAGAGTGAAATGTCAGAGTGAGGTGAAAGTGTTGCAGGGAAAAAATAAAGCAATACAGCCATTCTATCTAGTTCTCTTTGTTCTCTTAGAGGAGCAGAACAGGGAAAAATGGAAAATGTTTTGGCTGAGAAAAGATGAGCTAGTGGATTTGTACAATGAAGGAAGTCAAACTTGAAAGAGATTTTAAAAGATACAGCTTTCTGTACCTACATAACAGAAAAGGCATCTTGCATTGGAACTCAATGGCAAAATAAGTGAATTGGCAGAGTAGAGTTACATGCTGAAACCTTCAAAACAAGATAAAGTAGGAGGTCTTGCGGGGGCTGAAGAAATCCTCAAGAGAGGCATGGATAAAGATGTCGAGGGTACTCAGTGACTGGAGGGAAACCAGATGCTTTCTGAACCGAATTCTGCCGTTCACTGAAGTCTGAAGCGTCAGAAGTTGCCACTCAAAAGCGAGAACTGGGGCGGCTGAGATAATATCTAGTCATCCTTGAAAGGAACAGGGCCAGCCAACCAAAGGAATGAAGACGTGTTTGAATTGGATCAACTGTGCAACCACCAGCACAGGCAGTCAGCAAATGTTGACAAATTCCATATGTTCAGCTTCTCAGGCGATGTGGATTACGGATGATCATCCTAGTATCTGGACAGGAGTGACAAGTGGTGAATTTCTAAACGTTTTTGAGAACAGTGAACTAGGCTGACTTTGAGGAGACTGCTGGCATTCCTCCATGCTCTTCTCCCTATCATTCACAACTGTCTGAGCAAAATCGTGGATTAAAAGCAAACTTTCTAGAAATTAAATAAATAATTGTCTTGGTGGCAGATTAATGTCTGGCCATGTGGTAGGGAAATGAGGATGCCTAATGCGAGAAGAATTCACAGATCCAAAGTGTGGACTCTTTATGTGCCACAGGTCAGTCCTATGTTTATTTAAGGTATGTTACATCAGTGAAATTAACTAATGTTGGATAACTTTAAAATTTTAAATGCCAAGAAATTTCAGTATTTTATTATGAGAGCTAGCTATTTCATTGGAAATAACGGAGGAAACCTCAAGAAAAATGTTTAAAAGTCTCTGCTTTTTTAAACTTTTCCTGAAAACGTGGCTAGTTTATAATCATCTCCATTTATTTCATTTGAAAGCATTTATTGCCATACATGGATGCATAAATACAAACACATACATATAAACGATACCTTAAAAATCACGCATATCCCAATGTATGAACTTCCCAGGTAGAGAGGGTGCTAATTTATCCACACCAGAACAAGGCTGTCTTAGTGTAGAAAAATGTATCGGTAATACTGGCATTCAGATAAGCAGTTTTACTACGAAAGAGTTTTGCTCCTTTGCCGCCATAATGACCAGAGATAGCTGACCAGCTCTGCAGCAGATCCCCCACCTTTTCATTGGAGTTTAACAGAGGGATTGACTGATACCCTGATTTCTAATGGGGATGGGGGAAACGACTCATGTCTATTAGCTCCACAGGGTATTTCTGGTTTTATAGACTGGTTCGAAGGCATGGAAGTATCCCAGATAATGGCACATTAGTATGGCACAGTGCACAAGCTAATGAGCCTTGCCTCTTGGGGGAATCATTAGGCTGAGGGCAGTGCTATTTTGACATGAGTACTTTGCTCCCAGTGTCATAGTTAACTCAATGATGCTGGCTTGGTGGGAGGGGGCGAAGTCTCTGAACCATCCTGTGCTATTACATGGTGTCGACTGGCTCGCCGTACCTCTAGTCCTGATACTTAGGTAACCTAGATTAAGTTAAATTAAATTTATATCAAATTAAATTAGATTGCTTCTGAAATTGTCTATTGTTATGTATTGGATCCAGTTTCTAGTCAAGTCAATGGGTCATTCCACGGACTTCACTGAGTACTAGATTAGCTTTCAAACATTTTTATATAAGAGCAGTAACAACAATGTGTGGGAGGGAGGAGACGGAAATGTAGACCAGCCCCTGGCTTGGCACATTAGAAAATTTAGACAGATATTGCAATAAGACCACGCTGTCTTATCTTCAAAGGCAAAACTGAGAGTCAAGGCTCAGTTACAACAATCTATGCAAAGAGAGCTGGAGGGCTGGTTAGATGATGAGAGACTGATTTTCATGAAGAAAGATATACCAGCTGACAAGAACACGGAATCATTTTAGAGAGCAGTGCATAATGTGTTGTTTTTTTCATATATTTCCCTCTAGCTATACAGAGACAGGAAGGATGTCCTAGGGAAAAGGGTGTTAGCTTTAGTTCTCAAGAGATCCCACCTGATTTTCTTGTTCTGTCACAAACTTTTTGCAAAAACTTCAGCAAATCAGTCTTAAATCCACGAAGATTAGTTAGGTTTCCTAGTGCCAGTTTCAGTCCCTTGCTCCCATTGATTTCCAAGTCACAATATTTTTGTCTCAGTGGTCGCCAGGCATGTTCTGATCCGTGCAGTAGCTAAGCACCCTTACGGATCAGCCCCTAAGTTTTCTTCTGTTTTGATTCACTGTCAGTAAGAGAGGAAAACTGCCGAGAATTGCAGCTGTTATTCAGTCTAGCTTTAAACGCAGGGGTTTTGGAGAATCATTGCAATGCTCTGGTTTTCTGCTGAGGGAGGGATCAGTACAAGGCTTTTTCCAGCTGCTGTGGGTCCTGTGTAGTATGGGCAATGCTGCCGGGGTGCAGTGATGATAAGAGTATTTAAAGAGTGAGAGACTACGTAGGTAGTGAAGGTAAGCAGCTGCATAGTCTTAGCCACCTAAGAATAATAGAGAGGCAGAGATTGTAGAGAGTCAGTTCTGAGTAACCGAATTTCTTAGTGCTGCCATCAAGGATATGTCTGCATTACATAGCACAATGTCATATAGCCCATGTACTTGGGCTGCCTCATTCTGAGTGGAGGCAGCTGTTTCAGCAAAGTAACAAGTCCTGCTACGAGTCCTACGCTAATGTGGCTACAGAGCCCTGTAGAGCTGGTATTACTCATTGAAAGCCAGCCTAGGATCTCTGTAAGGTCCAGCACATAGGAAGACAGATGTTCAGAAGTATACGTGGTGTGCAGGTCAGCATCAGACTTGTCTCAGCAGATTCCTGATGATCTAAGGCAACATTTCATTACTTTGAAACAATTATATTTTGTTTGGGCAATTGGTCTCTAAACCCTCATTATAAGGCTCCTATATCCACTAAAGGGGTCAAGGAACTGCTTTTTAAATAGACGCAGACAGGTCCTCAGCTGTGTAAATCAATACAGCTCCCTTTAAATCAATGAAGCTATTCCAGTTTACTCAAAGTGAGGATCTGACTCAAAGACTAATGGAAGAGTGGTGACACAAAGAATGAGATTTTTCTAAAGCTTTCAACATTAGTCTGACTCTTTGGCCATTTCCTTTGAAAGAAAAAGTCTTATTAAACTCAGAGGGAACAGAGCAATGCCAAGTCTGAAAGCTGTTTGAGAAAATCCCATCCCTCAGGCCAAGAGTTCCTCAGATTGCTCTCTGGTGAGAGATGATCGACTGTAAGGGTTCAACAGTTTGACTTGATCCTTCTTCAATAGCAGTGACAAAGCTGAAAACCTCCATACCATTCAAAAATCAAGACAAGAAAGCCAAAACAAACTGGAGACCAAAAAGTAGCACATTTCCACTGCCTCTCCAAGTACTGAAACGGACAAGTTACAGAACCTCAGATTCTGCCAGGAGTCTAAGATGTCAGTGTCTAACCAACTTCAGAGGAGCTTTTTGGACCTCTGCTTCCATGAGCATTTTAGGAGGTGTTTAGTGCCAAGATGTTCTGTGTTGAAGTCAATGTTACTGTATGCCTAGAAGCATGTATTATGTGAGTAGCGGGAGTGACGGCTCATTTTTTTCTTTGCCGGAGGTGGGAGTGGTGTCAATATACACCAAAAAGCTCAGTATCTTTGCTGATCAATAGTGGAATCTGAAAGCTTTCTAGTGCTGGTTAAATTGACCTTCACTGTCCTTGCTGTATTGGACTCAAGCTCCAACAGATGCCAGTACAACATAAATAGCCCAAATAATTTAGTTAAAGAAAAAATGTCAAGCAAAGGGGCATGAAGAAAAAGGGCCAAAAGAAAAAAAAAACCAAAGCAAACTTCCTCTCTCAGAAGAGAGTATCATTGTAATTGTAAAAAAAAAAGGGAAATTTAAGTTCATACGTTAACTTCTAAAGAGGCAAAGAATGGGTTAATGTATCTGGAGAAGATAAGTGTCAGGATAATTTTTTAAGTGCTTTTTCTGTTAATAGCACTGAGCCCAAAACAGCACCAATGCGTTAATGTAACTTGATCAAGCTGATTATATAACAGCGTAAAGACATTTTCCTTATCTGCTGGGCTCATCATCATTCATTTGCAGTATGTTCCAACTGACTACACTGTACATCAGTAGTTATGTTCTATACGCAATAAAATTACCATATTACATGTTTTCATTGATATACATCTATACATTCGCTTCATGAGGACAGGAAACTTTCCATCATTTTCTCACTTTGCAAGTGCTTTCATGGTGAAAATAGTTTTATGTAGGAATTATTTCAGGTATCGTGACTGTGCTCTTAGACTACTGTAGTTTTGACTGAAGCAGATACGGTTAACTCAACAACCAGCACGTTCTTGACAAGAACACTAAGATATCCCTCAGTAATAGTTATGTACCTCAGTGGGCTTTAATGGGTCTTTCTGACAGCCTAAGGGTTCATTTTTCTGAATAAAGGTCTCAAAATGTAAATCTTGGATATTCCTGACCTGTGGTTCACAGGTAGCATACTATTTTTTCTGTAGGACCGTCTCCATTACTCCCTACCCTAGGGAGTAAAAATGTTAAAACTGAAGCTGGCGGGCAGAGAAATATACAATATTGTCTGCAAGATGTTTCTGTGTTATGGCTGGTGGGCCAGAAATGGGAATAGTATCTAGGTGGAAATGGGCTAACACAGGACATAATTTTTAGCTCGTACTGTGCAAGCAGCTCCCCAGCTCTCTGGGGTTTTCTGTGACACAGACAATTGTGCTGGCACAGACAGACATTTAGGAGGCCATACTTAAATGCTATAATTTAGGGGAGCATACTGTGCATGCTATGTTTTATAGAAAGCAGATGAATCCCTGCTTTCAACAGTACAATCCAACTCAGATTACTGTTTGAAGCTTTAAGTGGTGCCTCTGTATATCATTTTTGATAACTTCTCAGTTTGCATCAATAATCTTAAAAGGGAAGAGAAAAAGGAAACATCTTTAAAAAGTTAGGAAATAAACAGAAAGTACTGTTTTGGGTAAGAAACTTTTAATGTTAGCATTCATATCAGAACACATGCAGTGTGAGTTCTTTGTAATTATCAAAAAATAGAAACTGTAGGCATGGGGGAAAAATATGAAGTTGGAAGTACACATGATGAGAGACATAATGTCTAAATTATTATTATTTTTGTAATATCCCCTTTAGTGTTCCTCTCACAGAGGAGAGTGTATTTTTCACTATTTTTGAAAGTTTCACTAATTGTTTTGTTTGCTTTGTTCTGATTCTGGAGAAGTTTGGTAATCCTAATACCACTGCATGGCCCACAAACAGTAGCCCCAAAATGGAAGCAGCTTATTATGAGATGTTATCTTCACACCAAGGGACATTTCAGGGAAGTAAATAGCAGTTTGTGGAATAAAGCAATTGAAAATATGCAAGTACACTCAGCAAACAGATGGCGTTTAGAATGAGCTGGATTCCTTTTTCATAGCTCCAGCTCAAAATATTTGATTCAAAAGTTCACTTTGCAGTTTTTTCTCCCCTAATCCCTTCGTAAGATATAGCGGTCTTGAAGGTTATCTGTCGCCTCAGTGTGAACATAGGCTTTCATTTCTTGAGTATGATCTTACTTGCAATTAGACCGTATAAAATACCAGATATGCTGTTCTATTAAAAAAGAAAAAAAAAAGTAAAGAAAAAAACCCACCCAGTTCTGCACACAGCAGTCTTCAGATTCAGGAAATTATACTCTAATAGCTCCAATAAGCCAATGGGGTGTTTCTGCAAGAAATTATAAAAGATAATAATATACCTGGTTATGATGAACCCCACTTACTCATGGAAGGCTATTTTTATCAGAAATATGGAAAGGTTTCAAACACCATTACAGGTTAAAAAGGTTTATTCCCAGTAGAAGACAAATCCAGTAAAACCCAGCCAGATCCGTCAACTGAAATTTGTAAATATTGGTTCCCTTTCCTTTATCCTGCTGCATTAAAGGAACAGAAGTTTGTCTATGGTCAATAATTAGTGTATGCCTGAGTTATGGAGGGATTGGAAATTAAAGAGAAGGAGATTTGTGGTGTTTATTGGCTTGAGACAGAAGAGTAGTACCTTGCTTTCTTATTTTTAGAGATGATCACTAAGATAGCTGAGATTGCGAATTTAAGAAGTTGATGGAAAGGCTCAGTTTGGCAGTGTCTGATCCATGCGTAGTTATGTGCTGTATCCTAGGTTTTGGTTCTGAATCAGAGAGGCGTTGAAGGGGACACCCACTGTCCTAGCACAGGAGAGAGAGGACAGTTCAGGGAGGTACCTTGTCTTTGTTGAAATTACCCAGCTTCTAACTGAAGCTTGTTGCGTGTCTTATGGCCCTTTCCATGGGGTGTGGTTTTGCCTGTGAATGTTAAATGTGCTGCTTGTGAGCTTGGCTCTACTTGGTCCTGTCATAGTGCTTCTAATGTCATCTCAAAGCCAAACTGCCCACCAGCCCAGCCCAGCCCACCCTTTGGTATGGAGTCAGTCAGGAGAGCACCTAACCCAGGATGTGTGCAGTGACCCCTGGCCCTGCCAGCCTTTCCAGAAACTGCTCTGGGCACCTCTGCTCTCACGGTGGTTCCCTTCTCATGAGCACCCCCTGCAAAACTGCCACAGTGGGCCAATACCCATCCTGGAGACTGCGGCTACTCTCCGTCACACTGTGTCCCGAGGCTCCAGTTTGCTCACACGCAGCATGACCGTGACACACTACCACAGCCCAAGCGTGGCATCTAAACCCTCTTGCTCAGTGGGCTGACCACATGTCGTGGTTCAGCCCAGCTGGCAACTGAACTCCACGCAGCCACTCGCTCACTCTCCCCTACCCCCAGGGAATGGGGAGGAGAATTAAAGGGGAAAAGGGAAGCAAACCCATGGGTTGAGATAAGAACAATTTAATACTACTACTAATAACAGATGAATAGCTATATGTATAATGATAATAACTTCTACAAACAAGTGATGCACAGAGTAATTGCTCACCACTCAGTGACCAAAGCTTGGCCTGTCCCAGACTAATGATCCCGAAACAGATAAGTCCTCACACTGCAATCCCAGATGAGCAAGATGCCTGAAAAAAGAGCAAGAAAGAGAGATAGGACTCCAAGAGTGAGAGCCCCCGGAAGAGCAAAACCCCTTCTTTCTGGTTAACCTTCATCTTTATACTGGGTTTGTCCCTCAATCCTAAGTCTAAGTACAAATCATAAGGAGAGTCGTGGACCCTCTGTCTCGGCCATGCTTCCCCCCAGCCTGTTGTGCTCCTGCACACTGGCAAGAACACAGGAAGCTGGAAAGTCCTGGAGGTCTTGATGCCAACTACAAACATCAGTGCGCTGTCAGCGTTCTTCTCATAGAGAGTTCCAGACTAAAACCAAAACACAGAGCTCTTCTGGCTGCTAAAAAGAATTGACTCTGTCCCAGCTAAAACCAGGACACCACACTAATTCCACTAGCTGGAAGCTGATCTCTTATCTTTTCTGACAACATCAAGGCGTGGTGCAAGGGTGTGCTCTCACACTGGAAGAGCTATGTCTATGGCAAACAGGTCCTAAGGAATGAGCCCTTCTTGGCTTTCCTCCGTTGTGTGTGCCAAATCAGTGGCCTTGCAGCCCCACTCAGCCCTGACACCTGTGCCTGAGCCCATCCTTAGTTATTCACAGACAGCATCCATCTCAGCCAAGGACAATGCTGGCCAGTTGCTATGTCCGGGGTTGTCAGGGGGCCCGTGCATGGCTTGCAGCCAGATACAATGGCAACCCTCAAGCACGGCACCTCTTGCCAGCCAGTGCCATGTATGTGCGTTCAGCGGACAAGGTTTTTGCACATCAGCCACGGCTAAAACTTGCCCGGGTGCACTTTTCTCTCTGACTGTTCCTCATCCATCCCACTATTTCTTCCAGTGTTCACTGGGAGCTGTGCTATACCATTTTGAACAGGTAATGGTACTGCCTGCATCCTGTACGCGCAAGCACACAGGTAGAGAGTGATCCAACAAAGCTGAAGTTTTAATTAGGAAAATACAAGAGGAAGGGGGAGAGGGAAAGAAAGAAAGAGAGAGAGGGAGAGAGGAAAAAGAAGGCAGGCAGAAGCAAAGGGAGAAAATGTGAGAGAGAGAAATGCCATGACATGTACCAAAGCCTAGGGTTTTCTGGAGGGCCCCAAGGGGCCAGTGCTGCAGGTAATGAAATATCACTCTGGCAGAGAATGTATTTGCAGACATTATTATTTTTGCTCTGACTTTCTGGTTGAGAGGAAAAGACAATCTATCTATCTATTGGTACTCATCACTAGAGGTAGTTTTAAGAGTGTTTATTTGTTTCTTCCATGCTCTCACTCTTCTGTGCAGGTTTGTTTGTCGTTTGGTTGTTTGGTTTTTTACTTTTCGGGAAAAGATATGCTCTCCTCTTTGGTTAGTTCATCTGCCTTGTGTTCTTTAATAACCAGGTCTCCCAGGCTCGACCCAAGTTACAATACGGTGTCTGTTTTGGAGACTCTTCATGGTAGTCACATGGTTTCACCATTGAATCAGGTTCATAGGAATTAACAGAAACAAAAATTAAACTGTCTTCATATACTCTTAAGATATGACGACAGTACTCTAGAATGAAAACAGCTGTTTGTTGCTAAAATACAAGCTTTCTGGTTCTTTAGTGTACTTCAAAATGCAAGTTCTGAGTATAAAGAAAGCAAGTAGTTTCACATACAGAAATGTTTTTTGAAAAAGCTACTTTTCTAGCATGGAAGAATTTCAGAGGAAAATTTTCACTCACTGTGATTGGCAAAACTCTTGCCTTTTATTGATAATGATTGCTACAGAAGCAGACCAGAGGCCCAGAAATTATTTTCCTAAGCTGGGGAGATGTAGACAAATGCACCGATTGCGTATTCCAGTATAATGCTGTATTCTGTGGCTCTCAAAATTGGATCAATTAGACTCAATATTCTTTTCTATTGATGGGTTCGTAGGACACAAACATGCATATGCCACTTAAGGATACATTATTTAAAACTGGAATTAGCAGTATGCAGTCAGAGCCACAAAAATAGGATACTTATCAGAAACCATGCTTGTAACTCACATGATCTGGAAGAAGCAAATGTGGAAATATATCTTCATAAAAAATTCACACAGTCACAAATTGTGCCATCTATTTCTGTGCACCACATTTTTGTTACTCCTGGAGAACGAAGGTCTTTTTATTAAAAGTAATTGTTGTTGGTTTTTCAGAAGACATAAAGTATTCATCTTCTCCCCTCTCCTGCTGCCTTTTAGAAGTAGTCAAAGAACTGAAATTAATTAAGTTCTGACCTCATGTCAGCATTGTATATCATAATTAATAGAAAACAACATCCTTAAGGTCTAAGATCTGCACAATTAAAGCCAGAAATCTGTGAAAAAGACAAGATTATAAAGACAGTGTTGGGAGAGAGTCTTTAAAAGTTGAATTCCCCTGCAAGGGGAGATGCAGTCACTGAAAAGTTCACCAAATGTTCCCAGATACATTTGCATAAATCCCTTTGTTCTTTTGTGCAATTACCTTTCCATTTGTCTCTATGGAGTTTCTTGTCTCTAAACCTTGTATGCTTTTCTCATTTATTTTGCACTTACACATTACAGCCCAGACCATCTCTAAAACAAAGATCCATTTGGATAACAGAGGTAGTCAGGATGCATCCTGGATCTGTCCCTGGTGTATGCAAAACAGCCTTTCTTTATCTTATAGCAGCTGTTATTGGCTGTCAACAAAAATCACACACCAGTCAGGACATGGTTTTCTCTGCCTTACCTTCCTAAACCCCCTGATATATCAAGATCCACTAGCACGAGTGCTGACTTCACTGCATTTTTGCTGATTTGAGAGACCCCTTAGACTGGTGAGGCTGGAAAGATAGATTCTGCGTTTTGCTACTCACTGTCTTACACCGTAGTTGTTCATTCTTATATTCTAACCTCCAAGAAATGAAGCCTTTGCTTCTTTTACTTTGCAAGTCTGATAATTTCGAAAAGCATGTCTTTTGTCTTTAATGTCACCCTGCTTATCTCTTAATCTTTAATAATTTGATATAATTTTTGGTCTGCATAGATCTAAAAAGTAACCAGGTTACTTTTAAAAATCAATATAACATTTTTTGTTTGAAAATGCAATCTTCCTTCATTTTTCATTTCCACTTTGCCCTTGAAAATAAATTGAAGAAAAATGATGTATGAAAACCAAAAAGATTGACTATTTTGTTCTTCAATTTTATAACAAAAAGGGAAAAAAGAAAAATTAATTAAAGTAAGCCTTGATTTTCCTTTAAGAACAGTTAATTCAAAAACCTGGTTTAAAGTGTTTTGATGTCTTCATTTTTTTTTAATTATTCCTCTGGGCTCATCTTTAATAGTCCTTGGTACAATCTCTCTTTCTACTCTTTTCAGTCAAAACACCAGTTGTTTTCCCTGAATGGTGCTTAAGGCATCATCTTTATTTTTATTGTTTCTTTCTATTGTTTTTACTGTGATTTTGACTTCTTTTTGGCCAACAGTACCGTCTCCCATGGTTCTTTTATACTAATAAATTATTTCCTTGCTGTTGAGTCTTCTTCCATACTATCTTTCAATTTGAATTCCTCAGTTCTACTGGCATATTCTTAAATGGATACTTGGCCACTTATAAATGTATTACCTCAAGGGAGTTAATTTCAAAAGATGTTTAATGGGAGGTAACAAGAACTCATCATTTAAAGAAGTCACAACCTAGGTGCACATTTCAGTCACCTGTATTTGAAAATTTCTGTCTGCCAGCTTGTCTTTTCATTGAAATTGTGAATGATCTCGTCTGCTTGTGTCCTATCCCTGTGTTGAAACTGGATAGCCTGTTGCACGTTCTCGTTTAGGATCATCCCTCCAGCTCACTCTTTCTTCCACTGATGCAGATTTCCTTAGCTTCCTGCCCATCACAATCTTCCAAGCTCTCTCAGAGGCACTTTGGGTGTTACTGTCCTGTCTCCTAACAGAAAGTCTAATGATAAAATTTTGATCCTGATTTCCCTTCTCAAAAATCTTCTTTAGTCTCCAGCACAGGTTTCTATTTTACTACTGTAATTCTTTCCAAGTGAAGTCTTATCTTATCCTTGTCTGTCAGAAGTGCAAGAGCTCAAATAACCTCAGACTGCTGTTCTGAATACGTTATTCAGAGGGCCTCATCCAGACCCTCTTTCTTCAAGAAATTTAAGAAAATGCTCTTTCCCTTCAGTGTCCTATACAGGTTCCCTTGTCTATACATGTACTCTTATCTTTCCTTCCTAACTTTTGTATTCTCTGTCACGAAGTCTCTTAAATTTCTCTTCTCTGTCTTCTGAGTTTCTTTCATATGTAGTTGTACCCAACTCTGCATTCAAACTCATTTCTGTTTTGCAAATCTTGCAAATGCTAATCCATTTCTGTAAAAATATATTCACTTGTTATGGGACTGATTTTGCCTCCCTCAATAATACTAAATAATGCAATAAGTAGTTCTCACTGAAATCTGTAGAACTTCTCTCTAGCACGAGTGGCTGGATCTGGCCCTTTCATAACATCCTATACAGTATATAGCCATGCTACAAAGTCAGTCTGCTAGAAGATTATTCTTTGGATTGACCAAGGTGGTTTTGTTTCTGAATTATATTCTCTATTTTCAGTAAAAGTTGCCTAGAACTGAGAACTGTTTTTTCTTTGTTGTCTTGAATGTCCCAAAAGACATTGTTCACACTTAGCAAATACTGGTTACTACCACTGAGATGTAGCATTGATAGCAAAGAGAACAGAAATAAAAAAGAAAAGAACAGTTCCATAAAAACATTCCAATGAGGACATAAAAAACTGTCAATTGTTTCAACCGAAATGCGTGCTGTCATTCTGGAACAGAAATCACAAGAGTGAAGGCAGAAGAACAAGTTATTGAACTACGAGTTCACTTTAACTTGCCCCAATCCTGTTTTTAAACAGCACCACAAAACGGGCAGAATTACAGGGAAAGAACCTACAGGTACAACGGCATGGCAAACGTCAACAGTCCTCTCAGCTGTTTGGGGGTTCACATTTTTTTCAGCATGCTGCCAATCCTAGCTGACATTGCTGCTTTCTGGAAGGGAAAAGAGACCCTAAAATAGGACTAGCTACAGCTTTTGTTGTTGTTCTGTTTAACAGAGGGTTTGGAAACAGTATGTTTACAAAGTATGTAGAAGCCACTGAAATAGCATTTCTCTGGCAACTCTTATCAAAGTTGTCTTAGTATTTCCTCTACTGATCTTCTTTTTTTCTTCAGTGGGTTATTGAACAAGAGAATGATTTCTAAAACAGTAAGGAGGGGTTCTGGCTCATCCTTCTCTTTTTCTGGACATCTTAAGCAAGAGTGGAAAATTGAAAATAAATTTCCACTCTTGAGTTAGTCTCCCATTAAGGATATGTGAAATCTGTATTCAAAATCATACAAATAACAAAGGCAGTTAGAGATGACCCTCATGGGGAATGGGACAGGCTTTGGACCCAGGGTTTAGGTCAGAAGGAATCATTTTATCATCTATGCTGGATACCATCACTTGCCAGCTATCAACATTCACTTAATTGCCTGAGTTCAAGTTTAGGGCTGACTGAAATACAAGAATACAAGGAAAATATCTAGTCCTGATCTGAAATCATCCACTGTTTTGCTTTAGTGGATTGACCATACTTTTTTTTTTAAAAAAAAAGGGTGATCTTTTTCTCAATTCATCTGGTTTTTCTTTCTGAATATTCTATCTATGTCTTTTCTTGCTTTAATAATAAAGATGCTGGTTTAGCATCTTACATTTTCTTCCCATGAAGATATTTATATGCTAGCATCAAGCCAACCGTCAATCTTGTCTTCTGATAAAGTAAACAGACTGGAACTTCCTAAGTCTGCAAATGTGAAATATTTTCTCCAGGCTTTAAGTGATTTGTCTGGCATTTCCCTACCCTCTCGCCAGTGTTCATAATATATTTAAATGTGTCTATTAAAAATGTATGCAGTTTTCTAGCATCGACATCATGAATGTAATAGAGGTAAAGAATGTACTAGCATTTCTTACCCTCGTGTGGCATTACCGTGGCTTACCCAATATAACTCAGAAAATGTTCTTAGAGTCACTGCATTCTAGGATACAGCTCCCAAGATACGGTGATGATAGGGCCTATATCTCTTCTCTCCAGATGTTTCTTCATTGATTTCACTGCAGTAAGTGTATTTTGTTTGAATTGACCCAGGACATGAAGTAACTCAGTTTATTCTGCTCGATTCGTCTGTCATCCTCACTACTTCTTGTTTGGCATATCCTCAAGTTTTATCAGGTCATTGGTTCATTGCTCGTTTACACAACTCATTTACACAAGTTTAGTTCGGGAGTAACTCCACAAAAGTCAGTGGAGATACTCTAGGGCTGACTCATCACTTCTGTATATGAGCAAATTCTTGGCTCCTGGGATATAATTGTCTGTTCTAGTAATCAATCAGAACCTTGGAATGGAGTGAAATAGAATAGAATAGACTATATCAGTTGGAAGGGACCTACAATGATCATCTAGTCCAACTGCCTGACCAATTCAGGGCTGAACAAAAGTTAAAACATGTTGTTAAGGGCATTGTCCAAATGCCTCTTAAACACTGACAGGCATGGGGCCTTGACGACCTCTCTAGGAAGTTTGTTCCAGCGTTTGACCACTCTCTTGGTAAAGAAATGCTTCCTAATATCCAGCCTGAACCTCCCTGGTGCAGCTATGCACCATTCCCACGTGTCCTGTCACTGGATCCCAGGAAGAAGAGATCAGCACCTCCCTGTCCACTTCCTCTCCTCAGGAAGCTGTAGAGAGCAATGAGGTCGCCCCTCAGCCTCCTTAATAATAACTCTGCAAGAGTTTCAATTCTTCCTGAGCTGCCCCAGCCCTGAGTGTGGGACCAAGAGAAAAATGTGTGTGAATGGGTATCTTCTTCCTGAAAGACCTTTACGTACCCTGAATTAAAAAGGAGGAACCAGAAGCTGCCATCAATTTTGTGATAGAAGACAAATGAGAATAAAAACTGCAGAATTCAGGGAAGGAAATGCAAATGACTCTTCTCTTACATTGCCTTCCAGTTTTCCTTATCCAGCTCTACCTGGCTGCACTCAAAGCTCAGGACATACACCTGTAGCAAGAGAGCGCTACATCATCTCCTGGAATCTGCAACTCCTTATTTAGCTTCTATTCAGTCTGAAAATCACAATCACTATATGGATATTCATCCTTCAAATTGTAGTACATCCTACCTATTATATGGATGCAGTTGTTCACTATCAAAAGTTCAAGAGAGGATGGGAAACACTTCCCAGAGCAGTTAGTGCAAATGATACTAACAACTGAATTGAAAACTCGCATGGACATCAGTAAGCTTCATACCTGGATTAGCTCATCTGATCATCAGAAGTCATAAACTTCATAAAGCAAGAGGGAAAAAGCTATTTCTTTTTTTCCTAGATACTATGGCTGCATCTGTACAATACAATGAAGCATTTTGAGGAACATTCCCAGGATTGTTTAATTTACTGATAGAGCTGTAGCTGATACAGAGATATTCTCTAGGTTGCAGAAAGAATGAGAGAACTGGACTGCCGGAAAAAAATACATTGTGGAAATACGACAGAGTACCGCAGTTGTCCTCCTACACAAGTTGGGGTTTTGTCAGGTAGTTCCCAGCTTTCAGCATCCAGTTTGATTCTTCTTTGAGCTCTTACCTTCTGGACAGTTGCTGTTCTCCTAAGATTTTTTTGGTGAGGAGAAGGGGAAATTTCTATGCTGCTCTGAGAATAATTATCCTTGGAGAACTGCTAATAGCCAAAAATATATGCTGCCAGTGTCAAAGGCAGAAAACTAAACTGAAGTGGTTCTTCAGTATAGTCACCTGAATGATCCCAATGAATCTCTAGAGGGCTGTGTAAATGAGATGTTCTGCCTTGGAAGTAATCTGGCCAGTGTTCCTACGCACATGTTGTAAAAATACTCTTTTTTTTTTTTTTTCCTATCTGCAGCAGAAAACATTGCCTTGGACTTTGGTTGGTAGGTTGCTTTCAGCTGCGTTCATTATGCTTCTTTAGTATGTTGCTCTTTCTGGATTTCCAGTCTGTCATGTTATACTCCAGTCAGTCCATTTCTACCTAGTGGCATTAAAACTGTCTTAGAAGCTCAATAGTGAGCAGCTTTCTGTACCTTCTGCTTAAGGTTTGAGTGTTTAAGCTTTCCATCTCAATGATTAAACCTCTTTATAACACCACATCTCGCAAATATTTTTTTCCCAACTTTTGTTGCCATTTGTGAGAAAACCACATACAATGGAAACGGAATCTCTGTGAAAAAAAAAAAAAAAATTGCACTGTGTCTATTTGCCACAAAGCTTTTTATTTTATTTCAGAAACGTAAAATTCAGAAAAGAACCCCAGAACATTTGCTTGCTATCCTCCCAAGGAAATTTTCTGCTAAATGCTGACAAAAGCAAACTTATCCTTTTTCCCTATCTTGGAGGGGAGAAAGGAGAAATATGGCAACCAGTCATTATTACCCAGCTGGATTGAGTTGAGATAATGAATTACAAATCAACTCAAGGTACTGACCCTGCCTACAAGAGGCAGGCCATTTCCTCCTGGCTGTGGAAGATGCAGCAGTGTCCTTGGTGCTGCAGCCCAGGCTGGTGAGCAACAACTGGTGACCCTGACGTGATACCTCGGTTAGACCCTGGGAAGCCCCGACTCCCTTGCCGGAGCCGAGAGCCCGAGCCAAAAGAGCCAGAGCCGGAGCTGGGAGCCCGAGCAAGAGTCCTTTGGAGAAGAAGGTAAAGCCGCAAGCCCTGACGTGGTATTCGTGGGAGGGAAGCGTGCTGGAGTTGGATGAATGGGCTGGGTCTCTGCTCACCTTAAAGCCTTTGTGAAAACAAAAATGGTAAAACAAAAAGGGGGAATTATGGCACCAATCATTCTTACCCAGCTGGACTGAGTTGAGATAATGAACTAATTACTAATCAACTCAAGGTACTGACCCTGCCTACAAGAGGCAGGCCATTTCCTCCTGGCTGCGGAAGATGCAACAGCGTCCTTGGTGCTGCAGCCCAGGCCTGGTGAGCAACAGAGAAAAGGAAGGATGACCAGTTAAGATTTTACCCTTCTTTTCCAAGCTTTCATTCCCAATGACTTTTGCAGCTGCCGCAGCCTTGCTAGCCACAGACAATGCATGTTGCTTATTCCATTTGCTTTGCTGCTTTGCCTCTCAGCTGCTGCCTGTCTGTCTCCTAGAGTGAAAATTCCTGCAAGCGCAGTCTCCTTTTCTTCCCTGTATTATATGCACTACAGAGTGCATTCCCAGTGCTTAGTAAATAAACTAAACGAGCTACTGCTTGTTGCAATCGCACAAGAATGGAGATGTAATATCTGGCTTCTCCCGCCTTGGTTTCCAGTTGTGCGGAACCATCCCATTGCACTGGTACATATCATGGGGGTGGTTTTTCTTTTCCTCGAATGCAAAAGCCTTAATATTATGACAGTATCCTGTATGTTAGGTATTATATTGTGTGTATGTACACACTCACTTGCTAATTTAAATAAGTGATATAAAAATGCCTTATGGTACTCAAAGTCTCTTTGAGGTTTTTGTGCAAAAAAAAATAAAGGGCATGAATAGATAGATACCTGCTGGGCAATCTACTGAGTCTAGATAAAGTTGGATTTGAAAGGAAGACGAATACTGACATTCAGTGGCTTAGATAGCCCAAGGCATATCACTTTGAAAGGAATCATTGTACAAACCAAATTTCCGTTATTATTATTTTTTTTACTTTTTAGTCAGTGTCACCTTCCAAAAATCTAGTTTGTTGCCTTTAATAGCTGAAATTTTAATGTGGCTGGAGTCATTGAATTAAAAGGTTACACTCAGGTTTCTCCTAAGCACATATTTAACAGCCATCGATGCCCTGAAAAAAAAAAAAAAGTCTTGAGCTTCTGCGTAGAGTATCAAGTTTCATCACACAATAATTTCTTTCTTCATTCTAATAGAAGTGTAAATGTCTCCAGGAGGAGGGGCCCACAACCTGAGCTCTAGCTAGAGTCTCAACAAAGCTCAGAGAACATTTTTAGTGATATGGAGCTGCTTTTCTATTCCCTCTGATTCTGAGACTACTCACTTAAAATGCTGAGCTGTTTGTTCTTTACCATATATCCAAGGATCTTCATGAGTGCTCTAAATTTCACTGATGTGGAAGCTGCACAAAAGGAGGATGTGCTGGTCAAGAGATTAAAGCTGAGGATCGAGGTTCAGTGTTGATCTCCACTAGAAAATTTATCTCATCACAATGTGACTTTATTTTCCAAACAGGGAAAGAAGTACTTTCCATACCTCACACAATAAATACGTTCATATATGAGAAACACTGTTTAAAAAAACAAAAAAAATCCATGCAGGTGTCCAGGATATACAGAGGTGTCCAAGATTTAAGTGTGATACTCAATGTGAAAACTCTGGCCATCCCTGAATGTTTATTCCCTAGAAAGTCATGTGATATGGTTATGATGCAAGTGCTGCCCCAGGGATGCTGGATAATCTTCTAGATCACAGGGGAGTCAAACATGAGACTGTTTTACCCCAAACAAGCAATTTAAGTGTGGCCCAGCGTGTGGCACGTACTAATTCTGAATACATAAAGCATAGATTTCTGAGGTGAATGTATAAGAATTCCTCCTCTAAATATGCATCTTAACCACCCTAGAAGAAATCTTTTAAGAAATTAAACCCTCTTAAGGAAAATAACATCCTGTAACAAATTATTTTTAAAAAATTAAAATGAATTAATTTCAAAAGGCAATTACATGCAAATACAGTAGGAGGAGAATAATTTGCACTAATGACTGGGATACCCATTGCAAATTAGCAAGTTTCACAAATTACTGAGTGAATAAGCAAAACAAATCCAGGCCAAGAATAATGCATCACAAAACGTCCAGCATTTTGTTTTTCCAAATGCAATTTAGTATTAATTATGATATAGTAAAGCAATGAAGAGACTACCCAGGGGAAAAATGCTTCTAAATGCATGAGAGACCTATGGCCCAAATGCTGTAATCTCAGTGTAGAATCCCAGCCAATAAACATCTCTTTGAGCTATTTAATTGTGTTTTCGGTATTTCCTATAATAATGTAGGGAGTAATAGAAATGCTAAATTACTGATATTAATCATAAGGTATAAATGGGATGAGTCTAAAAGAGCAAGGACTACGAATGCTACAGAAGCAGAGGTCAGCTTTTAAAATGAAGTATCACTGTCTGCGTGCTTGTAAGTTCTCTCTCACCATGATATCTGAGTATTTCACAATCCTTGATGGATTCTCTCCTTTCATCATTTTGAAGCAGGGAATTTTTCCATTTCACAGCTGGGAAATAGCAGTGTGGAATAGATTAAGGAGGTCACACACAGAGTCTGCTGATGAAGTGGGAATTGACCTGAATCTCCTGAATCCAGTGAGTTACCTGTTAGATCAGGCTTTCATTCGGTAAAGCATCTTAAATAAGGCAAAAGAAGAATTCTTTTGTTTGTGCCGAAATTAAAGTATACCTCAGTTCTGCATCCTGTTTATCAGAGAAGGTTCTCTGCAGCTGAACCTGGAAGCCAGAAATCCCCATGGAAGATTCATACACAGTGAGCAGTGGCAATCCCTGCAGTGAACCTGCAGATGTGTGTATAGCCCAGAGCAGGTATCAGGTAATCATATGAAGCTGGCCTTCAACTTTTTGATGATGTGCTCAGCAAATCCCACCTTGGTGGGAGCAGGAAGAGGCCGAATGATGAAATCATAAAACATAGTGGTGTAAAGTAGAAGTTGAAATGGTATCAACTGCTAGATTAAAGTTCAACCTATTCTTCCAGGTATTCACACAAGATCTACTGTTATAAATCTTTCAGCTGCTGTAAATGAACCAAAGCTGTTCATTCCTGAACTCCTGCTCTTCCTTCATCCCCTTTTTCAAAGTTACTGATGCTGTCTTTTCTCTGCAGTTTGACTGGGAATCAGTCTGTGTCAGGAGAATCCCAGAAACAACACATTTCCCTCATGGGCAGAATTTTGCAAGGTACAACAAAGCTGTTGTAATGCCTTCCTCTAACCGTGTCTCTTTAGTCTGTAGGAAGGGATTTCCTGTACTTGATATTTAAAAAAAAAAAAAAAGAGAGAGAAGCTTAGAAAGTAGATGAAACTACTGGTTGTTTGTTGTTTGTTTTTTTTTTTCATTCGTTTGTTTTGCTTTGCTTGTTTTAAGACTGAGGGAAATTTAAAGATGAGGAAAAAAGGCCCACCTGTAGAATGACAGGACAACTTAGTGGCTGCCAACAGAGGCCAAGGAATTCTTTGATAACAGAAATTCCCATAATGTTTGGGTGGAGAAGCAGGATGGGGATGTCTCACAGAGGTAAAAAATTCCCTGTAGGTTGAAGTTTGGAAACAATTATTTGAGACCATTTGAGTGACCACGTTATAATTCCGTGAAGCTGTCTTCATTGATTCTGTTGGAGCTCCAAGGCCATGAACAAAGAGAGAGATCCCAGTGCTACACCAGTGTGGATTGTAAAACAGAACTGGTACCACTGTTAATCGTGTCTGCTTGGAAGATGACTGGCTGCCCCTGAATCCTCAGTGTTTCTGACTTTGGGTATTTACTACGCAAATTTATATTTGTGGCAAGTAGATACCTAGGACATGGTTCTCTGTTGTGGTTCTCATTGAACACAGTCCATCTCTAATAATACTTCGGGTGTGGGTGGCACTTTCAAAACTTTCCTGAGTTTTCCTGAAAATGTTCCTAGCAGCTTGAAGACTTACCAGGGATTGTGAGGCTCAGAATACAAATTTCTTTCCTGTTACCAAATGAGCAGACTGTCGTATTGACTAGGCATATACTTTACTCTATAGACCTCTGTCAAAGCTGGGTGTTTAATGATTTTAGAAACAGGCAACGACAACATAGGTTGGAAATATGTCTCTTCCTCTGTGTGTATAAGCAGAGTGATGCAGAGGGATCTCTCACTGCAGTGAAGAGATGAGTGAACCAAGCCTGGGAATGTTCGAAGCGGACTGTGCTGCTTTCCCTTTAGAAGTAAACGATAAATGCAGACATTCAGTCGGGAAGCTGATAATGCACTTTTAAAAAACGTGTGTGTCTGTATTGTTTTCATTTTTAACATGAAGTATTTCTGATTCCTCAGAACCCAATCCACGCCTCACCTCTACCTTGGGAATACGAGGAAACTGTGGGGAAAAAAAAATTGTAAAATTCTCACCCTGGCTTTCTCCTTACAAGCCACAGACACACCAGTATACATCCTATCAAAGTGTCAAAGGAAATACACATTTCACATCCTAAGCTGTTCCAATCACATCACAAGTTGTGGAAGAACCATTCCAGGTTGTTGCTCAAGCAAGCTCAAAAATATACTCAGTTTTAACTACGCGCAGATACTTTTGCTTCTCTAATAACTGTTGTGTCTAATAGGCAACTCAAATTTTAGAAACCCTTGCACGTGGTCCGATGAGGTGATTTCAATGGGATTGGTGGTGATTGACCATACCTGTGCAAGCCTTTTAAGCACCACATCTGATATTCACAGTTTATCATTTTTTGATGAAAAGCTCTGTCCAGAATAACAAGGTAATTTCCCCTTGGGAAAATACAACCGGAATTTGTGCCAGGGACTATAGTGAGATCATCTTGGAAGACCTTTGCCTGGGATGACTCTCTGGAACGGTCCCTTTAAATGCGGGAGGGTCAAGCAATGGTTGTTTTGCAAATGTGTTTGCAACTCTTGTCTGCGGGAGCTGGTGAGCATACTCGATATTGATTATGCTTCCCCTTGCGCCTTTCTTTTATGTTTCTGCAGAAGTGAGGAGTTGTGGTCTCATATCTCTCAAACAGCAGTTTCTATTATATTTTTGAATGTTGTCCTTTGTACGTGCACATGCATTTCATGTAAGCTCTTTATCCCAGCACTATATTTCTAAAACAGTATGTGCTAGGTCTTCCTCCCAAATTATGGTGGTGGCTTTCATCAATTATTTTTCTTCTTCTTCTTCTTCTCTTTTTTTTTTTTAAGAAGTACTGAGTGGTGGGGGAGATTTTTATTTAACTTGTTGATGACTTGACCTGTGTTATGTTTTTGCTTGTTTTTTTTTTTTAATGCTTCTCCACAGCTGTGAACACAAGGTAGTAAAGAGCAATATATCAAAACTGTGAGAGCAATAGGGCTCTGTATGTGTGAAATAACAAAGTGGGGCTGAAAACATCAGGTACTGATATAATTGTATTGTCTGGAGCCCAGCAGGCACCAATAGAGTGGGTCAGCACTGCAGTGTCAGGCTTCTTGTTTTTCCATCTTTTACCCTTTTGTCTCTCCCTAGGCTATTATGGTCCTGCTTACATGTCATTATCTTACAGTATTAGGGCTCAACACCTAGGAAAACACAATTATTTAAAGAGGTTGATAGAATATTCACCTCTGTCACTGCCTGATCTTTCTATCTCCTGTCTAACTCAAGTGAAAACAGTTAGAGGTTGTTTTTTTTCCTCCATTGCCTATGCCTCCTTATTTCTCTTTTCCTTTGTTACGATCTCTAACACTCAGTTGACTCTGTGACAGTTCAGTTAACTCTGACGTTTTGGGGACATAGTTTGCATGAAAGAAACTACAGAACAAAAACTACACGTCGTCTTCAGAGGTTGAGTTCTGAAAAACTCTCCTGAAGCAACATACTGAGAGCAATAATGATAGTAATTCCTACATCATTAATTATCATATAAAATCTCTTACATCTGAAGAATGTTATTTAGGCTGCGAAATCAAGCACTAGAAATGTGTGACTTAGAAGTTATCCATTCAGCTTTAGCTCTGGTACTTTAGAGTTTGTCCTCTGTGCAAGCTGGTTTCTATAGGAGATGTTGTTTGTGTCTGTAATTAAGTTGTCACAACTCTTATGGGGCCATAAATAATGCTTTGCTCGCACCTGAAAAACTGGTTTTTCCTATATTTTCAGGAGGTCTTTGCAGGCTTGATCTAATTTAAAACTTCCCCCTGTCTGCATATAGTATGTTATATAGAGAATAGATATGCCAGACTTTAAAATAATAAAGTTCCATGATCAGATTCTGGGACTAGATTCCCCTGTTTCCACCTCAATTCCCCTCTTCTTCATCACACTGAGTTAATTTGCATTATCTGTGCTTCTCAGCGTGCTGTCTCTATTGTCCTCTCACACTGAGTGGTATGAGCAGGTCCAGTGAGGAGTAAAAATCTGTAATAAATGGCAGGTCAGTAGATTTCTGGTAATTTTTAAGGCTGTGTTTGTAACAATCACTTTCTTTCTAACTGATCAGGTTACTGATGTTGTTACAGTCACACCTTCCTTCCTTTCAATACTAAGGTCTCTGTATTCAGAAGCTGCAGTTGGCCATTTCAGTGGTTTTTGTCTTGCTAATGTTAGCAATAGAGACTTTCAGACTTGTTTTGCAGATAAATTTTGCTTGCCTATACGGACAACCAATCCAAAGGTGCACTTGACTTAATGTTTCCTAGCTTATGTTTCAGTTCTGTGAACACTGTAATGGGGCTACTCATGAACTTATTTCAATGGATTTACTCATGCAAAAAGCTAATAATTTGCAGGTGGATTTGCTGGGTTGGGTCTCATTTATATTCTGCTAGGCAACTGCTGAAGTCTCTCAATCATGAAACCATTAGAATACCTTCAACCAGCTGGCAACTCTGTGTATGGTCAGAAAAACCAACCTAGCTGCAAAAGGAGAAATACCATCTTTGGAAACAGGGAAACAGAATAGATAGTGGGCATCCTTCCTTCATCTTAAGACCAGGCTATGATAGTTTGGACCTCGCCTAAGAAGAAGGCTGAATGTGATAATGTCTCTGCCTTCTTTTGTTAAGAAAATTGCCTGATAAAGCAGTGGTAATGCTAATGATCAGATCAAAAGGTGATGGTTGCATCTTGGACAAATATGGTATTTTTCTTAAACAAAAGACACTTTTTAATTTTTTTTATTTTTAATTCTACGAGATAACTATAGTAGTTTTCCACTATAGGTTTTATTTTTTGTCATAGTTATGTATCCAAAAAATATGCATAAGAACAGCCTGTAAATCTCAGTGCATGTGTTTGATTCATCTGTTTCAGCCTGCTTTCTGTATCATATCATTAGAGGAGAAACCCCCAAAATATAGCTTTTAGTATTTCCAGAGGGGTGAAAACTCAGTTACCAAAAATGGATACAATGCTTTTTAACACTGCCCCCTGCTTTTTTTCCCCTTACCCTGTCATCAGCTGCAATCAGTTGACAATCAGTTGCTGCAGTTAACACTTCTCCTTCAGGTATTTCCTTCTGCTGAGGTCTTCAAGACACTCTGCCCTTCCAGCCTGACCTGGCCACTGTCTTTCCTTTCCGCTCTGGAGTTCGCTTCCATCCAACTCTGGCCTGACACTTTTGCATTGCATCACCATGAAATAACACACCGTGGGGTGGGAACACCTGTCTGCAGTGCAGGTATGGTAGTTTTCCTCACTCCTTCTTTCCCTTTGTTTACTTTCTTACCCTTCTCATATTTTATTTTCTGATTTCTTCCCTGCTTATCCTCCTCGATGAACATTTGTTAGCTTCCCTTAAGCTAACTCCAACCTTGTCGGGGCTGCCTTGCTGAGCACACGATGCTCATGGCAGAGGAACTTGCCTTTTGAGGCAGCGCGAGGGAGGTGGCCTGAACATGGCTAAAAGCTTTCTGATGCTGCACGTGCAGTACAAAAGAGCAAACGGTTGTTGCTGTGCTGGCGTGCCCAAATGGGGGTTTATGGTTCCCTTTTAGTTGCCCAGCCACTTGACAACACTGCTGCAAGCACTCATGCTGCAGGAGATCACCATCATTTTTGAGAGCACAGATTTTTGGCTCTGCCCAGGGTCCCTTGCTGAGCCTCGAATTCCTATTCTGAGGTCCAAGCGCTCTTGAACCCTGAAGCTGGTAAAAGATTCCCTTTGTGGTTAAAATATGAGAGAGGATAAGGGAACTTGAAAAAAATGTTGATGTTAAACGTTCCTCATACAAGCACACCCAGTTTTTCAGGGTATGCTGATGCCGGCTCCAAATGCCGTGATTTGGATCTATTCCTAAATAAGAACAACCAACATAATAACACATTATCCAGAGCTATAGCTCTGCAAATTAAATGTTTGCTGAAAACAGGACTGGAAGGGGAGCAGTAGTTCACATAATGCTTTGTAATATGCTTAACTGTTATCTGTATAGGTAAGGAATTTGAGGTGTATTTGTTTTTCACTGCCATCTTTTCAAGCAGTGTCACTAGACTTGCAGCCAGCTCTCAGGTTGTTTCGGGAGGCTCTGATGTTCCTCCTTTTATGTTTCATAACTGTCTTCATTGAGACAAGCGTGGCATGTAGGAAATTCTCAAGTAACTTAACCAGATTGAAATAGGGCAAGGAGCAGCAGTGGAATATTAACCCCGACGTGTCCCAGTGCACAGAAATCCTTAACCGCTTTTCTTTTTCAAGCAGCAAGAAAAACTGAAACAACCTGACTGTAGTAGAAAGTGATGCAGAATTTTAACAGCAACGGCTGTAAGAGAGAGAAAGGTAGCAGAGAAGTACCTGCTCCAATTTCATCGTGTTAATATGGATGGCTGACCACCTTTGGGAATGCTTCTTGCTCAGGGAGCTGGACCTGCTCAGGATGACTGCATGGCTTTATGCAGCTGGGACATGCCCTCTCCCATGCCATCTGGGCATGAACCAGCTGGCTTTGGCAGATGTACGCTGCAAGATCAGGGAGATGTTTCTTATCATAGGTACCTTGGGTAGAACCAGGAAATCTTCTTGTATAGAGTGGAAAGTCATTGCTGTGATTCTTCTTTTTCCATCCTCTCTTTCTAAATCTAGATGGATGCTGTCAGAGGAAAAGCAACTTATTTTGATCACATCGTTCTGCCCATTTCGTTTTAGTTTGTGTGTTTGATTCATCTGTTGCAGCTAAGCAAAATCCTGCAGACATGCTGGCACAGGCAAAAAGGATGATCTAAGTGTGATGGTGTTAGCACAGGTCTGGCAGGGTTGATCCTATTTCTTGCTCTGCCACGGACTTCCTGTGCTGGCTTGAAGAATTCACATGATTTCTCTGGGCTTCAGTTCCTTCTCTGTAAAATCATGATAAAATTAGGTGATGAATGGATTTTTTCAGTTCACCAGCCAAACTGTAAAATCAAAGGAAGAGGTGAGAATTTGGTTCAGAATAGAAACATCTTAGCAAATCAGACTGAAGAAACATAAAGGTCATTTAGAGTTTCATTCAGTCTAAAATGAATTGTTGAGATTCACTTTATATATTTTAAAGAAAACCCACCATTTTCTTTGACAAAAATATTGTATTGAAATGTAAATTCCGTTTTCGTGACAAGATCTGAATGAAAGACTGTCATTGCCAAACAGTTCTCTGTTTTCCTTTTTTGTACTCCAGCCCTTCCCCCTGCTTTACAGAGCCTTTGTTATTCACCAGAGTTGAAGAAATAGTTTTGCTTTCTCTGAAACATTACTTTGCTGTTTGTGCAAATAATAATAACAACGGTAATAAATTATGTAGTTTTAGACAAGCTCATGTTGCTCTGGCATTAAGTATTTCATTGCCTAACACAATCTGTGTGTGTATATGGAGGATGCAGGATGAGAGCACCTGGATATCTTGCATAGAGGCATTAGTATCCGGATAGACAAGACAAGTCATCTTCCTTCCAAGAGTAATTCTTGTTTTGGAAAGAAGTGTGCCTTTATGGTGGAAAGGTCAGTGCTGCTAATCCACAATCTGGGTTTGATGCCAACTCTGTCTCTGAATTTGGTTTAGTCTCACTCCTGTTAACATTAAAGCAAGTTTTATTGTGAGCAGAATCAACCTCTTCTGTGTGACCTTGATGAGTCACTTAACCTTTCTGTGCTTCGTTTTTCCCCTCACTGATTAAATAAGGAATCATCCTTCTTTCTTCACAGGGGTGCCTTTCTGTAGAATTCACTTGATGTTTGCAATGTGCTTTGAGATAATAATTTCTCTCTGTAGACCTTCAGTATCATAACATGCTGATCAAATTCAGCTTGGTGAAACACCTGGCAAATCTCAGAGATGGGATTCAGAGCAATGACCATGCTGCAATCTTTCCCTTCTGTGTCTTTTCCTCTCTTCTTTTATGCTTTGATAATGAGAATGAGCTTTTATATGGACTATTAACACTGAACGGGGTGCTGGGGAAACGAGATGCCATTAAAATACAAAAGACAAATAAGTTCTCTTTGCTTTTTTCAAAGCTTAGATAAGTAAAATCAGTACCTGACATGATCTGGTAGAATCAGCAGAGCAACATATCACGTAGCAATATAGGAATAAACCAACAAGTCTGCTAGTTAAAAGATTATCTTTGCTGTACCTACAGAGGCAGGGTTTCACCACTACCATGCAGCTAATTCTGTCCTAGTCTTTCTGTGAAAAGCAATGCTAGAAGAATTTCTGGAAAAATAAAGTCAGAGGAATAGTTGTTGTTCATATGAGCATCTGACACAGTTATATAACTTCTGAAATCACTGCAGCAAGTTCTGAACAATGTGTAAAATGAAAAAATGCCCACCAAATGCAGAGAGCAGAGAAGAACTACAAGGCCACTTGGAAACTGCTGTGCTGTATTACTCCACGAAGACACATAATCTTCAGCCTGGCTGGAGACAAAAGTGCCCGGGATGCTGTAGATTGCCCACCTTCCTCCATAACTAATTTGTTTGTTTACTGAGGGCTAAATGACAGATACATATGCTCGTGGAGGATGACCCCCTGAGTATTTTAATTTCTCTTTTTCTAGATAGAGCATTGGCGACAAGGCACGAGAAACATAGAATCATAGAATGGTTAGGGGTTGGAAGGGACCTCAAAGATCATCTAGTTCCAACCCCCCTGCCATGGGCAGGGAAACCCTCCACTACACCAGGTTGCCCAAAGCCTCATCCAACCTGGCCTTGAACACTTCCAGGGATGGGGCATCTACAACTTTTCTGGGCAACCTGTTCCACTGCCTCACCACCCTCTGAGAGAAAAATTTCTTCCTTAGATCTAATCCAAACCTGCCCTCTTTCAATTTAAAGCCATTGACCCTTGTCCTACCACTACATGCCCTTGTAAAAAGTCCCTCTCCAGCTTTCCTGTAGGCCCCCTTTAAGTACTGGAAAGCTGCAATAAGATCACCCCGGAGCCTTCTCTTCTCCAGGCTCAACAGCCCCAACTCTCTCAGCCTGTCTTCATAGCAGAGGTGTTCCAGCCCTCGGATCATCTTCGTGGCCCTCCTCTGGACTCGTTCCAGTAGCTCCATGTCCTTCTTGTGTTGGGGACTCCAGAGCTGAACACAGTATTCCACATGGGGTCTCACGAGAGCTGAGTAGAGGGGCAGAATCACCTCCCTCGACCTGCTGGCCACACTTCTTTTGATGCAGCCCAGGACACAGTTTGCTTTCTGGGCTGCCAGCGCACATTGCCGGCTCATGTTGAGCTTCTCATTCACCAGCACTCCCAAGTCCTTTTCCTCAGGGCTGCTCTCAGTTCAACATAGAATATGTGCATGCTGTATTCTTACGTATATTCACTAATTTTTTTTTTTAAAAAAGTCTTCTTGAGAACAGTTTGAGAATGCCTGTGCATCTAACTGAAAATTAAATACTTCTACTGCCTTTTCTCTGTCAGTGATTTCACTGGTTCGGACTACAGTAGTGTTGATGCTGACAGTAAAACTGACCCGATACTCAGTGTTGCTAATTCTGACCACCAGCTAAGGCTCTCTAAACTATCAACAACAAAAATTGCACAAACAAAAGTTACATGGCAATTTCTCTTTGTTTCTTTTCCTAAGAACAACACTGCTTCTTTTTATTTGTTTCCATTTCTTTAGGAGTTTTGTTTTCAAGGTTTTCTCTGTGGTTTGCTGGGCCAGGAGCAGGAGAAAGCTGAGGTTCCCATACAATTTTGCAAATCTCGGATCTGGGCTGCGTAGAAAGCCCGTTTGCTTCGTGACTTGCTGTGACGAACGTCCCAAGATTAGTCTGCACTCCTTACTCCAAAGGGGAGTCCAGATGAATTCGGTGTTGCTTTTCACAGAGACCGATAGTTTGGTCTGGATCCAGCTGCAGAATGGAAGTCTCTAGCGGCTTAAAGAAAAGCGAGGGAAAGAGGTATCTTTTTTACTAGAAATAAAGGCCCTGTCCTTTGCGGAATCCTTTCCCGTTTGGTTAAGCCTCCTGAAGGAATTCAGGCCAGCAGCACTAGATGGCTGAAGTACTCATGGAAGTGTGTAGATCTTAGAGTACTTCCTCACCTCTTGATAATTACACTGATTGCTTTCTAATTTTGTAATATAGTTTATCCACGGGTAGCAAATGTCTTGTTTTGTTTTTTTTTTTCAGATCGCTTAGACCAAGCGTGGTCCGAGCCTCTGAGGCGCCTCTTTTCCCGGACGGTGCGGGAGAGCGCGGAGCCTTTTTTCGGCGCGGACACGCGTAGAACCACCCCCTCGGGCGCGGTGCGGGAGCCACAGGCGGGACTCTCCGGCCCAAGGGCCGGGACGGAGCTGCCGGGGGGGGCGGCGGCGGGAGCGGTGAGGCGCGGCCACTAGAGGGGGCGAAAGACTCGCCACTGCGCGTGCCGGCGCCTCGGGAGCCGGGCAGAGGGGGGAGGAGGGGAGCGGAGCGGAGCGGAGGGCTGCGCCGCCGCGGATCGGCTCTGGCCCGATCCGTGCCGGCCAGCGGGGCAGGGCGCGGGGAGGGTCCCCCGGGGCCGCGGCAGCGGGGCGCGGAGCCGGCGGCTGCAGAGGAGAGCGCCTTCTCCTCGGTACGAATCAGGAACAGGAGCGAAGTGAAGCCCGTGCTGTGTCTCCCCAGATGCCTCTGGATACGTTGGGTTACATACGTAACCCCAGCGTTAGGTTCACGGTTGGACTCGGTGATCTTTAGAGGTCTTTTCCAGCCCAAACCATTCTGTGTGATTCCATATGCCCGTGGAGATCCTGCCCCTGGCGGGCGCGCGGTGCTCGGCTCCTTCTGCTGCCCCGCATCCCTCAGGGCTGGTCCGGATTGTGGGGAGCGAAGTGTGTACAGCACCGCTTCACGGTCCTCTGCTCTGCAGCAGAGGGAGGGAAAACGTCAAGCTGTATGAACTCTGCTGCTGGAGGTTGCATGCTGAGTTGAGCCGTGTTTGTGCAGTAGGCGAACTACCCTACTGCTAATGGGAAAGAAGAAAATTCCGTCTCTGGGAAGGAGGGATCCACCTGCGAGATGCTCTTGGAGTCTGAATTTTGTGTGTTGTCTTTACACCTTAAACTTGCATCAAACAGTTGAATCCAGGAGCAGCAATTGTTTCCAGCTTTGCGTTGGTTAAACGATTAAGCGTTGATGTGAAACTAAGAATGGCAGATGATCGGTTGTTCGTGACTGTGACTTGCTGGAATCGGTTTTATTTACAGCTTTCTCTTCCACAAAGATCCTTGATATATTTGATGGTATCCTATCTGCCTGACATCCTGCTACAAAAGGTGGGATCCCACGCTCTCTCGAGTGCAGTCCCTTTTTCGGAGCAAATTACTTTCTGAGATATCAGTAATGAATCAGAAACAGTAATGAGGTTTTCTTTTATCAGTTCTAACATACTGGGAAACGTACTGAGCTGCTGGAAGAGCACAGCAGAGGGGGATGCTGTGCTCTCTAGAGGGCAGCTTATGGATAGGCTTCTAGGTTTGCTGAACACGTGAGCAGCAAATCCACACCTGATAGTAGTTCAGGAGATGCTTTATTAAAGACTTGTGTATTCTTGCTGAGGGTTGAATGTACGCCTAAGTGCTTTCCCAATTTCTGTATTTCAAAAGCTAGTCCAGGTCCTTGTGCAATCTGAGACAAATGTTCCATTTGCAGAAATGGATTTGAAACAATTCTCTTCCTGTAACTGCATAAGAAAGGATGGAGTTCGCATATGGACGTTTAGGGGCCTGGATTCTGAATAGATCCAAACCAGAATTTATTTATGATGTAATCCTTGGGCTGGAGAACCAATACAAGCATCATGCTTGTGTTACGTACAGATAAATCATATTTAAATTATTTAACAGTAAATGGCTAGAAAAATCTGGTTAATTTGAATCTGGTTTGCTTTATTTTTTTGATAATAGCACATCACATATTATGATGTGAAACACTCAAGGTTGTTAAGATAATGTTCACTCCCACAGCGGATGAGTCAGCTCTTCAAACCCAGTAATTAGTATCCTCATTGATTCATACTATCACTCAACCCATGATGGGTCATTTGTGGCTTCCAGTCTTCTAGACACAGCCATATGGCATCCCAGTGGGATCCAGGGCACTGACCCTGGGCTATTACAAGGGATACATGGTTGGCACGCTAGACTACTGATTAAATATTAACCACAGCAGACACATTATTTCCACTCTGCTTTGAAACGAGTCTTTAATTAGAAAGAAAATAGCAGCAGCAAATGAAGTTTCATGGTTGTTTTCCGAAGTAAATATTTTGACCCGTTGCCCGTGGTACAAGCTCAGAAAAGTCCCCTGAGACTTTCAGGCTGCCACTCAGGCCAAACACAGGTGTCTTGAATGGTATCCAGCCGTCAATCATCTGACATAAGTAAGGAAGTTTAAATGCCTAGATAAAAAGAACATAATTCTGTTAAATTTAGCCATATATTTTCTAGGACCAGCTACTCTTGCAGCTGTAGTTGTATGAGCAACTGAAAATATTTCTTTTCTTTTTTCTTTTTTTTATTTTTCCTCATAATGGAAATTCTTGTCGAATAAATTTACCAGGAGCTTTAATTCAATTCTTTATTTAACAGTCTCGTTTATTATTCTTACATGGCCTGAAAGAAGAGCTATTTGGTTTAATTGCATTCTAGGGGGGAATAACTAGTTAAGGATGCACGCTTTACAGTTCATGAATAATATCTGGATTTAGGTACATAACTTTAATGTTTTATCTCTTTTATAAGATGCTGAGATAATCCAGAATTTATTTTTTTGCTCTTAGAATTGAAGATGTAATTATTTTTTTTTAATTTCTTATTCCTAAGCTCTTGATTTTGTCTCTGCTGTTTTCCAACCCCTGAGAAGCCTTTCCTAAAAATGAAGCAGATTCTTAATGTTTAAACCAACCTCTAATTTACTTGTAATTAAATAGAAATAGATTTTCTGATGCTTAATACTTATTACAAGTCTGAGGGAGTATTTTTCTAAACAGTCATTTGAATTTTTTCATTGCAGAGAAATATAGACTCACTGTTTCTGTCAAATAACGTGCGTCTCCTAAAGTTTATAGCAAGCCAGTTCTGTGTTTTTATTAAAAAGAAATATGATTAAGTCACTAATAAAAGCAGTGGTTTCATGTGCATAAATCCTGCCACTCCCTTTTGTGTTATAAGCCCTAAAATGACTATTTTGTCTTTCAACACAGTTTTCTCCGAGACAAGGCTGAGTAAAACGTCTTTCTGTGTTATTGCATATTTTTCTCAGTTTGGGGTTATATTCATTTATATCTTAATTATGACCATGACATTAGAAACAATTTTAGCTGTGGATCAAAACAGAAGCCCATCAGAAGCACTGATAGTACATAGTCCCAGACCTTAAAAAGTGTATGCTATAGAAGATCTTTCTCACAGAGGATCCCAAGCAGCTAGTGGCTGTTTTATGCCCTAAAAAGTCTGATTTATCAGATACTAAATGCTTGCCCTCACTCTAGTATTTTATAACGTCCGTTTCATAGAACCACTGTTACTTTTTGCCTTCAGCATGTACATATTGTAGACCTTTTTTCTATAAATAATGCTTGCATCACATACATTCATGTGACAACTTGGTTAATTTTCTTAGGTTGAATTTCACAGCAGCCCACTTATTAATTTAGATAGTCTAGGTGATTTTTAGCAATGGTAGTTTTGTTGAAGACCCTGATAAAGAAAAACAACACTCCCCCCTGCAATGTTCTATCCTGAGTATACTTCTGCAGGTTGAAAGCACGTATTAATTTTCTTTTTTGCTTTTTAGTTAAAGCTGGCTTCTATAACGGAGATTTGAATTTGGTTTAGTACCCCTTAAAGTAGTGATGTCTTAATCCACAAACTAAAGTGAAAGTTTTCTCTGTAAACAGTTAGGAAGATTGTCTGCTTAAGCAGGTGAAAAGATAACAAACATAAATTGTGCATGTTGGTGTTGAAGATACTCTCTACTTATTAAGCGAGGACAAAGTTCTTCTTCTTGGAAACAGAGGAGCCGTTAATGAAGATGTGACATTCAGGAGATCACAGGAGTTTCTGTAGGGAGATTGTGCCCTCTGAAGTCCCACCTTCATCACTGGTGCATGCTGAAACCCTCACTAAACCTTGTAGAAGTGACAGCAATGCCCATCACCAGCAGCTGTAAGACCTTCCCAGCGCCTGCTGTAGCTGCCTGACCATTTCAGTGGCTCTTGTGCAGAGGTTTTGGGTGGTCTTCCTCGGTTTTGTCTGAAGGGAAGCTCTGTACACAGTCTCCCTGTGCCTCTTCAGCCCTGTAAACGATCAATAACAAAAGAGAGAATCTCTTGGAAAGGTGACTGTCAACATCCTCCCTTCATCAGTAAAAATAGCTCAAAGACTAACATCCTTGGAGAGATTCCCTGTGACTTCCCAAGGCTTTGGGTCAGGCTTGCTGCAACTGCTGTCCTTCCACTTCTGTGTGCTCTGTCTTTTCCTCTTATATTATGCGTTAAACCTTCCGAAGTTCCTAAGAAGAAATCTGTTTTGAGAATTTGTGGATTCTTTCGATTAGTCACATGAGAACAATAGCTGTTTTGCTGAACTGGTATTATTGGCAATAGGTCAAATTCTGCCAGCAGCTTCTCTCTTTCTGATGCAGAGTACATCTATTGAAATGCGGATAGATTCTTCTGGTTTCACACTGGAATGATGTGAAGCAGAATTTAGCCCATTACACTTAATTACATGAAAATCATTTTATAAAGGTCTCATTAGTCTTTCTATTTGTGCTGCTGTTTTTCTACATCAATCATTCCAGCTAATACATGAGCGATATTTGGTCTGGCTGTTTACATAGAGTTTATTTTATAATACTCTATTTGAATCCCTAGCTATGTTCTTGGGTTTTCTTTTAACAGTAGCAGGACTTGATTTAACAAATCATATTTAACAAATATGATTTCAAAACTATTATGAGCCTGCACTAGAGCAAACTCCATTAAGTTAACAGGTGCCTGTTGATTTTTATTTATTTATTTTTTAAACTATGCCAAGAACTCTGCAGTATATGACTGGTTTCCTTCAAGTTCCTCCGCATCACCAGGGCCTTAAACATAACGTATATTGGAGATGGGAGACTGGTGTAGAAATGTACTGATTTTACTTTAGGGTTGCTGTGCTGCTGGAATGGCAAACATTAGTGTTTATGATAATAGAAAGAAAACAAGTAAATTTTTCAGTGCTTGGAGGTGCAGTGTCTATTTATGTTACCTGTTAGCAGATAATGCAGTCTCTGAAGAACACTGCCCTGGGCTGTGTTCTTGTCACTCTTTCCTCCTTCATATCTGATTGCATAATTGGAAAGAAATCCTCCTGGGGACAACTGCGTTAACGTAGGAAGTGGGCAACTATTTGGTAGCAATCTTGCTTGTTAATTGGAATGATATCTTAATAACCCAACATGTCATTTTGGATACTGTGGGATAGGGTTCTAAAACGGAAGTCAGAAGTGATATTCTCATCACTTGTCATCATAGATCCAAGAGTATTTATGGATGTTTTATGACTTTGTACTGTAAGACAGTTAACTCCATCTTACCCTCATGTAATGGAAACAGTTCATTAACACTTTCTCAGTCTTTCTGTAAAGTGTGTTGGATACCATTTCTGTCTTTAAGCCTTCAGGCTATATGTAAACTAGTGCAGTATATCGTGGTAGATGGATAGATGTTGGTACAAGTGGCTTCTAAAATGCTTTCAACTAGAAGATGATACAGAAAATATGCAATAATATGAAATTGCATATATATCTTTCCAAATGTGTTTGCTTGTTGTGTATGGTGATGGGCAATTTTTTTACTTCTTTTTTTTTTTAATGTATGCATGCTGTCGTTCTACCAGTCACATCTATTGTATTACTCGAAACTAGGGGACAAAGTCCTCCCCTTTCTTGTATGTTGTATAATTTCAGATCCTGACAGATTATAAGGATATATCTCTCCTGTCAAAAGGCACTCATAGAAACTTATTTAATTTTTTCCTCTGACCCTGCTAAGTCTAGAAAACACAGCCTGTGAACCCTGACTATTGATGTGTTAGACCTGCTGAAACACTAATCAGATGGCAGACTGGCTGATTTCTCTCCTTTTTCTCCAAGGAGTGCAACAGTTGCTCAGAAATGACCCAAATAATTTTTATTAATGGGCCCAGCATTACTTTCATTTCAAAAGAGACAAATCATTTAATAAAATGTGTGTTCAGTTGTGTTCATTAGTGCTAATCAGTAGTTCATTAAACCTTAATCATATCAATTTCGGGCCACTAATATTCAGGTAGTTTAATAAAGGACCCAGCAGTAAAAGAGCACACATTGCATATTCAGGAGCATATTCCTCCATGGCAAACCCTGCCTGAATACATGCTGCCTGTTCAGTTGGCTATCAGGGACGTGATAATAACAGATGAAAGCAAAAAAGTACATGTAGCAAAGCACCACTGATGCAGTTCTAACTGTAGCACACGCTGTGCTTATATATTATGAGGTCTTTGTCCCGTAGAGCGCTGTTGTTGACTTTGGTGGGAGTGCTGTGTGAGCAAGGAGTGCCTCAGGCTGAAACTTTTGACCAATGGAGGTAGCTTCTTCAGTGGAAACAGCAGGGCAAAGTCTAAGCATATTGGGAATGCTTAGTGTTTCAAAAGAGTGGTTTGTACAACAGCATATTAGAGAACACAATGCGTAGCTTCCAGTTCATAAAGCAATTAACATATGTAAAATTTTAGGGTATGTGTGGTTCTACTGAAGTTGCTGCTACTAATATAGCTCGTGAATCTAGCTTAGTACTTTTCTGAGATCTCATACTGTCTTCCAAGAAAGATTCTTACCAGTTGGACAATTTGCTTGGGATGTATGAAGTCCAGACAGTGCTATGGACAATGCTGAACAAATATGCTTAACTTATTACTATTTGTGTATTAAAAAGTCCCTCTGAATTTCATGGTTTGCACTGAAGTCTGAGGAATAAGAGTGACTTATATGGATATATAAATTCAGTGTCAGAGCTCAGATGTGCCAGAAATATCACGTTTCATTTTGGTTTAAATTTTATACTAATGCATGTTTGTATAAGCATGTCGCTCATAATTGCTTCTGTGAACCAAACAAGAGTTAACAGCAGGTTAGAAAGATGAAATTTTAGGGAGAAGCCTAGAATTACTTGCTGCTTGTTCTTAAGATCTGTTCTTCATTGAAATCCAGTCATAGTTTTTGAGATGCTGGTATCTGTATTTTAGGTGACCATAGCAGAAGAAGGTCTAGAAACATGTGAATCTCTTCCCTTCAAGACGTGCAGTGTACTGTTTTTATCATGTAGTACTGTAAGATGTCATCATACAGTGAGGTCATCCTTCTGATCCTGTCCAGGTAAGAAAATTTTTGTTTTACTTGAATTAGAGCCCTACTTTAATCTCCTTTGACGTTCTCTATCATCTCTTCTTTCTGACTTAGCAGTTCTCATGGACAGTGTTGAGCCATTTCAGTGAGACATCTTGATGGTTTTTTTTGAATTTTTGTCCTACAATAAAACATTATACTGGAGAGAAAACAAGAATTTAGCTCTTCCCTCCTTTATTGATTGAATACAGTATACAGCGTATTTCCTTTTTTTCTTGCTCTGTAACCACCCCTTTCTATTTTTCTTCTTTTTTTGATCAAATAAGGAAGTGAAAATTTTATGGAAAGGTATATTCTATACCAACTGCATTTAGTAAATGAGTTTCCAGGCATATTAATGGAATAGAGTCGTAAGTGTCTCTGCTAAGATAGCTATATTCATCATGTCTTTACTAAGCACTTTTGTATAGGTAAGTAAATGGTGTGTTTGTTTTTCCCAGCCTACTCTCATCAGAAATGAGTTAAACGCATACAGAATGACCCTAGATCATTGCTATTTAATGACTTGATAGTTTTTACAACTGTATATGTGTCTTGCTTGTCTCCATTCAGTCTGCCTTTCTGTTGACTGAAGTCTCATGTCTCGTTTTACCATCTCTCTAGAATTCTGCTTCAAGTAAAGGTGACATTACAATAGACTGGCAATGCCTTAACATATCGGATAGGAGCTTCTCAACAGCTCCAAGAAGCAGTGTGGGTTCAGATGTTGTCAAACCTGCACTATGTCATTGGGATTTCCAGCCCAGCAAGTACAGGTTAAAATTTTAATACAGCATGATTATTTTCTTCTCCTGCTCTGTTGTCACATGACAAGGAGAGCAAACAAGTCTGGTGGAGACAGACAGGTTTGTGCAGATAGGCTGGACCCCCTGGGCGCAAATAGCATACTCTGTTCTTGGATGTTTTCTTCTTTTCCCTTCCTTTGAAGCTTACAGACATCTTCGGCATATAGTATGATGAAATCTGAAAGAAGAGGTTAGATAAGGACTGGAGGGAGAAGACAGCTCAAACCATATGCGACCTGGGTTTGGCAAAGGGTCCAACACAGTACCTTCCAACGATTTGCTTAAACCATTTGTAATAAAAAGGTGCTTGCTTTTGTAAAGTCAGAAGAAAATCAAAGCAGAGATTTTTTGGGAAGTCTTAAGAACTGCCAACAGCACAAACTCTCTGACACATACACTTTGGGATACACAAACTGTTTGCAAAATGAAAAACAGGCCTTTAAAAGGCTGTTGGAGGACTGGCATGAGATTCTGTTATACCTGAACTGATTGTAGTTATGAAGGTGATGTGTCAGATGTTGAAGAATTCAAAATGTAATTGGTCTGATCTGAATATGAGAACTCAGGTAAATGCAAGTTCTTCTGGATCCTGTCTGGAGTCACTGTCAGTGCTTTGGCAGCTGAAATCAAATCTGTGTTGTTGTAGGTGGGCTTTTAAAATTTTTTTGTTTTTTCTTTATTCTTTTTTTTTTTTTTAAATACTGTCATAGGAGATCTCCAAGGGAAAAAAATATATACAGCTTAGCTAAAGAGCAAGACTCTCAATCAGCAACTATAACAGACTTATCCTCTGTGACCTGGGATACCTGGAGTACATTGACTAGTAGACCAGTACCAGAATATCAATAATACCATATCGTGAAGTGAAGATGGAAAGGGTGTACTTAGGAAAGCACGTTGCTCATGAAAGTTATGTACTGGTATTGCTCGGGGCATAAAACAGTTTAAACACGATTTCTTTGCAAAATAGTAAGAACTTAAGGTTAAAATTCTAATGAAATATTGGGTTTAAGAATAACAGTAAGTGGATATTTGGAACAGACGAATCCCATGCTTTATATAGGCTAATAAAATATTATGAACTGGATATATTTCTAGAACTGCTACTAAGGGTGACTGGATGATGCCAGGGGATTGTTAACATGGTGTAGAATCATTAAATTTCACTCACTGTAGTTGAAGAAATTTCAGTAAGAAGTGAGCTTTCTCTTTCTCCATAATGGCTACATGAAATCTGTGTGGGTGGGTTTTCATGCTAATACTTAATAGCCAAACATCCACATCATGCAACAAAACTGTGTTAATTTGCAGTATGGGAACGGGGATTGAGCGCTGAAGCTTGGGGCTAGAGTCTGAACCTCTAGCAGATAGTCTGTTACCCATTGAATATGACTTAAATAGTTTCAAATAAACATTTTTTTAATTTTTCTTGTGTTTTGGCAGGGCATGGTTGTGTGTATATGATTTATTTTTGTTTTTATAATTGCCTTTAAGCTGGCCACAGCTATTCAGCCAGCAGAAATGTCATCTGTAAAGCTGGCAACCTGGATTCCTTGTTCACAGGATGGTACTTTCTCCATCTCTGAGATCCTTTCTGGACATCCTTCATGATCACTTTGGTGTCCTCCATTGTTGCTTGATTATTTATTTTTTTTTAAAGTGTTTAATGTTAACCTGTTGCCTTTGTTGGACCTTCACATGAATTTCATTCTCCAAAGCCTTTTCAACTTGTTTGTTGGCTTCAGTTTTCAAAAGAGTAGTTTTTCAACTAAACGTGTTCTGTCTGTTCTCCGATCCTCTGTATGAGAGACTAGTGAAAGAGGTGGGAAAAACACACTGAGATGAAGAAAGGGGTTTTGTCTTTTTTTAATTAACTGATAAAAACAAAGGAAGTGTATTTGAAGCATAAATAAGCCTTGGCTTATTTGAAGTGTAAGATATTGAAGGAGAAAGTTAATAAAAAGATACGTCAGGAAAACTTGAGTGAAATATAGAAACTCCAGGAAGGAAAAGTAGTAAATGACACATGAGAAACCAGGTCAAATATGCAGAATATAAAAAAACATGTGCAAGAAATCTGTAGTCAAGCCAAGGGTCATTTGGGCTGTTGGGAAACCTGAATGGGGTTATTAATGAAAGAGGTTAATGTTGCTAAAAGCTGGAATGGGTTCTTTACAGAAGAGAAAATTTGTTCAGAAGAGCACCTGAAGATCCCATGCTAGAGACTATGATAGGTGTTTCTTCTGTGAGAAAGCAAAGTAACAGTTATAATACATTAGACTTGGGAAAATTAAAACACCAGCTGAATTGCATTCGCAAGGATTCAAAATAAGTAAGACAGGAAATTGGAAATTTGATGACAGAATATAGAGGAAGGTAATGTAGGGATAGATGAATAGCATTTCCTGCAGCCTGCATTGCTGGAGCTCTGGTGTGGTAGTAGGACGTTGTCATAGCAATGCCTGATTTTAAGAAAATGGAGATTAAGTTTGCAAACACTTCATCAGTTGTTGGGTATTGCAGCCTTTATATATATGTTATTTGATGAAAGAACATACAACCCTAGTAATTCAGCAGAGTTTAAAAATGGGCCTAAGGGATTTGGAAGCAGAAATTGCAGTGAAAAATTATAACGAAACGAGTACTCATGTATCAGCTAAAATCCATGAACGCTTATGCTAAAGTGTTGAGGGGTACTGTTGGTTGTTTTCTTGTTTATTTTCCCAGAAAACCTGTCTGCATAGGCACTGGGAGAAGTTTTATAGCTGAAACACATGGCTTCCAAGAAGTACAGTTGTTCCGGTGTTGAGTGGGTTTCAGTGAAGTTTCATTGTCTACATTCATTTTACTTTGTCTTCCACCTGCTTGCTGTGAAAATTCAATGGGAAGATACTAATGTAAGACCATTTGTTGAATGGAGAAAATTTATATGACAACCTGAACTAATGTACAACAAGGACATTGTAAATAACATCAGGGAAAAAGGGCTTTGGAACTCACTTTGAAAAGGAACAGGACCATAACTATAGTTATCACTTCAACTAGGTATTATAGCTTGAGTTGCAGATGCTCAGCACAAAACAGAAAGTGACTGTAGGCAGATGGCAATAGGGATTTCTGTTGGTGAAGAACTCGAGTCCTTAATGTGTGTTTTAAATACATGGAGAACGTGCACTTACAAACTTGAGTAGATGGTCAGCACTTTACCTGAAGAGCACATTCTCGTTTTTCTTTTTGTACCGTAATTTATCTTAAGCTGTTGTTAGTTTTTATATTATATTTGGTTTTTATTCTAAGTATTTTTTTTGAAGTGAGGAGTTTAATGATACCTGGACAAAAAATTAATTTTTTTTTTTTCCTCTCATTTCTGTTCAACTGGCACTGCAGACAGACAGAAAGATGTGACTAATAGAGTGGATCAGTGTATCTCTCTAACTTGAATCAAAACAGCCCAGTGAAACTAAAGGCTCTGGCTTCGCTTCCTTCTTTCTGATCCTAGCCTGAGGGAGACCTAAAGATCAAAGCTTACCATGTCAACAGGTATAAAGATGATGTATTGCTTTTCTGCAGTATTCTCCAAGTCTGATTTACACTGCATGGAGCACAGGACTAGCTGAATGGTAGAGCTTAAATGAAGTGTTGGTAAATATCTGAATCATTGAGGATGCACTTTGGAGAGAAAACCAGCTAGCTAGTTCTTTGGCTTGTCATTCTCATGCCTTATGTGAGTAACATCAAAACGCATTGGGACACCTTCACTTGTTCAGATAGGTATCTGAATCAAACTGAATGTTTCATTATACTGTTTTCCCCCTAGCAGATGAAGAAGTCCTTTGATAGAGTTTCACAAATTTAAAAGGGGACTTTTTCAAAAGTCCAACATTTTCAACAGCTAAGTCCTCATCTAGGGCAGCTTTCTTAGACATTTTCTTTAAAACTGAACCTAGTAATCATTAGCCATAATGTACAGAAAAGAGCAATGCCCATTTTGTAGGACGTAGGCTTATCAGCAATCATTTCCATCTTGCAATGGGAAGGGAAGAGCTAGTGAATAGCACTTTTCACAAGACCTGCAGAAAGGACGCTTTTTGGTTTTGTTTCTTTGGAGACAGAAGCAGGATTAGATATGCTGTGTCCCAGGTATAAATGCTTTATAAGAACTGTAGCTCAAGGGCCTCCTACTCATGTTTCCTTGAAGCAGGCTATAGCAGGAGCTTCTAAGACTTGTGACCTGGCTAAAAGTAGAAGGGAGATCTGATTGTCGTAAAGCTGTAGCCCAGTCCAGAGGTTGGAAGGAGAGCAGGAGTTTCCATGAGATATGTGAGCGACACAGTGACACACAGTTTGGTTTGGCTTAACAAGCTTCTGTCTGAGGACATGATCATTGAGGTTAACTTTTTTTTTTTCTTTTTCTTTTTTTATCTATAGAGGAGATGAGACTTTGATGAAGATTGCCTTCTTCATGGTTAATGGCTTTGTTCACAGGCATAAAATGATTCCATGTGAGAAATACAATTACTTATATGATATTACAACCTAAGTTTCCTGTTCTCCTAGCTATTTTGCAGATACCTCCCTGATAGTCACACTTACTATTATATAGCATTGTTCATGTGCCAAGGGCCTGGTTTTCAGTTTCCTTTGAATCCAGATGCCCAAGAGAAGATTGTTTCCTCTACAGCACCAGAATAAAGTACAGAGTAAAGGCATTGAAGTATTTTACAAAAAACTGCAGTCAGGTGTTGCTGTTGTGACACTTGAAGACAAAAATCACAGTGGTCATCTGGCTGGCTGTATGCCCATCCCACTGAAATCTTTTAAGGATCTGGTGAGTTACTCTGGTGCTTAAACAGAAAGGAATATTGGATTCAGATTATTTACGCAAAGCTCTTTTGGAAACTATCTTCACTATGCCCAAAACCACACTAGAAACTTCATAGCTACAGATAGAAGATGTATCTGCCTTCAGGCGCTTGGTATCTAATTAAACGTCTTGGTTCGTGTGAACCCAAGAAATGACTCGATGGATGAGAAGTGGAAGGGCTGTATTTTACTGTAATGCAGTGATATGACAACAGTTTGGCCTTTCTGAATTCCTAGACTGAGTTGAATCAAATTCTTTCTACCTTTCAGTTATTCAGGTAAAGCTCACTTTGCCAGGTTGTATACAAGGCCTGGCTTATGGGCGAATTTAATTACGAAAAAGTTATGGTCTGTTGAATAGGAAGATATTCCCTATGTAAGGAGCAATGTGGAGTGTTTAAGCAAAGAAGGGAGCTAATACACAGTTGCTTTCTGAAGCCTAACTTTGAATGCTTTGATCAGAGATCAAAATATTTAAAAACTAAAAATAAGTATTTCCAAAGTAACACTGTAACTCATTCTGTAGATGTGAACTTATTGGGACATGTGAGGATGCCAAAATACTGGGGATGCTGGAGTCTCCTGAATGCTGACAGGTACAGGTCTAAGAAAAACCTCCCGTAGTGGTAGAGGACATCCCAAATGCTGCTGTGCACTGAGATGTTGTGAAAGCTCTGTGGCTGGATGGCTTTACCAGATGCCTGGGAGTGGCCCAGGCAATGGCACTGCTGTGGCACTGCTCTGTGGCGGTCTCACTAGTTACACCTCATGTCCCATTGGGAAGGGGAGCATGGTGAGTTGGGTTAATCGCTTTGAAGCCTCATGAGCTGGACTGAACTTGTAGGACCGCAGTTCTGAAACTTGAATTGCTTCGCAGGACTGCAGATGTCTTTGGCTCACCACATTAGATATGTGTATAAATTATGTCATGAAAGCCTGTAGTTATTCATTCCAGAGCTGCTAAGATGCTTTGATGTGCTTGGATTAGATGGTGAAGAAACCCTAGCTCAGCTGGCAATATCCCACAGAGGGTAGATGCATGCATATAGTATGAATATAAATTCTCTTTGAGGCCTTACAGAGAAACAGGGTTTACATACAGATCTGACAAACTATTTTGGGTTTCTGTAGGAGGATCTGAAAAGTGGAGCGTATAACAGGAAGACTTTATGTGGTGTGTCACTTTGAAAATCGCAGGTGAAAACCTGCATGTGCTCTTAAGAAGAATGAGTAAAGTACCATTTTGTTCGCGGTGGGAACGAGCAGAGAAAGGTCATGGCACTGAGCATGGAGTTTACAGTGGCTTCGTTTGAAGGTGTCGATGAATGAATGGAACTCCAACGCCAGTGATTTGTCCTGAGTCTGAGGGGACTGGAACAGAGAGAGCCTTGGTCCATGCCCTGCCCTCCCCTCTGTGCATTGTGCTTTTCTTGTGTCTATAAATTGCTCATATGCGAGAGGGACAGCATATTTATAACACAGATAAATCAACGTTTATTTATTTCTTTACAGCCACAGGCTTATCCGAATGCTGACAATTGAGGGATTCTGTGTGGAGGAGCACTAGCCAATATGTTTATTCGCTTCTAGATAACAGCAGCAATAACAAGCCCACCATGAATTTTATTAAGCCATGTTAATTTTCTGTCTGTTCTGGGAGCTATATGTTGTTCGTGGTGTTTCTTGGGTTTGGTTTTGTTTGTTTGTTTTTTAAAATTCTTTTTCTTGCAATTATTTCTATCTCAGGTTCAAAATGAGACAGAGAATTTCATCTTTTGTAATGACAATTAAACACAGTTTGAAGGATCATAGCCTGGATGTAATAGCCAGCTTCTTGGAATTTATTAACTGAAGAAGCAAGTGAATAATTCAAAACAAATAGCTTTCTTGACAATTGGACCCTCCAGCATTGTTAATGTTTTCACTGGGCAGATCATATTGTTGTCATCATTGTTTCTCTCAGAGTAGACACCGCTGATTTCAGCTGACGCTTTCTTTTAAAGTAAGAGCTTATCTCCCAGAGCACTAAGAAATCTGACTGCATCACACTTTTTTTGTTTCTTTTGGTGGGTGTTTTGGTCCTGGTTTTTGACGCGTCCTCTCGATTTTAGAGGATTGGTTTGTGTTTCAAAACATAATTGTAGCTGTGTATGGAGCAACATCTTGAACTCGTTGATGAGAGAGTGATTTATTGTGCAGTCTTGGACCAGCATCTCAAGAGAGCTCTGGCCTAAGCCTAGGTCAGTTCTATCCTGATTTGTAAGGAGTCTCCCTGTTCCAGAGAAGGACAGATCTCAGCTGTGGTCTCCATTCTGCTTTTTAAGTGTTCTAACTCTCAGGAGTGTGTCGAAGATAAGGAGGAACTTAGTTTCACAGTTCTGTAGAAAACAATGCATAAAGTAGAGCTTTGATATATATGCAGTATTTCTGAGAAGATGTACTAGAGCAACAGTACATAAAACTTGAGTTTTCCAAGTGCTGGAACCATCTTTACCAGAAGCTTTGATTTGTTGTAGTCCAGAGATAACAAACATGTATTTGAGATCACTCTTTTATCACTTTGGAGGGAGGTCACCTGGAACAACTAGGACGTTGGAAAGCGCCAGCTCCACTGTGGTGTTCTCCAAATGTAAGATATTGAAGTTAGCAGGTGAGAGAGAAAAAATAGAAGGTAAAACTAGTGCTGTTACTGGTGCTGGTCAGAGACACGCAGCAGGCTAGTGGTGTAGAAGGATTAAAATTTGGTTTACTGGCAATTCCCTTCAGTATTAGAGTCATGGACAACATGTTTTTCTTAAAATGGTTTTGGCATTTACTGATATTCTTCCAGATTTCTTGGTTTTATCCCAAACTGTACGTTGTGTATAGTTTCTATAGCTTTTATTGAACAATAATTCTTTCTGATGAGCTCATTAAATAAAATATCACGGTTCGAATTACGTAAATGGTATATGCTTACATTTTTAGAAAAATGTACTCAAATTTCGTATTTTGCTTCTTCAAGTGTTGTCAGTTGTTTCTGTAAACTCTCGTCTCTCTGAAGGTTGCCTAAGTCTTGGGAGCAAGGCAGAAGGTGGTGGGAAAACATGTCAAAGGCCCTTCACTGAAAAAGTGACAATCGATAGGGCTATTTTGTGTAGAGTTAACTGTTGCTCAGTTCTCTCTAGGACTGAGGAATTGGAAGCAGGGGAGAAAATTACGATAGGAAATAAAAGGTCAAAATATAAACTTCAAGTAACTAAACATGTAAAAAGCTGCAGCAAGAACACGATGTTTATACTGTGACAGTTCCATTGTAATCCTGGCAGAGACAAAACTGGGACAATTTCACTTCGTCTGTACTTAGGGCCAAGGAATGTCATTTTGCACTGCAGGTTAGGTGCTATTCACGTGTCGTGAGAATTAGTGATTTGGGGGGTGGCCAAGTTTGCACAGCACAGAGTGCAAAATAACATTTCTTCCTCCTCTCAGCTTAAGCCTAAAAACAACCAGCATTTAGCCTGGATCAGTTATTTATATTCAAGAGAGTTTGGTGCCTTCCCCTGTACTCCCTCTGGGCTAACTCCTGAAGTGCCTGAAGTCATTTAGGGGATGTGCAATGAGAGGGCTCCCAAATGAAAAGGGAAGACATTAAATGAGTATGCGTTAGCAGCATAAAGGGACAGCAGGCAAGGATATTTGTGCCAATGTATACATCTATGAATCATGCTTTTAAAAGCACTTACTTCATGATTAAGTGTTTAAAAATGGTGTATTTTATTCCTCTCATCACTTGCAGATCTTTAGATGCTGTTTACTTAATAGAAAGTCTTGACAACTTACCTAAATACTTGAGGGATGTGTGTAAGCTTATCTAAGCATAAATTCTGGGTAAAAGTAGTGGAAAAGCTAGCTGCAAAATGAGTTGTTACTTAAGAATGTGATGCTGCAGGTGCCAACATCTAAGGTTGCAGAAAATTACTCAGTGGGGCAAGAGCAGGGTCAGCACTAATTTCAGGATATTTTTCATTTCTTACTATTTTGAACATCCTGAATTCTTGTATGAGAAGCAAAATCAGTTTCCAAATGAAAACAGGGGAAGACAGAAAATACATTTTTAGATTGCGAATTATCTGAGTCAGCGTAGATTTGTCCAGAACAGTCAAAAGCAAGTAAATCCTGCCTTTCAGTTTTGTGAGATCACACAAACACCTAAAAATAAAGGAAAAGAAAGAGAATTTCGACTAAACAACAGCCTTGATGATGGTAGAAAGTAGAGAGTGATTGCTCATTTGAAACAGTAGTCCAAATTTGACCAAGATAGAAAGCCAGGTAAATAAGATGCATTTAATTCTAATTTGGCATGCATTCCACCTCTTTAAATTTAAAAGCAAGATAAGCTACAAGTATTTTAAAGATAATTAGAGGATTTTCATTTTGTTAGGAGAAGAAACTAATCGTTCTGTAATGTCTGCAAATGACTCATTGTGTTGTGTTCCTGGAGGAACTGAGTTACTCGTCTGCTTTGAAATTGGAAAGATAATAAAGCTGTTTAATGTTGTAAAACTTAAACTCTGAACAATATCTTTACCTATGAATGCTTCAAAGTTATAGCAGCCCCAAGCTACACACCTATCAGTGCTATTAGATGTTATGGTGATTTTTGTTGTGTGTGAAGAAAAAAAAAAAAAAGAAAACCCAACTACAAACCCAAAACAAACAAACAAAAACAACCAGAACACCTTTTCCCTTGAATTACACTTGTAAAACATCACTTCTGAGATGTAACACAGACTAAGATTTATCTCTCTGCCATTTGTTCCCTGCATTAATCTTCAGGTCTTTTAATAAAGGTGAGGAACAAAGGGTCGGGATGACTCAAAGAAATGGTAATAGGATACATAGAACTTTTCACCTATAGGTCATTAGATCAAGTCCAGCCAGGACGAATGTCGCCTTGAAGATTTTCCACCCCTTTATTACTCTGTGGCTCTAAGGGATATAAACTGAAGGATCTATTTCTGCTTTCTAGTAAACTGGTGACCAGTGCTGGAAAAAGCTACTGCCCCTCTGATTCAGGTCAGTGGCAAAGGCAGAGGTATGGGATTTGCCTTCCATGTCCAGCTGCTTTGACAAGTGACTGAAACGTGCTCGTGAGAGCCGCAGTGGAACTTACTTTCTTGCTGCCTCAACTGCAGAGTTTTTCCTCTTGATCTATTAAAGACATTAGTTCAGCCTCCTCAGCTCAGCAGTAACATAGTGGAGGGGAGAAGAAATAAAAATAGAAATGAGATGTGTCTAGATCCCAACTGGTAAGGAAAAAAGTGTGAAAATACATGAGATCTCTCTAGCACTTGTTTGTGGGAAATCCCTGCAAACATAGACCTGTGAGTAGGTGTAGTCTGCTACATTAAATTAAGTTGCTCTGTAATTTTCAAGACTTGCTACAAAAACGTATAGAGTCAGGTGTAGAACCTGCTTTAGAGGAAAGAACAAAACCCTCTGGCTCCTGTAAACTCCAACTGAAATGAAATAACGGACATAATTTGAAGCGACAATAATTAAGTGTTTAATACTTGGTTTCTAAATGGCTGGATGTGGGCTTTTATGTTTGCATACAAAGGGTTTTTTGCCTCCCTCTTTTTTTTAAAAGACCCAAAAATACAGTCTGTAGCTATTGAATAAAAGAGTTCAAGAACAAATCTAGAACTAGGAAAAGGATTTGCCGTATTAAGAAACAAAACTTATTGTTTTGCACATTCTTATAACATGAATGTTGTACTGTATCCTGCAAAAAACTGTCATGTGTTTTTCCTGTGCTTTTTCCTCTTTTGGCTCATCAGGAAGAAAACGGCATGTAGTTCCACGGCTGTCCACTGCAGTAAGGTCTACCCCATTTTGGTTTCTCTGTTACCATCTCTCATCTCTCTCACTAAAACTAGCATAGTAATACAAATGTAAAGAATTCAATTACAGAGGTAGCATCTTTGGTTTTGTTTGGCTTTATCAGATGAATACTTTAACGAAGCCTTCTTCCACATGTATTAACAAAGAAACCAAAACAAACTTGGGGGTAAAAAACCAACAACCCTCACCTGCTTCTTTGTTTCATCCATTGCTTTGTATAAAACTCCAAAGAATTCAAAACTGAATGTGAGTTTTCTGTTAAAAGAACACAAGCAGCTCTTTAAACTTTCTGATGCTTGTAAAATATTATAGTAATTGAATTACAAAAGCATTTGCAGGGCTTTTTTTTTTTTTTTTTAAATGATTGCATTACATGTGCCAAATCAAGGTCTGTCTGGTGCAGTATCCTGTCTTGCAGGAGCTGAAGGTTGGTGCTTAGGAAAGAATAGAGGAAATGGGTAGGATGTGATATTCCCCCTAAGCCTCAAACCAAGGACTTCCTGAGTCAGAGGGTAGTTTCTATGTATTTAATAGCCTTTAATGGATTTTTCTTCCTTGATCTTGTCCAGTTTCTTCTTGAGGCCATGTAAGCTTTTAATGCATCCCAGTATCCTGCGGTGTAGTACATCACAGTGAAACCACACATTGTATGTAGAACTTGCAACACCCTCCAGCTGTGAGCACCTTTGCGTGGTGTTACCTAGCTCTTGTATTAGGAGAGACAGTGGACAATCAATATGGGGCCATCCCCTTCATCTGCTGTGGGATATGTACAGACCTTGGTTATAAATTTGTCTCAGATGTTTATTTTTTGTGAGGGTTTTTTATTTTTTTCCAGATTGAAGACTGGACTTTGCTCTTTCGCTTATGGTTGTCCTGTAACATTTTCATTTGCCTATTGTTCTCTCAAAAGATTTCTCAGATTTTAACAAAATCCAGCTACATTGTTAAGCCTTTTTAAGCTGTTATTTTAAACAAGAGGCCTGCCAACAAACAGCCCAAAGCCTGTGATCTAGGTTTCCCCAAAGAACTTGTTTTAGTGACAAGTTCACACGTACCTGTTTCTGCCTAAATACATGGCCCTAATATTTTGAAAATGCCTTCCATGAAAAGTTATAACCTTTTTTTAGATGCCTGAAAATGACCGTAAGAGATTTTAGATAGAACAGATTTGAAAAAAATGCCACTCGGGACAGCTCATCATTGTTTTGCTGGTGTAGTTGGTACCTGAGGGAAGGAACCTGTTTCTGACAAATGCATTTTCTCTGCAGAGTTACCTCTGGCTGGGGAAGGCTGAACAGCGATTCCACTGACTGTAAAATAATTGGTAGGTCCCTTATTACTGGTAATGTTACCAAAGCTATGTGTTAGGTTGTGTACTTCCAGATACTCTTCCCCACTGGAAACGACATTTCTACCTTGATAACTTCTAGTAATGTCCAGCAGCCTCCATCGCCCCTCAAGGCAGGTCCAGTTGATGGTGAGGCAGTAATAAGATTTTAAGCAGTGAGGGCTGACTCTTGCCTTATCTCAGCTGCCAGGCCTGCTCCCTGCAGCCGTCCCTCTGGCTTCCCTCGGGAGGAGGGAGACAGCACTCAGACGCACGACCTGGAAAACTCAGTCGCACGCAGAACTGGAGATACCTGCTCACCGCAGACATTGCCGGTGCCTCCTGCGGCACGCACTCGCCTGGCCAGCAAAGACCCTGGACCCTGCCTGCCTGGAAGGAAGGGGCTGTTGGAGGCTGGTTTGAATTGCCCTTGCAGTGTCCGTACCTGACGTACCGTCCTGCTAGTGGAGTTTTAGTCTCACGGTTGAGGTTGCTAATGATTGATTAACCCCGCTCGGTATGGACGGAGCACACCAGGCAGTTATAAACGAATTGCAACCATTTCTCTGATGGTACCTTTCGTAAGATGTACATTCTGGGGCACAGATGAACAGCAGTGGCTCTATTTCTGGTCTTGACCCTCAGCTAATTAGGACAGATCCTTCATCCGCTGAGATGAAATAGAGGATTTAGAAAAAGTTTTCAAAGGAGTAGTTTTGCTTGGTGCAGTGGGTTGTTTTTCGTGGTGGTGTGGTTTTTTTTTTTTTTTTTTGTGGTGATTTTTTTTTTTTTAGAGGAAAACATGTTATACAACTTGCTGTAAATTCACTGCTCTTTGTAGCCATGAGGGATTAATCAGAGGTGTGAGAGCCTGTATACTGGTTCTTGAGAGTAATATGTTATGTTTGCCACTGTGCATGTGTATGTTTGCCAGAGTTTTGTTCTGAGGTTTGTTCAGTTTTAGTTTTGTTTCCGTTTTTTCTTTAAAGGAGAAGATGATGGGGGTGATCAGATACTCTATGCCTTTACAGTCTACCATGTTCTTTAGTGCAATGTGTAGCTGGTTGCAAAACAGAAATGCATGCCTATTGTAACGCATGGCTGATTTCTAAGTCAGGAAAATTAGAAGAAGAAATAGAAAGGAAAAAGAAAAAATAAAGTATTTGAGCTGGAACTCAAGCTGCACAGCTTTCCATGAGGATATTGTGGAAAGAAGGGTAAGTTCTGCCTGTACAGGTGACAGAGGTTCCTTCCCTTTACATGTTCCTGCTATATCTTGCTCTTGTGCATGTAGGTCGTGCATCTTTATCAGAAGTGATCACTTCCAACACACGTGGACTTGTTCAGCTTGGATAGAATGCAACCTTCAATAAAACACTGACCATAATAATGACCATTTTAAAACAGACTTCCTATTAGATTCCATTCCTGATGAAAACACAAAGCTCTTCTGCATCCTGGCCACTAAAAAGATTAGATATTACAAAATCAGTAGCTAGGGAACTGGGAATTGTGTGGAGGCAAGATTTTGCTGTTCTGTCATCAGCAAATCTGACTAGTGAACTTCTTAGCAAATAGAAGTCAATTTGCCCTTACAACTGCATGTGTTCATTTATTCAAACCACTTGGTGTTTGCTCCATGAACATCTGGAAGGAAGATGAGGGTGGATGTGGGGAGGAACGCTTTCAAAAGAAACAATCAACGCTAGAACAGAAATCAGAGCTTTTGCATTTAAAGCAGCTTTTCTCCGAAACTGGAGACTAATGTGATTCTAGGCTGCTCAGATTCTAATGTTAACGTGTCTCTTTAGGTTTTGATGACAGTTAACATAAATATTAATGACAATTTCATTAAAACTTGATTTGATACAAAAGTGGATTATTCTTTTTATTCGCTCCCTTGTGCTAACTGTCATTCCCTGTTGAATAGATGCAACATCATGCAAAATTGCCATGTATGACAACTACTTTATTACATGCATGGAAAATCAAAACATTTTTCAGATTACAGGCATTTGCATGGGCCAAGAGTAGGGCAAACCTACATCTGATGTAATGACTCTCAAATATCCTGCAAAACAGGGTAAGAATGTCACAGAAGAAACTAGAGGACAAAGCTGAAGGACAACTAGTATAGCAGGTGAAGAGAAGACTACTATATTTTTAGTAAAACATTCCTCCTTTTGGTTCCCTCCTTTTTTAGCATTTATTGCCTTGGGTTTCTTTTCCTCAAATGTGCATGTCATGACAAAAGTAAAATTAATTTCCAGCTATGTGATTAATACTAGGTTCACAGGATGTTGTTTGTCGTATGTATCTTGTTTGTGTTTATGTAGCACTTGTTGATGGGTAAGCTAGTATTCTTCACTTTCTCTAATAGCTTTACTGTAAATGATTCTTTTACAGAAAACTTATAAATACTATGATTCCCAGCATTATGATGTCATAGCACCTATAAATACTCAAAGTACAGAAATGCATCCTTCTAAATGGAGAGTTTATAGTACTCTTGTGGATACCTTCCAGCCAGAGGATGAGCAGCTCATAATTCTTTTTTGACAGAATAAATAGGAAATCCATGATTCCTATCAAGTTCTGTAGAAAGGCCCAGACACCCAGATCCATATGCCATACTTTGCCTTGTACGTATTTGAAGCACTAGCAGACTTAATTGTTATGCCCTGGGGAATCTTCAGAACTACTGTTGGCAGATACAAGTGATATTAACAAGACAAATATGTCTCAGTATATTTACCAGGTGATTACTGCTGTTTCAAAAGTAGTAAATTATTGTATTTATTCATCTAGGATGCTTCTATGGCAACAGAAGGCAAGCTGTATTTTTTTTTTTTTTTTTTTCAAATTTGAGGGAGGATTAAGAATAGGGAAGGGAAAAGAAGGAAGCGGGTTTGGATAGTGCAATGGAGGCAGTCAAATTGCATGCTTTACCATTAACTCTGTTTCAACAGCAACGTTTAAAATCACAAGGTTTTAATTCTGTGTACGCAAGTGATTTATAATGCCACATACCCTGTGTGATAGCATATGTAGTCTCCAAATGTTTCATCTGTGTCTAGGCATTCTGTTTTTTAAATCACTGCAATATGTTGAGCAAGCAGAGGACTTACCATATAACTTGAGGTTTGTGTGTGTGTTTGTTTACATTTACAAAATGTTAAATACCCTGTCTCCGGTCTCTCATCTGCACTTTTTTCTTCCTGTTTCTTCTTGCCTCTTCCCCAAGACATTATTAACTAACACTTAAATTGTGCATCCCTGTATGTTTTGACTTTGGTAGTAGTTGGCTTAAGGAAACAGAATCAACCATATCGTTTTCAGCATAAAGTCTTCAACCTAAATCTGTTTATGTTCATGTTCAGAATGAAGTAGTATCTTTCCCCTTTCCTCTCCAATCCATCCTGTAAGACTGAGTTATCCCATGCTTTTTAAACCTTAGCTTCATTTGAGGATGAGCAGATGTAGTCCTGACATCTTGCATGGAGGCTGAGTGTGGGTAGTGTGACCACTGATGTACTAATTCTGTGTTTGCTTCCTTTTTCTCTCAACTGGAAACTCCCCTAAAAGATGTATATAACATCTAAACCTTTTTATGGGATTCAGGAATTTATGGCAGTGAGATGCTATTTTTCCCATAATGTACAGGAGACCACAAGTGGAGTGGCAAAATGAAAGCTGCAGTTACTAGGAAAGGCCAGACTTACATTTTAAAAATTAATTAGGCCTCTTTGTGTAATATCTTAGAAGTTAAGTGGGATTGTATAATGTGTTTAATTTTTTGTCTGTGAACCCCCCCCTCGTCTGCCGGATGGGCAGTGCGTGCTTGATGAGCAGCTACGTTGTTTTCTCCCCATCATTCAGTAGAGGTCTCTGGACCTCACCTGTTACATGCCGTTCAGAATTGTCTTGGGAGACAGCATTATTGTTTTTAGCACTTGTTCTGGCATCCACATACTACAAGATGCTTATTTTCAGAAAAATGCTTTGAACTGAGGTGACAGTACTGGAAATAATGTATGAAATTACTTCCTTTGGGTGTCTATTTTGTAATGCCTAAGGAATTTGGCTTTTTCTTCTTTTTTAGCGTACTTGGCACAAGTTAACACTATACATAGACAACATGTTTATAACACTTATACTTTATATATAGAAGCATGATTCTCATTGAGCAGTTCCCAGAGTACAAGCACAATTCCCAGCTGCAGCTGTAAGGGCTCAGCACTTCTGCAAATCATGTTTCAAGCTGAACATGTAAATGGGGAACACATGATGAGTAACCAGCGGTAAAACACTCCATTTAAGTGACTTGCCTGGCTTGAAACAGGAACATTAGTTCTAACAGAGTAAGAACTAGCATTGCTGTTTGTTTTTCTTTTTTCCTCCATAATTTTCTCCCTCCCTTTCCCTCCATCCCTTCTGGCTGCAGAGGAATGGGGAGACTCCAGGAAACCTTCATACTAAATCTGGAGGGGTGAGAGCTCAGCAAGGACAGACCTGGCCTCCTCTTCCCGTCATATCCATGATTCTTTTTTACTCGTTGATCCTTGCTTCCACCCTACTTGTTTTAGTTTGTTGTTGTTGTTGTTTTTCTGATGTGTCAGTTCAACTTTTTCCTCCTCAATTCTCTTACTTCATTACTTGTTTCCCTTGTTCAGCCTGTTCCTTCTCTGACTGCCTATTTTTTCTGACACATCTGCAATTATAGAAAGAACATCTTTTTTAGTTCTGTGGGAAATTTCTACACAACTGAACAGCATTTTCAGCTAATTCAAGACTCTTATTAGTCAAGAGAACATTTAGAATAAAGGTCTCACAGCACTGCTGGAGACAGTATAGTTGCAAGGATAAAACTCATCGTAGAACTTGACTCGGTGTCAGTGATATGATGCCTGTTTGATACTGGACTTCCAAATACTTCTGGTTTTTGCTACTCTTGTGCTCCCTGGGCATGCCTGTTTTAAGCAGGTAAGAAACTTGAGAAATTTTAAAAAATTTCCCTTGTATGGCAATGGACAAGCCTTCAGATTTCTGTGTAAACAAAATAGTATTAGGTGAATGCTGCTGGCAAAGCCTGGAAAAACACACTGTGTTTATTGTTCAGTTTAGTAGAGTATTCTGTTGGTGTGATTGGTAGGAGGCTCGAGAAGGGATAAAAGGTTTTAGAGGGTGTTATCTCACATGGTAATGTTTTAGAAATATCTGCCCTCAGTCAGATCAAGTCCTTTGCAAAGACAAAGAATTTGTGGCTTAGAAATGTTTTCAGGAGCCTTGGGGATAAATGGTTTCTGTCAGAGATGATTTAGCAGTATCCGGAGGGGAAGTGATTCCAGCTGATGCACCATAATCATCATCCCAAGCACTCCTGTAATTTTTTCGTGGAATTCTAACAAGGCAGTCCCAGGGGGCCTCCTCACTGCCAGCTCTCCCCACAGACACCCAGCCAAAACACCACATGCAGCTGCCCTTTTACTGCAGCACAAATCTGGAGCGTCTGCTCTGGACTCGCACAGATGTACCTGATGGCAGAGGCTAGTGATGAGCTTAAACAATGGGTCTTGCGTGGGGTTATCTGGTGAAACAGTGATCTCTTTCTGGTCTTATGAGTACTTTCTGGTAAACTGGAAAAAAAAAAAAAAAAGAAAGCAGATAAAAAGTGTGAAACTGCTCAGATTTTTTTCTGATAACCGTCTGATATTTTCTTTCCTTTCTAAGATAACTGTAGTTAGCTAGTAGATGCCAAATAGAGAATTTGGAAAATGTAGTATCTTACTGCAAAGTCTTTCCTATAACCGGTGTATTTCTACCGGGGAGAGCTCATTCTATATAACTGTTGTCATCTGGTGATCACGCTCTTACTTAGCATCTGGCATCAAAACACCAAGTTAATTGTCAGATATATTGGTCTTATAGCTCTGCAACTGCCCATTTTGAAGACCTCCATCTTACATACTACTTGCTTTACATCCATTGTCTATGTATCTTGGAAGCCATATACTTCCACTTGATGCCTTTGACAGATAGTTGACAAAAGCCTGGTGAGAAACTGCCTGAGTACATAACCCTGACTGCGTAAGGGATCCTGTAAGAGATCTGCAGCCAGCAGAACCACATGGAGATGAATAAAACTGTGTCTGCACACATATTCCCTACTACAACTTTTTTTTTAAAAAAAAATGGATTTCTGATTTCCAAAATCAGCCTGTTTTGGGTTTTTTTGCCCATGTGTAATTTCTACCATGATGATATTCTTGCACATATTCTTACTGTGTGTCCACCAGCATACTTGAGCACACTTTAGCCTTGCCTATAATATTGAAACCTTGCACAAGTTTTACCTTGCCTGCCCTCTGAGCCCATCTGAAGGGAAGGGACTGCCTTCTCTTACATGTCTCATGAAACACGGTTGAGACATTAGGAATCTTGATTTCCAGTTTCAACAACACTACTTGATCGTTCATGCCTTCTTGACCTGGTGATTAGCCTGACCACAGCATCTAGCCATGCATTTCCTTTCGTATCCTCCAATTCTTACAGAAACATCTTTTCTGCGTCCTCTGGCTATTTAGGGATCAACAGGCCCAGACTCCGTCATGCCTCTGGCTGAGTTACAGAGCTGGTAAGAGGTAAAGAACTGGAGCAACAGAGCACCATAAAGCCATGAAGCCTGGGATAATATCTGCTCCAGCAATTCTTAGAGAGGTGGGAGCAACATAGGTCACTCCCTGCATTGTTTGTGTGAACACTAGGATGGGACTTGGTGTATCAAGTTGTAGACATTTTGAACAGCCTCACTGTGCAGTCACAGGTCAGAGTTTTCTGACTTAGTGGCCAACTAATCTATGATGTTGGAAATCCAGATTTCCATTGGTTTTGTTGAGAAGAGGGAGGTAATTCTGATCATGTAATTGATGGTATTGTGTGCTCACTTTATATATATATATATAGTGCTCGTACATCCGGGCATCTGATGAGTCTGGCATCTGTATTTAAAACTTGCCGCTTCCACTGCAGGCAGACATAGCAGGTTATGTGCTTTGTAGAAAGTGAGAATTAAAGCTCTTAGGTTACTGTCAGATGATTTGAAAATATCCTGTTCCACTGAAAGAAGCTTGTGAAGTAGTTCATGGAAACTTTTACTTAAGTGTTTAAAGATTTATCATCCTGTTTATTATGCATGGTTAAAACCAGCAAACCTACAACAAGGCCTTTTAGCTTGGATGGCGGTATTCTTTCCTTTTGCGAAGATCAATTCTAAATGCCCTACATGGATTTCGTATTTTGTAACGTTTTGCACAACCTTATTTTTTATTCAGCTTCACTGATATGAGTAATTCTCTGAATTAAACTGAGATAATGCTAGGTTTGTGTGGAATAAACATCACTTTAGAATAGGAAAGGAAGAATAATTAAAAGAGATGTTCACTGACATTTTCATATCAAACAAAGTAATGCTCTGTGACTGTGCCAGCAAATATTATTTTCCAGCTCTGTCAAACAATGACTCTAACGTAGCAGTGAACTAACTATTAATCCTAGGTCGATAACTACAGTCCTGTTTTTCTTGTCTCTTTCCCTGGTGAGTCCAGTCAACAGTTTCTTTGGCCCCACACAACCCTGTTGGAAGAGCATGTGTTCTTGAGGCCTTATCAGTTTGCAGCCTGGCAGAAAGTATTTGAGCTTATCTGTGCTATCCAGTGGCTCCACGAACCAGCACATTGTGTTGGGTGTTTTCAGGACGTCTGCTTTGGCATCCAGCTGTGTTTGGACGGTTCTCCCTAGTGTTGGCAGTAAGTAGTACAGAGCCCTCTCTTTCTGCTGTTCCCCTTTTGTCTGACTTTCTGGTTTTCTTGCTTGGGTGCCTGCAACTGGTCTTATGTAGCTGAGCTGCCCTTGCGTAGTCCCTGGCATGGAGAGCTGAGCTGTGCCTGTGTTCTGGCATCTGCACTTCCACCTAGCCTGTGAATCTGGGCATTGCCATAAAGCTGAAGTTTCTCACCTCTTATCTTTTTCTTTTGTGTTTTTTTTTTTTTTTAATCTAGTCTTCTATCTTTTTTTCCTCAACAAATCTGAAGGTACAACAGTACTTATGCAAATGAACACAGGTATGATATGTTTCTGCTTCCTCTTGAATTTGTATGGCCTGTGCCTCAATGGTACAATGTTTTTCTTTCCCTGCAATACTCCCTTTTTCCTTCCCAATGCTCTGTATATAGACTGCAAAAAATGTCTGTCTCAAGAACATTTTTTAAACTCTCACTTTTTCTGAAAGCTCAGACTGTTTCTCACCTATATAAACAGGATACTTCTAGCCAGTCTTTTTTTTTTTTTCCCCTCCTTTCTTTGTTTTTCCCTACTTAGATCCCTGAAATGCCATGTAATGAACAGAGTTAGAGACAGAAAAAGACCTTCTTTGACCTGAAATATTGTTTCCTACGGTATGTTTTTTACTACTTCATTGAGTCTTGTTCTAAACATCTCATGAGATGGGATTCCTTCTGGAGACAGTTCTGGGGTCTAATTCATCTTGTTTTTCTTCCCTGCTGTGCAGCCTCTATGGCCCATTTTTTTAAATGGCTTCCCATTACTTATAGTTATATCCTCTTAGACCATTCAAGCGCTATTGCACTGTCTTCTTGCTTTCTGCACTTCCCATGCCCTTTCAGTACTCCTATTGACATTTTTATGCCTGATTCATTATGGCTGTGCCAAGTTGCATATTGTTGGGGTCAAATTTGCCTCTGAGTTGGTAATTTGGTGCAGAGGTATAATAGAGCAAAAGTGACAGGTGGCAACGTGCAGGTCTCAGCTGTTCTTTTTAGCTTTTTGAATACCCGTGCTCCTTTCTGTTTCCACATACTTACCCATTGTGCTGTGCATTTCTTCCCTGTTGTACTCCAGTGAGTTCCCTGCCATGCTCATAGCAGTTTTTTCCTCTTCCTCCCAGCTTCCTGCTTTAAGATACAAAGTGGACTTCAGAGCTTTGAATTTCTTGTGGCCATGAACCTGCTTGTTTTAAAAGCGGACTAATCTTAACAATTTACCAGTAGCCTTCAGTCTACAGAGTTATCATAGTTGCTTCTAAGTATATTTAGAACAAAACTGAAATCCTGCCTAAATGACAGCCTGAAATATTCCAGCTGAGTGATAAGTATGTTCGTCATAAGAACTATTAGCATTTATTCTTTCAATAGTGTTTTCTCACTTCAGATTTTTATCAATTTTAAAAACCACATTCTTAATGCTCATGTAGTAGCAAGCAGAATTTGGCTTCTACTCCATCTCCCATATTCTTTCTGTTTAATTAATTTATTTATGTGCATATCTAATCTAAAGGCAAAGACATCAATCACAGATTCTTGGCGCCTTTGAAATGATTAAAATTATAATGACATAAAAGATGAAACTAGCAAATAGTCTGTTGCAACTGTAACTGCTGCCTTGGTCTGTAGCAAGCTATTACATAGTCCTGTTTCAAAATCCAGGGTAAAGGGAGAATTTGTAAAGGTAGAAACCAGTGGAAATAGAAGGATTTGAAACAGTTTCCTAATTTGACGTAAGAGCTATTACAGTCCCTGATATTTTACAAAATTTACTGGTCCTATTGGTCTCTTATGTCCAGAAGTACAAAGGACAAGATGCAGATACTCTAGCAGTAGATTGACAGATGAGGGAAGGAAAGTAAGTTGCTAACTCTTTGCTCTCTTGGTAAATTTGAGTGATAACCTCTGTTAAAGCTGCCTTCCAACCTCAGCAGAATTGGGCTGATGCAGGCTTTATGGCAGAGTAATAAGCAGTTGTAAAGGATGTTTACAGTCTTTTGGCCACCCAAAGATTACAAGGAGAAGAATCATTAATAATATTGCTGTAGGATGATCCAGTATTTCTTATAGCTCCAGATAAGAATCTAGAAAGCAAAAGGAGACACTGGTGCCTTCAGTTGTGTAAGAGTAATGTAATCCTTGCTGCATCTTTTCAGCTAATTGTCCCTCTAGCACCAGGCTGGCAAAGTGGTTTAATATCGGGCAGGAAAAATTTATGGCTGTGTGTGGTGAGCACACTGAGAAGATCAGAGTGCTGTGGACCACTTGAAGAGAAAGGAATAAAGTCATCAAATAGCCTGTCTTGAAGGTTTTAAGACCAACTACCAAGCTGTAATGAATCACTATATGATAGGTTAAGATAGTGTCAGGCTTACTTTTGTTTAAAATGTTTTTTACTCTACGAGACAGTTTATATATGATACCTGATATGAGACAAAAGATCAGGAACTGCTGTGAGAAGTGTCTGGGTGCAACCTGAATCATCTCATGAAAAATGGAAGATTAAATACTGGGTGTCAGTTGGCACTGTCAGGAGATGAGCATACTGAGGGGCAGGTATGTACAGCTACCTTAGTCGGAGTTGGCAGTCTTACGAGGAAGCCTCATATTTTTCACTAACACAGGACTTTATCTGTGACAATGATCTTTTCCATACATTTCAATCACAAGTTATGGCACAAGCATGGCTGATGTGTCTCCAAAGGACAGGGTCTCCCTGCCTTTGCACATCCTATGAAGGTTACATGTAAGGACAAAAGAGGAGGAGGGCGCACTGCAAGCTTACCACCTGGACTTCAGGAGAGCAGACTTTGACCTCTTCAGGGATCTGCTTGGTAGAGTACTATGGAATAAAGCCCTGGAGGGAAGAGGAACCCAAGAAAGCTGGTCAACATTCAAGAATCACCTCCTCCAAGCTCAAGAGCAATGCATCCCAACAAAGATGGAAGTCAGGCAAGAACTCCAGGAGGCCTGCATGGATAAAAAGAGAGCTCCTGGACAAACTCAAGAACAAAAGGGAAGCCTCTAGGGGATGGAAGCAAGGACAGGTAGCCTGGGAGGAATACAGAGAAATTGTCTGAGCAGTCAGGGATCAAATTAGGAAAGCTAAAGCCCTGATAGAGTTAAATCTGGCCAGGGACATCAAGGGCAACAAGAAAAACGTCTATAGGTATGTCAGTGATAAAAGGAGGACTAGGGAAAATATGGTCCTTAGAGAAAGCTGAGGTATTCAATGACTTTTTTGCCTCAGTCTTCACTGGCAAGTGCTGTAGCTACACTGCCCAAGTCACAGAAGGCAAAGGCGGGGCCTGGTAGAATGAAGAACCACCTGCTGTAGGAGAAGATCAGATTCAATACCTTCTAAGGAACCTGAAGGTGCACAAGTCCATGGGACCTGAAGAGATGCATCTACGGGTCCTGAGGGAACTGGCAGATGAAGTTGCTAAGCCACTATCCATCCCATTTGAGAAGTCGTGGCAGTCTGGTAAAGTTCCTACTGACTGGAAAAGGGGAAACATAGCCCCCATTTTTAAAAAGGGAGTAAAGGAAGACCTGGAGAACTACAGGCCAGTCAGTCTTACCTGTGTGCCTGGCAAGATCATGAGGCAGATCCTCCTGGAAACCATGCTAAGGCACATGGAAAAAAGGAAGTGATTGGTGACAGCTAACATGGCTTCACTAAGGGCAAATGGTGCCTGACAAATTTGGTGACCTTCTATGATGGGATTACAGCTTTGGTGGCTAAGGGAAGAGCAACTGACATCATCTACCTGGACTTGTCCAAAGTGTTGGACACTCTCCCACATGACATCCTTGTCTCTCGATTGGAGAGACATCGATTTTGACGGATGGACCACTCGGTAGATAAGGAATTGGCTGGATGGTCACACTCAAAAAGTTGTGGTCAATGGCTTGATGTCCAAACGGAGACCAGTGATGAGTGGTGCTCCTCAGGAATCAGTATTGGGGCAGCACCAGCTGCTAACATATTTCAGTGAATGAACAGTGGGATTGAGTGCACGCTCAGCATGTTTGATGATGACACCAAGCTGTGTGGTGTGATCAACACACTGGAGGGAAGGGATGCCATCCAGAGGGACCTTGACAGGCTTGAGAGATGGGCCTGTGAGAATCTCATGAAGTTCAATGAGGCCAAGTGCAAGGTCCTGCACATGGGTTGGGGCAATCCCAAGCACAAGTACAGGCTGGGTGGAGAATGGATTGAGAGCAGCCCTGAGGAGAAAGACTTTGGGAGTGTTGGTTGATGAGAAGCTCAAATGAGTCAGCAGTGTGCTCTTGCAACCCAGAAAGCCAAATCTATCCTGGGCTGCATCAAAAGAAGTGTGGCCAGCAGGTCAAGGAAGGTAATTCTGCCCCACTACTCTGCTCTCGTAAGACCCCACCTGGAATACTGTGTTCAGCTCTAGGGCCTCCAGTGCAAGAAGGACATGGAGCTGTAGGAGTGGGTCCAGAGGAGGGCCACGAAGATGATCCAAGGGCTGGAGCACCTCTCCTCTGAAGAGAGGCTGACAGAGTAGGAGTTGCTCAGCCTGGAGAAGAGAAGGCTCTGGGGAGACTTTCAAGCAGCCTTCCAGCACTTAAAAAGGGCCTACAGGAAAGCTGGAGAGGGACTTTTTACAAGGGCATGAAGTTCAACCAGGCCAAGTGCAAGGTCCTACATCTGGGTTATGGCAATCCCAGGCACAAATACAGACTGGGTGGTGAATGGATTGAGAGCAGCCCTGAGGAGAAGGACTTGGGAGTACTGGTGGACGAGAAGCTCAATATGAGCCGGCAATGTGCTCTTGCGGCCCAGAAGGCCAACCGCGTCCTGGGCTGCATCAAGAGGAGCATGGCCAGCAGGTCGAGGGAGGTGATTCTCCCCCTCTACTCTGCCCTCGTGAGACCTCACCTGGAGTACTGCGTCCAGTTCTGGAGCCCCCAACATAAGAAGGACATGGACCAGTTGGAGAGGGTCCAGAGGAGGGCCACGAAGATGATCACAGGGCTGGAGCACCTTTCCTATGAGGACAGGCTGAAAGAGTTGGGGCTGTTCAGCCTGGAGAAGAGGAGGCTCCGGGGTGACCTTATAGCGGTCTTCCAGTACCTCAAGGGGGCCTACAGGAAAGATGGGGAGAGGCTATTCAGGAGGGCCTGTTGTGATAGGACAAGGGGTAATGGTTTTAAAATAGAGGGAGGTAGATTCAGATTGGATATTAGGAAAAAATTTTTTACCATGAGAGTTGTAGAACACTGGAACAGGTTGCCCAGAGAGGTGGTGGATGCTCCATCCCTGGAGACATTCAAGGCAAGGTTGGACGAGGCCCTGAGCAACCTGATCTAGTTGGAGATATCCCTGTTCCTTGCAGGGGGGTTGGACTAGATGACCTTTGAAGGTCCCTTCCAGCCCTAACCATTCTATGATTCTATGATTCTATTCTATGATAGGACAAGGGGCAATGGCTTTAAACTGAAAGAGGGGAGATTTAGATTAAATATAAGAAAGAAATTCTTCACTCCTGAGGGTGGTGAGGCACTGGAACAGGTTGCCTAGAGAAGTTGTGGATGCCCCATCCCTGGAAGTATTCAAGGCCAGGTTGGATGGGGCTTTGGGCAACTTGATCTAGTGGTAGGTGTCTCTGCCTGCGGCAGGGAGGTTGGAACTAGATGATCTTTAAGGTCCCTTCCAACCCAAACCATTCTGTTCTCTATGCTATAGATTTTTCCTCCAGATTATGTCTGTGTCTATGGAATAGTCTCCTTTCTTGAGTGTAGTAATATACTACATCTCAATATACGTATATCACTAGCTTTTAAAATACAATGTACCTAAGCATAAATACACAGGGGGATCTCATTTTAGTAGTGTGCTACCTTTCTACTTTCTTTTATTTCTTTTGCTTACAGATTTTTTGTGTAGGTCTTTTTAGGTGGGATTTTTGGGGGTTGTGGCTTTTTCTTGATTTCTTTTTTTCCTCCCTCTGTTTGAAAAGTACCGGCCGATTGTCTGTCTTGGCAAGAAATGAGAAAGAGAGAGGTGATGATTTATGATGCAACCAGACTTCTGTCCTTCACCTGTATGTAGTAAGCCTGGGGCTGGGGTGTGCAACAGAACAGCTACTGATGGTGGGCAATCTCCTGTCTCTGATACATCAGAGCTTAAGATTCTTGGTTTTGTCCATAAAATAGCGGTAAGAAAGCTCCAAGTAAACTTGATTGAGTGGTGTATAATTTTTCAACATACTGAATATATCATCCTGTGGGAAGAATCTCATGGCATAAAAACAAATCTCTGACATATTTAAAAGTTTTGAAACTGGATAGCACTTAGCAAGTCAGTCAATCATTTGCCTGTGTCTTTTGGAGATATAATAATGTCTGCTTTGATCTACTGAGGATTTCACTGAGACATAGTGGTCACGTGCAATGTGTCCATAGGTACTGACAGCTGTATTGCTCGTCCTCCTCCATAGCACTGGAAGAATGAGTAGCATTATAAGATGTAGGCTTTTCATTCCTTACTGGATTAAAATACGTATTTGAAGAGAAAATGTGATTATATTTTGTTTGGCCAGTTGGAGACATTTCTTTTTTTCCTGAAAAAAAGCCACTGGTACGTATCCTCAGCTGGAATAAATTAGCATGGCTCCATTAAAGTCAGTGAAACTGAACAAAGCTGTGTGACATGAAGTGCTGACCTTTGGCGCCTTTAAGAGGTAAAATAAAGAAGAAAGCACAAAATTCAGAGTAGCCCTGTCTGCTGGTGATAAAAATGTTATTAGCTACGAGAAACTGTCTAAAGGTGGAGTGGGACTATATCCAAACGTACATTTACCCTTCCAATTTTGTGAGAGAAGAGGGAGGATCAGGAGGCGCTGAGAGGGGTCCCAAGCAAAAGACGACAGCAGCTGTGTATGTGACAATGTCACTCTTACTGGAGGTCTCCTTTGGAGATGTTTTTTAGAAGACGTTGCAAACTCCTATCTACAGCTTGTCTTTGCTGAGGCAAAAATCTCATTTCAGGCACTCTTCATACTCTCCAGTCGGTGTGTAAGGCTGCATGGGAAGGTTCAGAGAAGCAAAGGCAGGTAACAGAAAGAGGAGAAAAATCTGTGCTTTTGAATGTGAAGATTTAAATTTTGTGAAGCCAACAATGTCAGCTTATTTCATATGAGAGGTGAGGGTACTTTACAAGGGAAAGTCAACAAAAATGAAATGAACTGGACTTAGACTTCTAATTTTTCGTGTTGGTAGAAGCTATATGATGGGAATATGTGTTAAACAAGCAAAATTGCATTTTTTTTACTTCTCCAGACCTTGTTCTTCAGCTTCAGAAAACTCTAGTACATCAAAGATTAATACTGCAGGGAGAACTGGTGTAAGTGATTAGCATTACTTGCAAAGGAAATGCACCTAAATTAGTGTATTTGCAAAGGAGGCATTATTCAACCTGAAAACAGATGAAGAGAGGCAAGTTACTAATGACACTGCTTTCAGTATTAAAGCGGTCTGATAAGATATTATGGAACAATGTCTAGAGCAGGGAGCATGTCTAGCCTCATGGTTTGCACATCACTTAGCACACAGATTATGATAATTAATCACTCTGTGGAAGACAACAGGATGGGATTTAAACGTGCATTTCATAAACAGATTTTATTTTCAAAAGGATGATCCAGATCTATGATGCTGTAAATCAGAGTCGCTTCACTTATTGAAGAGGAACTGGGTGATTTTATGCCAATTGCAGGCTTGATAGCATATTTTAACAAGAGTGACTGATGTTGAGAATTATTTGGTTTTGTTGTTTGTTGGGTTTTTTTCCTTTTTCATCGAGAAATACAAACAGGAAGGAAGGCAATGTGTAAGTGGGAGTGCTTCTGGAATGAGGATCTCTCTCATTCAGCACTGGAACAGGCCTAGAAACCAGCTCCCTGTAGACGCAGCTCCTTGTGTGTTTGCAGGCATTAAATGTCAGTTTGGGTTAATACCTGTACAAGCATTTTTAGGTATGTTCAGATAAAGGCTACTTTAGGGTTGACAGAAAATTCTTGTGCTTTTTCCCTGTACAGCTGTACATACAGCTAACAGATCAGAAGCATGCTAGTGCCCCCGAGTCTGGCACCCAGTTTGCCATATATCACTGTCAAGTGGACAGTGAGCAGATCCACTGGATTTTGTGACAGCAGCTTCGCTGCATCCCATTCATTACAGCACAGTATTATATTTCCTGAGAAGCCCTCAACTCAGTCCAGTTCTTAGGTAACTGTTCTTTGTTTGTTTTTTTTTTTTTTTCATATTCTCCTATTTCTGTTACCTAATGAATGCTCATTACGTAATAAAAGATATAATACAAATCACCTATATCACATATGGTTCTTTCATTTGAGCTTGAAGACTGCGTCATGCACTTTAGTACAAATTCTGATTAAAAAAAATCTTCCTTTTATCTTCCTGAAGTCAGGTCACTTCACTTAGATCTGTACTTCCTGCATAGCAGACATGCAGATACTTTTGGTTATTCAGTTCTACTTTCAGAGACTTTGAAAAAGGGCATTTCAAAACCTCAGAAAAGACTACCTGGTGGTTGCTGTATCTGTTACTAAGGTGCTGCAGAAGTGCAGGTTTCATTCTTATGTGCACATTAACAGCACCTTTAAGTAGCTGAGGTCAGGGAGGACTTTTTTCTTTGTTTCCTGGTTTTGTTAGGTGCGTGCCTGTACATGGAACTTCACAAATGGAAGGAGAAATCTGACTTACTGGCAGACCTGGAAAATGTAGAGTAGAATACTGTAAAGCATCCACTTACCAAGCTTTTCTTTCAAGAAAATAGAGGGCAATGTTCATAGTCTCTGTGTTAGTGGAGTCGGACATCAGACCCAAGTCAATATAAACTCTTTAAGTTAAAAGTGATGTTGAGTTTCGTGTCTGTATAGTTACATGGATTGCTTGGAAGAAAACTCCCTGGATTTAGCCCCTCAAAGAGCACAAGCTTTTAAACAATATTGGATCTGCGGATTCTCAGAAATTTTCCAGAGAGGTGAGGAACGATCAAAAATTTTACAAGTTGTAGAGCATATATGAACTCACCACGACACTTAGGTATCTTTCAAATGGAAAACTAAACCAGTCTCTTCTCATTGGAAATTAGTGTAAAACCCCTCCCTTATTTAGCCAGTTGTGCAAACCTGTGTAGGTCCACAGGGTTGGAGCAATAACTTCTTGTGTTTATGTATATTCTGTGAATTTCTATATCAAAGAAACATGAGTATTTCTTGAATTTTGTTGTGCTTTTTTGATTTCTGGTGCTCTTGAAAACTCAGGATGTTGCCAACTGAGTCACAGGCTATAAACATACATGGTTCACTTATGCTTCTTGGTGGTTGAAAGGGGTCAGCTAGAAAACACTGAAACTTGCTCCAAGACCAGTATTGGCAGTTCTTGGCTTGCATCCTTTCCAGGTTTTCTACCAATATTGTGGTGTATTTTGGTTCATATCAGTTTGTACTCAAAGTTTTTCCTTGCCTTTTGATTTTGACCTTTCAAAATTGCTACCAAATTCCAGAACTTTGACATAGATTTGCGCCAAGTTTTGCTGCTCAAAACTCAGTCCATGTTTGGAAAATATACCTATGCTGACATTTTCAACAGAGCCATCTGAGTTTCATGATTGGGAAAAGTAAGCTGCAGCCATAAAAGCTTCTGAAATAAATGAAGATATGACAAATTCTTTAGCACTGAGTCCCTGAATATGGCTTCAGTGAGTGTCCGTGGCATGCAGAGGGGTGCGAACTGCCTATCAGTGTGGCTAATCTCTACCTCACCTCAATTCAAGCACTGATAATGAAGGAGAGGTGAGTAAGCACAGAAAGACTGCTGAACAGGAATGCGACTGGGGCATAAATACTTAACTCTGAATCAGTAAATATTCATGAAGAACATATTGGGCATTTATAGTTTACCCCCAGAGGCAAGTAGTGACTCACATAATGATCTGCCAATGGTACAGAAATGTCCTTAGAGCTCCTAGGAAAATAATACCTCTCACAAATAGCTGCTTGGCACCAGTGTATTCTGGGCTCAGTGCTTCTGCCAGCTGCCTAATCTGCAAGGCCAGCTAGCCTCAGATGTTCTCTTCCTGGCAGGTGAGTAATGGAGCGTCTACCATACCAGTAGTCCATCCTCTGTCTCGGTACTACTCTTTCACAACCAAAGACCTTCACTGGCTTTTGAGAATCTATTTAAGTGTAGTACTATAAAGAGAGTGTCGAATGAGTGTGTGATGTCTATTGTTTATGGTTAGTTTCAGAATGATCTAGGGGAACTGTGAAGCACACAGATTCAGATTTGCTGTTGTTCTTGGCTTTTACTCTTTTGGTATGGAGTGACTTTTTTCTTAATTCTGATTGTGGTCAAAAAGATGGTAGAAAAAGAGTTTCAATAGTTGAATAGTCAGCAATATCATCTTAATTTGCTTTGTTTTCCCCCTACTGCAGTTTACTAGTTGCCTTTGCCTCCATTTCACGTTCGGGGTGCCCTAACAAAAATAGATAGCGTTCATCCCATCCCCAGGAATCTCTGTCCCTCTTTTAAAACTACTTTTACTTCCCTTTAATTCATGTTATGTTTAGTTTACTTATAATATCACAGAGTGCACCAGAAGTACCACAAACATCTCTGATACAAGGCAGGTGGCCAGAAACCACTGTCTGCTGAGGTACATGTTTTGAATTATCTGCTGACAGATGGGAATTGTGCAACTCTCTGAGCTGGGGCTATTAGCATATACTTCTTCTTACAGGGGAAAAGAAAAGATACTGTTTTCTTTTTCTTAACTTAAAAATAACATTATGTATACTTTGAAGAAGCAAGATGTAAATGTCAACCCCAAGAACAAAGATCTTGTTCTGTTCTTCATGTCATTCCGAACTGAACATTTTGTAGGGTTTTAAAAATGGTGTTGTTCTGGTATTTGCATATCTTCTTTAGCAACAGATAGATTTAGCATGTTAACAGCTCTAAAGTTTGCATTTTTTTTTTTTACTCTGATGTAATAAGATAGCGTTTGGTGGTCTTGATAGTCTCAGCTATTGCCTCTGTCTCACACTCTTTTTTCCCTTCTTTCTTTTCTTTTTTCCTCTTAAGTCTCTTGTTTATGATAAAAAGAAATAAATGTAGTGTCTTAGTTCTTACAATGCCTACCTGTCAAGGTATTTAAGTGCCTCCACCATTTTAGCCGTACAATTTCCTAATTCACTTGAATAAAGTTTATTATACAGGTAAAAACTTTGATTGGATTAGTGCCTGTCGGCTGGTGATTTTCTACTTGCTATGTGATGATGGCCCATTTTCTTAAGGATTCTCACTTGGTAGCAGTGCCTGAAGTTCAAAAACACCACACCACTGCTGCTTGTTCTCTGGTGTTATGATAGGGTTGCAGTCCAAAGCTGAGGCTTCAGAGTACTGCCACAAAACATACATACTACCAGAAAGAAAAATTCTTTCAACTTAGTAATTTAATGGCAAATTGTTTTAATGACTTATACCTCTGTTAGGTTCTTATACGTAGGTGGCTATTGTGCAACAGGTAAGATGCTACTGACCCTGCTCTATCTTAAGGGTGAGATATAACGACAGTTGCTATGAGGATGCATGAAAGAGATACTGGTGTGGTATTATTCCTCTTTTTGGGTGACAGTTTTGGGTTTATAGCTAGAGTGTGGAATTCCACTCTGAACTGAGACCTGTTTTTTATAATAAGCTTTCTTGTTCAAAGGCTCTTTTATTCTTTCCCAATTTTACTATACTGTATATTTAATAGGTTTAGCTATGCAATGAATTACAGGTGTTGTGGTTTCACTTTTTTGTTAATTCAAAAATTGTGATATAATTTTTAAATTGAGCTTTACAAGTCTCTAAATTGAACAGCTGCCTTTAGATGTATGTAACTCAGGCTTGCATAAAACATGAAACCCATGTTCAGCCGTATCACCTGAATCTATGAATAATCTTTCATACGCTTTGTGGCTGTTGCCTAAAATTTTGAGGTCATGATCCAACAAAACACTTCTATGCCTGTAGGAGTTAATATTTCTATAGAATAAAACACCTGAATGCTGCCGGATTGCAGCCAAAACAGGCAGATAAATGTGAGGAGAAGATTCTCTGTTGCCATTGCATTTCTTCACTGGTATAATGGGATGATACATTGTCTTTAATACATTCATAAAACAAGCACAGCCATTTCAAATTTTGCTGGTTTATTATGTTCGTCTGAATGTGTGGATTTTTAGGGTGTGAAACAAGGCTGGCTTCCAGCTTTAGAGAAGAATGAAGTTTGGAAAAAAAAAGAGAGGATTTTCCATAGGATACAGTGTGAGATTGTCATTCAGTAGGAGCTGAGAAAAGGACATTGCATTTTGTGAATGGTTTCTTTGTGTGTTGAATAAGGTTGTAGGTTTGCTCCGAGATTGGATTTTCAATTTATTTGCCAAGGACTTACAGAAGCACATTGTATAAAGTTGAAGTCGGAAATCGGATAAAGTAGAGCCCAACCCAATTAACCACACTACAGTTTTCCTCTGATCAAAGAATGAGAGAAAGCTTCACTGCTGCAAGTCTAGTGATATTGAAAAACTGAACAGGATCCTCACACGTCTTGCCAGTTGTTTTGCAGAGCGCGCTGTTTTCTGCAGCTCCCTAATTTCTAAGATATTAGAGAGACCTAGTTTGTTACCAGTGATGACTCCTAATGTGCTGTGAGTACATTGAATCCCTGCTCTGATGTCCACACAGCACGCTTGCGGCCAGCCTAATTTGAGAACATTCTCACCTCTGCAATGATAGAGAAAACTTTTCCTTTATTCTTGACAAGAGCAAAATGTAGGGCTCAGCCTAAACTTTTCTCTGACCTGTATGTTATTCAAATATATTTCCCTTCAGAGAAGAGGGGTGCAGCAAGCAATGTAAGAACTGGGGTCTTGTGTTCTTTCTTCAGGAGATCACTTGTAGGAACTGTAATGGAGAGAGGGCGACTGCATTGGTCTTCAAACTTGGTACATGTATGACTCTGGAAGAAAAATAATATCTGCTGTCTACATTTAAGGTCCTGTTTGAGATGCGTAATTGAAGTGATAGAAGTCCTACATTGGCTGTGCTAGTGGAGTCTGTTAGTGGATCATCAGCAATCAGTGGCTAGGTCAAAATTTGCAGAGAGGTCGAAGAGTGTGTAGATTTGACCTCTACCCTGAGTCACAAGGAAGTCATCGATCCTGTGCTGTTAGCATTGTCCCTTTGACATCTCCAAGCCTGAAGCTCGTTTTTGAAAAGCTGCTTAATGCTGGCAAACAGCATATGCTGGGATCTCATTTTTCACTGCCAAGAAAAGTGAAGTAAAGCACAGGGAATTAATTGGTGAGACCATCTTTGAATGTAAACTTTGAGTAGCTGGTAGATAGTCCTTCCTAGTAGACAGAAGCCCTTTCTCTACAATCAAATATATAGCTTTCTCAGAATGGAAGCAACAGCAACCAGCTTAACGTAGCACCTTCTGCTGCCTCTGTGTTCGTGGGGAGGCTGAGCAATGGCACAATGAAGGTCATCCTGACTGTGTTGTGGCATCTCTTGTCACATGCAGTTCAATGCATATGTAGTTTCTCTTGGTGAATTCTTCATAATAGCTTTTCATGCTTTTCTTATGATCTTCTGCTGGTCCACTTGGATTTGGTAGTTCATTTGGGAGGGTGATAGTTACTCTGGTCCCAGTATGATGTCTACCGTTGGGAGAAAATAGTCTTTCCGTTTTTCACTTTAGTAATGGTAGTTTTGGTGATGCCATTGCATAGTTTCCCTGTGAGCTTTGTAGCACCAATATTCCTGGTTTATGTGTGTTTATGTGATAGTCAATGTCAACTGTAGAGTTTTTGATTTCTGCGGAGATCCACTTCAGAGCAGGTAAGACTGCGACTGGGGAGAGCTACTGCAGGAAAAAGCCGAAGAAAAGCTCTTTTCTAGGGCTTTTCTGGAAGCATTTTCTAGCCGGGACCAGATCTGCCGCTGTTGGGGGCGGTGCCGGCGTAGGCGGGCTGCTGGGAGAGCCGGGCGGAGCCAGCACAGCTGTGAGTCACTGGGCTATAAATAGCCTCAGGGAGGGCAGCGACTAGTCGAGAAGGAGCTGAGGAAGGCTATTGTTCCCGCCTAACGAGGGGACAACTGCTGCAGTCTACAGCTCCTTGGACGGGATTTGAGGTACTTCATCTTATCAGGGAGTCATGGTGGCGACTCGGAGGAGGAAAAATGTGCTTTCAGCACCCACTCGAGGGGATGTGGGTGTTCAGGTCACAGGCTGTGAGGAATGTCACAGCTTATCCTTGGTAGCTGGGAGCAACCCTGAGGAGGGCTGCGTGAGGTGCGAGCAGGTCGATGACCTGCTAAGCCGGGTGGCGCAGCTCCAGGATGAAGTGCTGGAACTCAGGGAGGAGGTGAATAGGTTAAGAATAATTAGGGAAAGCGAGAAGGAAATTGACAGCTGCCATAATCTGGTTGTGGCAGAGCAGAAAGAAGTGGAGAGGGTAAAGGGGATCAGGGAATGTGAGGAATTAGGGGACGAGGAGCAATGGCACAAGGTCCCTGCTCGGCGTGGCAAGCGCAATTGCCTGGCAATTCCCTTGCCCCCCCAGGTGACCTTACGTAACAGGTACAGTGCTCTGCGAGGGGAACTGGAAGACAGGGAGGGTGATGGCTGTCCCTGCTTGGAGGTGTCTCCAAAGCCGGGTCGGACTGCCATCGGTATTAAAGCCTCATCAAAAGAAGAAAGCATAGATGAGGGCCCACGCAGAGGGTTGCCTAAGGGGAGTCAGTCTGCTCCACGATTTCTGACTGCCCCTGTTAAAAGAAAAAGGAGGGTAATTGTCATAGGCGATTCCCTTCTGAAGGGAACAGAGGGGCCAATATGTCGACTGGACCCAACCCACAGGGAAGTTTGCTGCCTCCCTGGGGCCCGGGTCAGGGACATCACTAGGAAACTCCCTGCTCTGGTACGGCCATCTGATTATTATCCATTACTGGTCATGCAGGTTGGAACTGATGAGCTAACAGAGAGAAGTCCAAAGGACATCAAAAGGGACTTCAGGGCATTGGGGCGACTGGTCGAAGGGTCAGGAGCCCAGGTAGTGTTCTCTTCAGTCCCTTTAGTGGCAGGAAAGAACATAGGAAGGAATAGAAAATCAGATTTGATTAACAGATGGCTCAGAGGCTGGTGTCACCGACGGAAATTTGGTTTCTTTGATCATGGGGAGGCTTTCGCTGAACCAGGTCTGATGGCACCGGATGGGACCTGCCTTTCTCAGAGGGGAACCAGGGTCTTAGCTCAAAAGCTAGCAGGGCTCATTGGCAGGGCTTTAAACTAGATTTGAAGGGGGAGGGGGGGGAATATCAAGAATGGTAAAGATATGCTGGAAGCATCTGTAGAACAGAAGAAGGGAATTCCAGCCAAGAAGTCAGATCTATACCGCTGTCAGCATGGCACCAGTGCCAGCACCGAGGGTCCAGAAGCTGAGGATGGATCGCAGGTATGTTCGAACGATCTTACACTGCCGTCCAAGAGAACACCTGTCACTCCAGCCAGCGAGTCGGCTTTGTCGGAGGCCCATCTCAAGTGTATGTACACCAACGCACGCAGCATGGGAAATAAACAGGATGAGCTAGAGATGCGTGTACATGAGCAGGGCTACGACCTTATTGGCATCACGGAGACGTGGTGGGACGACTCCTATGACTGGAGTGTCAACATGGAGGGGTATAAGCTTTTTAGAAAGGACAGGAAGGGGAGACGAGGAGGGGGTGTCGCTCTCTACGTCAGCAACCGGCTGGAGTGCGTGGAGCTTCGCCTGGGGTCGGAGGACGAGCTGACAGAGAGCTTATGGGTCAAGATTAGAGGACGGGGACGGATAGGGGATGTTACGGTAGGAGTCTGTTACAGGCCACCTGGCCAGGAGGACAGAGCAGATGAGGCGCTTTATAGCCAGATAGGAGCAGCCTCGCGGTCACAAGCCCTGGTCCTCATGGGGGACTTCAACCACCCTGACATCTGTTGGAGAGACAATACGGCAGGGCACAGGCAGTCCAGGAGGTTCCTGGAATGCGTGGATGACAACTTCCTCCTGCAGGTGATAGAGGAGCCGACAAGGAGGGGTGCCATGCTTGACCTTGTGCTCACCAACAGGGAGGGACTGGTGGGCGATGTGAAACTTAAGGATAGCCTTGGCTGCAGTGACCACGACACAGTGGAGTTCAAGATCCATGGGGCAGCAAGGAAACCATTCAGCAAGCTCTGTACCCTAGACTTCAAGAAGGCGGACTTCGGCCTCTTGAAGCACCTGATGGGCAAAGTGCCGTGGGAGGCGGCCCTGGAGGGACAAGGGGCCCAGGAAAGTTGGTCCACATTCAAGGAGCACCTTCTCCAAGCTCAGCAGAGGTGCATCCCGACGAAGAACAAGTCGGGCAAAAAGACCAGGAGGCCGGCGTGGATGAGCAAGGAGCTCCTGGACCAACTGAAAATGAAGAGGTTAGCCTACAGAGGGTGGAAGCGGAGACAGATAGCCTGGGAGGAATACAGAGAAGCTGTAAGAGTGACCAGGGATCAAGTGAGGAAGGCTAAAGCCCTAAAGGAATTGAATTTGGCAAGGGATATAAAAGCAACAAGAAATGCTTCTATAGGTATGTAGGGGACAAAAGGAAGTCCAAGGAGAACATAGGCCCCCTCCGGAAGGATACTGGTGCTCTGGTTACCCGGGACATAGAGAAGGCTGAGGTAATCAATGAATTTTTTGCCTCAGTCTTCACTGGTAAAGCCTCTTGTCTTACCACCCAAGCTGTGGAAAGAACTAGCAGGGACTGTGAGGATGAACCACCGCCCACTGTACTTGAAGACCAGGTTCGAGAACATCTGAGGAACTTGAAGGTGCACAAGTCCATGGGACCTGATGAGATCCATCCGCGGGTCCTGAAGGAACTGGCGGATGAAGTTGCCAAGCCACTGGCTATTGTATTCGAGAAGTCGTGGCGGTGTGGCGAGGTCCCCGATGACTGGAAGAGAGGGAACATAACCCCCATTTTTAAAAAGGGGAACAAGGAGGACCCGGGCAACTACAGACCGGTCAGCCTCACCTCTGTGCCTGGCAAGGTCATGGAGCAGATTCTCCTGGGAACCATGCTAAGGCACATGGAGAGCAAGGAGGTGGTGGGTGACAGCCAACATGGCTTCACCAAAGGCAGATCGTGCCTGACCAACTTGGTGGCCTTTTACGATGGGGTGACAACATCGGTGGACAAGGGTCGACCAACGGATGTCATCTACTTGGACTTGTGCAAAGCTTTTGACACTGTCCCGCACGACATTCTTCTCTCTAAACTAGAGAGTCATGGGTTTGATGGATGGACCACTCGGTGGATAAGGAATTGGCTCAATGGCCGCACTCAGAGAGTAGTGGTCAACGGCCCGATGTCCAAGTGGAGACCGGTCACGAGTGGCGTCCCTCAGGGGTCCGTGTTGGGCCCGGCCCTCTTCAACATCTTTGTCGGTGACGTGGACAGTGGCATGGAGTGCACCCTCAGCAAGTTCGCCGATGACACCAAGCTGTGTGGTGCCGTCGACACGCTGGAAGGGAGGGATGCCATCCAGAGGGACCTCGACAGGCTGGAGAGGTGGGCCCGTACCAACCTCATGAAGTTTAACCAGGCCAAATGCAAGGTCCTACATCTGGGTCGTGGCAATCCCAGGCATAAATACAGACTGGGTGGTGAATGGATCGACAGCAGCCCTGAGGAGAAGGACTTGGGAGTACTGGTGGACGAGAAGCTCAATATGAGCCGGCAATGTGCTCTTGCGGCCCAGAAGGCCAACCGCGTCCTGGGCTGCATCAAGAGGAGCGTGGCCAGCAGGTCGAGGGAGGTGATTCTCCCCCTCTACTCTGCCCTCGTGAGACCTCACTTGGAGTACTGCGTCCAGTTCTGGAGTCCCCAACATAAGAAGGACATGGACCAGTTGGAGAGGGTCCAGAGGAGGGCCACGAAGATGATAAGAGGGCTGGAGCACCTTTCCTATGAGGACAGGCTGAAAGAGTTGGGGCTGTTCAGCCTGGAGAAGAGGAGGCTCCGGGGTGACCTTATAGCGGTCTTCCAGTACCTCAAGGGGGCCTACAGGAAAGATGGGGAGAGGCTGTTCAGGAGGGCCAGTTATGATAGGACAAGGGGTAACGGTTTTAAAATAGAGGGAGGTAGGTTCAGGTTGGATATTAGGAAAAAATTTTTTACCATGAGAGTGGTAGAACACTGGAACAGGTTGCCCAGAGAGGTGGTGGATGCTCCATCCCTGGAGACGTTCAAGGCCAGGTTGGACAAGGCCCTGAGCAACCTGATCTAGTTGGAGATATCCCTGTTCCTTGCAGGGGGGTTGGACTAGATGACCTTTGAAGGTCCCTTCCAGCCCTAACCATTCTATGATTCTATGATTCTTACCAGTGATGATTTTGGACAATGGATTTAGCTTAGTCTCAATGCGCTTTTCTATAAAATGGGGTAAACACTATTTTATTGCTCCAGAGGCGTGATGAGTCATAATTAACTGCCATTTTGTAAAAGTTATGTGAATGGATACTGTGAAGAGAGTGTAATACGGATGGCACGGATAGGACAGGAGCATTCTGAGGTATAGGGGCTTTCTGATTTCATAGAAATTAGAGGTAGGGATAAATATATCCTGCCAATGCCACGCTCTGGAAGATTTCAGAGTTACTTGCCACTGAATCAACTTCATGGGAAGTCAGGGACAATTTGGTTCTGTTGCATTTGCAGTATCTTTACAACATGCGTTTCTCATTTAGTGCCAATCTGCAGAGACCTTGCAGCCTAACCATCTGAAATACGATGATGGTTAATGGCTCTGGGAGTTGGAGTTGATACAGGGATAGACTGGCAAAAGTGGTGTATTACCTGATCCCTCTTCAGCCTGTTGATGCTTTTTCTGAGTAATTTGACTTTAAGTGAGACTGATTCCTACCTGTGGATTTTTTTTTTTTTTGGAATTTCCATGAAAAGTAAGAAAAGAAACAAAATATGATGATAATTTAGTTGTATTACGTGAACTTCTTTTCTTCCTTACCTGTATACAGAGTTGGTTAATTGGCCACTCTGTACCTCCTAGGGGACTCTCAAGGTACAAGAGAAAAATTCCTATAGGTATTTTACATAAAAACATATCTGCATTTACCTCATTTGGGTTTGGTGAAAAGTTTTTAGTTGTAAAGGATTTTGATAAATGCAGGAAATAAATTAGAGTTGTGTTCAAGGTGATTTAAGTAAAATAGGGATGATGATGATGATGACAAATCTAGCTTTCTTCACACTAGAAGAACAAAATTCAATTCAGCATCAAAGGAGGATAAATAGGAATAAGTATAATGGCAACCTTTTGTTCTGTGAATGCCGTCACAGAGGGGTTGAAAGCCTGAGCAAATAATGAGAGGCAGAAAGAGAAACAGCAAGTGCATGAGAGAGACAGCACAGCAGAGAGTAGGAATGACTGGAAGGAGTATCTGTCGTAATAATCATATCGGAGACAAACGGAAAGCCCAGGAGCCAAGACAGCTTGCTGTGAGCAGTAATCTGAATATAAAAGCATAAGGTCTGGAATGGAAGATGGGATTCAGCAATATCACTTTCCTAAAACATCCTCATCACTTACTTCTCACTTAAGTGGTTTGATTACTTTGCAGCTCTTGCCTTGATTCCCTTCACCCCTCACCATCTTTTCTTTTCCTGTTTTGTTCTTGCTGTTTAAAGTGATTTGAAATTTTAGCACAGTGGAGGAGAAGCCAGCCTTCTTTTGCCTTCTGAAAGCTCAAGTCTTGTTAGTTGCTGTAGTTACTCTTCCCACTGATTCCAAGAATCACGCGTTGTAGGGTGGAAAAGAAATAAAAGAGCAAGTCAATCGTTTCCTACACAAGAAGTCCATTCAAGAAAACACAAGGTCTTTTTCAGACCTGAAGTGTAACTTTTGGGTTTAGTCACAAATATCCAGCTCAGGACTTGCCCTTAACTGTAAGTAACAGAACAAAGGTGATAAAAATCATCAGTGTTATAGGATTTATTTTAAATTCTACAAAGAACTTGAAACAATGAGCCATTTGTTGCGTCTCCCTGTTGCTCAAAGACTCTTCATCATACAGCAAGTGCGATGTGCTAAAGGAAGTTAAAAGATGGCATGGCCTGCTGATCTCAACCAGTTTTGACTAGTTTAAGATCTGTTTTGATGAAATGGGAAAAGACCAAACGGCACCACTCTATTGGGGAAATACGCCAACAGCTAGGTATTTTGAGAGTGCGTAATTACCTGGGAGCATTATGCATGAAAAACGCACATCCCAGTTAGAAGAAATAGCAGAATGAACAAAGAAAGGACTCACTGGTGGTTTGCAGTTAACAGTGCAGCCTCCCTCCAGGATTTTTGAGAGGTCAGAGAATGTGCTGCCAAATTTGTTGTGCTTTTTGGATTTTTTTTTTTTTAAACTGTACATGGTTAGTTTCTCATTTACAACCATGCAGCCGCAGAGAATCACCCTGAAAGGGTAATTATGAAGTATTTACTTCATGAATACTGCCAAAGTAGAATCAGGATCACTTTAAATGGTAGGCTGCCTGGATACTGAGAAATATGGTTACAACCAATATTTGGTTAAAGAAAAATGTGAAATGGCAATTCATCCTTGACTAACAATGTATGTACATTTTCATGCGTAAGTACTTGTGTGAGGGTGCTGCAGAAGTTGAGGTAGCCGTGTGATAAGGAGAAACAACTTGCCCTAATTGTGCTGGAACATTTACCTTGACAGCTGGGAACATATATAAACCTTTATTGTGTTTTACCGTATTTTTAAAAAAAATATTAGTGAGAGACAAAATGGCTAATTGCTGATTTGATTTTATTTACAAACTTACTTTATAAAATCAAATAAATTACAGCAACTGTTTAGAGCTATTAACTGCACTTATTGCTGGCAGACATTGCTTGTGGTTCAGCTCAATGATGGCAATATATTCCACCTTGCAAAAAAAAAGTGCTAATATATTCAAACTAAGGGTTATCTGAGACTCTAATTATCTTAAAGTACCTCTATTAATTTGCAGATTAATCACATTCCTCAAACCATACAAAGCAACAACAGCCCATATATGATCTCATACTTGTAATTCAGTGTAATGTTTAAGGTGATACAACATAGAGTTTAAATGTCTCTATCTAAACAATTTTACTTCAAAACTGCCCATCTTGAGTTGCTTTTTTTTTTTGTGACAGCCTTCCTGTTCTGCCTTGAGCAATTTGTTCTTCATGTGGGAAATACAAATGGTAGCATTTTTCCACTTCTTCAAAGTACCAATGGGAAAAACATATGAAAGATAGTCAGGTGCTTAGGTCACCCAGTAGTATTATAAAGTCCTTCAGATTCCCAAGGAAAAAAACACATTTGTCTTGTTAGAAATAGATGTCTAAGGTAGTAGTAAATGTAGAGAAATTACTTTAATTCCTCGGCAATATTCATGTGTAATAAATGATACAATATTATTCCTGGTCGAAAAGTACAATTTCCAGTTAACGGGAAATTTCACATTTTAGAACTTCCCATGGACTGAAAATTCAGGTTATTTTATCAGAGAAATAGATGCTTGTGTTTCCAGAGAGTAGAGCAAGATATGTTCCCTAGGTCCTGTAACTGCAGCAAATCTGACGAAAAAAATCAACTAAGACGTTTGTAGGAAGATGTTAGAGGTGGTCCAAAGGCTCACTGAAATGTCTTGGATCTGGACCTGGACCTGGAAGGGTCTGCCTGGTGGGCTTGTTCCAGAGCTGCCTATCCTGCAAGAGTGAAGAGCACTGACTGGGGATTGTGAGTATCCCACCTTGAGCGGTCACTTGGCAGGCTATCCCGGGGCTGGGATTTTTTTTGCGTGATGTCAAAGCAGAAATATTCTTTGAAGACCCTCGCACTACTGGAATTTGGCTTCTTCAGAGCTGCGTGTCCTGCTAGGAAGGGGTGCAAGCCCCTTTCCGACGTTATACCCCAGTCATACCTAGAATTTTAGTGGTATTGAATTTCCCTGTCGGTCTCATCACTGGGCAGAATCTACACAGCCCAGGCAGCCCTGCCCCGCACGTCCTCCCAAATGAGAAGACCTCAGAAGGCTGCAGTATGGCCACCTTCACAATGTCTGTGTTGGTGGAGGGGATTATCTCATGTTTGATACATGGCCCTTTTCAGCCTCTTCTGCTGCTTTTGCTCTTTGTATCCATGGAATTGGACTGGAACTAGAATGAACTAATCCTAGATTTTTTTTTTTTTGTTAATAAATACATTTGTGATCTGTTGTGAGCAGACTGGAAAAGGTATCAGCTTTCTAGGCGCAGTTCTGCAGTGTCTTTGTTTGCTACTAATGATGTTTCCTAAATCTGAAAAAGGATTGAGAGTATAAAAAAAAAGAAAAAAAAGAAAAAAAAAGAGAAAAAAAAGTCAGCTTGTGTGAATTAAGTGAAAACGTGACAAAATCACTAAACAGGTGCATCTGGTGCAAGTACATAAATTTACTTTGTTTGCACAGAACATATAAACATAGTAATACATGTCTCTTAAAAATATATGTTTAAAGCTATAGACTGCAAAAAAGTATACTTTATGTAGCAGCATATACCATTCAAAGCAAGTATTTTAAAGGTAATAGGCATGTTTTGCATGCAGAGAGAATGTACACAAACCCAATCTACAAAGTGGATGAATCCATTATGCAAATCTGAAGTTGTCAAAGTGATCTATTATAACTATTTCTACTGTCAGCTGTTTCACATAGCACAAATTCAAGAACCTACTCATCCTGATAGGGGAGAGTATTTGGATATTATACCAACTATTTATTAATTTTACTGATTTCTACAGCACCTATTGCAATGACAATTTTTGTTACCAGGATTAATGCACAAAATAGGAGATGAAAATCAAAAGCTAACAAAAGAAGTGTCATGTTCCTGACTTGAATATAAATTGAAGGCTGTGAAGGAATGACATGGCACAGAGAATTGCTGCTGGAGGCCGGTCTTTCATCAGAGGGTAATGTTTAGAAACTAGAGAAGGTGGGAGGGAACCAAATGTCATTAGTGATGGCTGTTGTAACCTATGTGAAAGAGATGTGCTCTTCATTCAGTCCCTAGTATGCTGCATACAAAAAAGGGATCTAAACAGGCACTAATTTGAACCTCACTGGCATTCTCTGCAAAGAGTTTGTGGGCTACTTTTTTCGCATCCAGAACTAGTCATTGAGTGTTTCTTCTCTCTTTTCCCACAGAAGATACTTCTCCAGGCTTAGAAGCGAGGCAATATTTTTAAAGATTTTTCCATCATTGCTGATGCTACTTTTTTTCTCGGCACGCTAGATATGAATTTGCCCTGCTAGAAATCTAGCAGTTCAATATAAATACTACTGAAACATTTTAACAATGTTCTGGCTGTGAAAGTTACTTTCATTGTGTTTCTTTTTAAATAATGCTTTCTTTTTAAAAGGCAAAGCAAAATATGTTGCTGCATCCTGACGGTTGTGCTTCTTGCCAAACAGTAGGAAAACTCAGAGCTTTGAGCTTGGTCTTAGAAAACTTATTGTCCGTTTCATGGGTGTTAGGGTTTCACAAAAAAGAAAAGGTACATTAGACAGCATCGTGAAGTCAGTGTATGTAAGTCTGAAAGGATTAACCAGCTATACAGGCACGAAATAATAGCAAAGCCAATGTGGTTTTTTTGCTTCTTTTCCCTACATTTTTAGTGTTTGACCCATGCAAATTTCTTCTTTTGAATACATTTCCAGTCTCAGTATATTTGGGTATTGACACAGTCCAAAAATAAACAGAGCTCTTCAATTTGCTGTAGTTGGTTGGAAAGCAATATGGTTTTGTCAAGGGAAAAGAATGAGACTTCCACATTTATTGAAAAGTGGGATCAGAAGGGGAGAGCAAAGTGTCAAGGAGTGCCCAGTGGCTCGGGGTGCCATACCTAGAGCCAAGTCCATGGTCTGAGGTCGGGAGACTGGCCTAATCAGTGACTTCTCTGAGCTCTGTCTCTTGTCGTTTGGAGTTGGGGTTGGGTTTTAGGGGTTATTTTGGGGTTTAGTTTTGTTTAATTTTAATACAAAGTTTGCTTTGGGCCTGCAGAACTTTCCTGACAAGTGTGTCATTGAAACAGATAGAGAGCTTTCCACCAAAAAAAGCATTTTTCCAAGAACTGCCATTTTTTTCAGAGGAGCATTTAATCAGGAAAAATAGGCACTAATTAAACATCCTTTTAAGCATCTCAAATCTGTAGACAGTGAATAAAAACAACAAAGGCTGTCACCACTGAGCAGCTGAATGCTGCTTGACATTATCATTTGCTCATATGAGAGATATGTTACAAAGGACGTCTTAACATTTTGAGTCTTTAAATTACCTAACTTGGCTTTGTAGTTTCTATTAATTTTTCTCTGGATTATTGTTGAATGTGAAGTTCTCTCTTTTGCTTTCTGCAAATGCTAACTCAAAACGTGTCATGTTCGTAATTACTTTTCTTGGACCGTGGAAGCAGAAATCCTGAACAGTGGAGTTGGCGTTCGCAAAAGAGAGATGTGAGGAGCAGGATGGATTTCAGGAAGGAAGATGGTTTTATCTGAGCATCAGGCAGCTTCCCCTCAAGGAGATCTCTAGCTTCTCAACAGCACTGACCTCATCCCAGGCGGCACCCCAGGATGCTTACCATTCTGGTAAAACTTCACAGCATCCCTGCTGCTGGGATCTGATGTTGCAGCTGACTGGCTGCTCCACAGGTAGTGATCCAGACCTACTATCCATGTGTCAGGTAGCATTACAGAAATAGGTTCTTGCCCATCCCTAATACCTTGTCTTGTGGAAACGGAAGGGAATTTTCCTTGAATCCTGATATTTTGGGACTACACAGTGCCTCCTGTAAATTAACTCTGTGCAGGGGAGGGACAAGGTGGACAGACTGCACGGAGGTTGGGTTTTTGGTGATCTCCTTTAATGACAGGTTTTTCAGAGTTGTGCTGTTGTCATTTTAGAGGTGATCCTAACATTCTGTGATTCTGTGATCCGACGGCTCCACATTTAATATCTGTGAATTTGCCTCTGTAGACTGGTGTGCATCTTGGCACAGGTGGAAGGCCAGGCCAAGTAAAAGCCCTACCAGCTGTGTGCCAGATAGGAGTAAAATGCACCCATCTGTACAGCCGCAGCGTGTCGCTAAATCAAATGAGTTTGTTGGCATACTTGGTGAGTGATATTCCTTGTTATGGTTGGGAAGAAATAGCCAGGAGCGAACACTGTGTTTCAGTGGCATTTTCTGCAGAGCACGTGGAAATTGGTTTCTAGTTGAGTTGCTGGTTTGTTTAGTGGTGCTCTTTTTTGGAGGGTTTCTTGATTATTTAATGTAAAGAGATCTTGAAGAGTTTATTTCCAATAAGTTCAGTTAGGAGCAAAAAATATATGCCCTGTGCTTTAAGTCCTGAAAAGTCCTTCTTCAAAGCTGCAGATGGGAGTCTCTGCAGGAATGTTAATGCACGCGTTTTAACGTGTGAGGGATTCTGTGCCTTTTAGTGAATTCAACTTGACTTTCTTGGGTATCTCTGTGAACTCTTTCTTTATTGCCTTAGTAAGAAGTAAAGCTAGAGCATTACAGTGTCTTCCTGAAAAGCATTATCCATCATGGTATTACTGCTAAAAGGAAAGGAGGTATCCTGCTTGCCTAGAAATATTCTTTCGGCTGTGTTCAAATCACTATTTTTAGTAAGACTGCATTTGCAGAGTGTCAGTTTGTTCTGTTTTCGCTTTCTGTGAGAAGTATCTGATAATTTTGAGATTTGTTGAGCATTTTGGGCAAAAAATATGATGTAGAGCCAAAAATACATAATTTGATAATCTGAATAGTTGTAATGATTGGAGAATTATGTCCTTCAAAAACTGAAAGTTATCTGGTGTGTACAGTAGTCTGGGGAAAAAAGGAACTTTTTCAGCAAGGCAGACCAGTGGTCCACTTTGTCTTACGTAGCTTTCCAGAGGCAGTCTGGGGATCTCCAGTCCTCTGCCAGCTGGTGTTGAGGGATGGACCTACATTGAACCAGGGCTTTGCTGTTAGTCTGTTGAAACAAAGAGCATGACTTTAATGAACTTGTTCTGTTTTGTTCTGTGGCAGTTTTGTGTGTTGTATTACTGATTCAGATCTGTAATTTTTTGCAGGATTTTTTATTATGCAGTTATGGTTCCTTTGTGTTACCTAACAGATGGCTTATTTCTTTAATAAAGCAATTATTTGATATGTGTGTCTATCTAAACAAAATACATGCTGGATATCTGGTACTGGAAAAACAGATTGTTTCCAGTCTTCCTGAGGGTAGTAGAAATATTTTGGAGTAAATTTTGTCACATGAGTATTGATTTTTTTTTACACATTAGAGTGACTATTTGTTGGCATTTTTGGAATATTTTTTTTTAAAAAGCTAAAAAAATCAGGTATCTTTTCTACACATCTGTGCTACTAAGCAATAGTGTGTGTTCCTTGCATCTTTCTGGAAAAGTAAAAGCATAAGCATTATGATCAGTTGGAATATCACTAGTTTTCATCCAGAGCACATCATTGCAAAAATAGTGTATTTCCCAAAGAAGTAAGTGTTGAGCTATGCTATGCTTTTATGACTGTTATTGGAGAAAGTCAAGTTCCACTAGATTGTATTTCAGAACAGCAGACAGTTGTAGTCACAGTGTTTTGGGATAAGACAGTTTCTTTCTGAAGCTCTCTTAAGATTGGTAACCATACTGAAATTGTCATTAGAAGTCTATTTTTGATAAAGCAATTGCTTCTAAGTTACATCCAGCCAATACAGGGTTTTTTTGATTAATATGAGTTCTTTAATCCTTCCTGATTATTGAAGAATGTTGTCCTAAGACAGAAGGAAAGGGCATACAGTTCAACTAGATTCAGTTAATTTATTTGTATGGACTAGCATAATAGGAATTAATTTAAAGGATTAAGCATAAATTTATTTCATGGGTGCTGTGGTCACGCTGTAATATCATCAAATCCATTTGTTTCTAAGTTGGCAAGTGACTATTCATTCCTAACTTCACCAGAAGATATTGTGCTCATCAGAATTGACCAGAAAGGGAATGATTTTTCTACCATTTTCATGCTCTGATAGCCTCAGGCCAGTTCTTTTATCAATAATTTTGATTGAAGCAGAAACTGCTATTCATGTCTGTCTTTATTGCTCTTTTAGGACTTTGACTAGATATTTTATGTGATTGTTTCTGCCTAGCATCTTGTTCATGGAAAGAGAGGATTATTGTGTCCTGAGAATTGAACTACAAAGGGCAATCTATGATAATGTTTTCAATTTAGAGGTTTTTTGTAAAATTTATTTCAAACATTCCAACAGACTTCTTTTTAAAATAAATTGGGTCAAAGTAGCTCAATTAGATGCTCCATGAGATCTCTGAAAAACATTGTCCCATTTTCTTGAGACCGTGTTATGTAAAGGAGTGTTTTTGCCATATTAATATTGCAATCATTTGGCCTTCTTCATTTCTCTGATTTCCTTCTCTCTCTCCCCATCTGTCATAATAGTCACAGAATTTCTAAAACCCAGTAGAACTCTTTCAACTGATTTAGATCACAATTTGTGATGAATTGTTGTGGGTTTATCATATGTTTTTATATTCTGTTCCATGGAAATCTTAATGTTAAAAGCTTTTCTGATAATGAGCTGTCTGTAATACCTTATGGTTCTTGAATTCGAGATCCTACACTGTCATTGCTCTGTCCTTCCATCTCTACAGAATCTTTCTGGTCTGTAGAACTTCTAAAACCAGAAAAATTCTATCCAAAAGGTTTAATCTTGTTTTGATATCAATATCATGAAGAATCACAATATCGATCCTTCCATTTATCCAGTAGTTCATCTGCTAAGACAAATGACCCACTTATTACATGGATCTGGAAATAATTTAAATCTTCTTATTAATAAGCTGAATGTAATTAATAGAAATAATTGTGTAGCATGAAGTAGTGAACTATTGAACATAAAATTTTAAAGAAACTATAGATCATAGAATCATAGAATATCTCAAGTTGGAAGTGACCCATAAGGATCATTGAGTCCAACTCCCTCCTCCTCACAGAACTGCCTAAAGCCAAACTGTATGACTAAGAGCGTCGACCAGACACTCCTTGAACTCTGACCGGCTTGGTGCCGTGACCACTTCCTGGGAGAGCCTGTTCCAGTGAACGACCACCCCCTCAGTGAAGAACCTTTTCCTGATGTCCAGTCTGAACTTCCTCTGATGCAGCTTCTCTCCATTTCCTTATGTCCTGTCACTGGTCACCAGGGAGAGGAGATCAGCATGTCCCCCTCCACTGCCCTCCTTGAGGAAGTTGTAGACTGTGATGAGGTCACCCCTCAGCCCTCTCTTCTACAAGCTGAACAAGTCAAGTGATCTCAGCCACTCCTCATAAATCTTGCCCTTTACTAGATTTTACTGTTCACAATGCTATTTTTTCCAGCAGCAATATCTAGTTTTTCTTCTTTTTTTTTTATTTAACGTGAGAAACGTAAAATTCGGGGCCCTTTGAAGAAGGTCATATTGATATTCTCCTTTCAGTTAAGTCTTTTGTGGTCTAATCACTGCACCAACTTCAGTCCACAAGGAATCAGAATTCAAAGTGCTCACCTTTCAGGTGATTGCCCTAGCTTTCCACAGGCTCCCAGCGTTGCCTATCCTGACATATACATGTTCCATCCTTTAGACTCATGAAAGCTGTTGTACTCACCACCTGGTTATTTCTTTCCCTCTCAATGACTTTTGAAGTATTTTACATAAATTGGGAAAGTAACAGCAGGAAACAAGAGAAAACCACCTCAGAATTATAGTTGTGGGCACACTCCTGGAAGATGCAAGATATAGGTTCAAATCCTCTCAACTAATTGTGTGACTCCCAAACCCCAAATAAATAACTGACTAAAAAGCGGAAAAATAAAGGTTTAAAATGTTTCCAATAATAGAGGAAGGTGAATGGCATTTGTGGTTTCAATAGTGATAATTTTACTTGAATTTAGGAACAGATGATTTAGCTCTCTGTCTGATACAGTTGGCTCTTTCAGTGATTTTACTGTTTTTACAAATGGTGATCTGACTCTACAAACTTTTTTTTTTTAAAAAAAAAACAACATCAAAATGTCTTGATTAACCTTTATCACGAGGTCAGACTGAATGTCCCCTCAGTCATGCTCTGCAGCTAAGACCTGTACACTGAGGAGTCCGTGGGTATCCAAAGGTTAGTAATTCAGTTCTATTTCCTGTGACATGTCTGCTTCCAAGCTGTTTACCTTGATCAGAATTTTCACACAACAGCTCTTCATGGGTCCCTGAGTTTGTGGGGTCTTTAAGGTAGATCGATGTGCTTCTTTGGATCATTTCTTTAAAGTCAGCACCCTAAACAGTGGAAAGGGCTTTGCATCTCAAAATATGGGGTTTAGCAGGGTTGTACATTGCAGACATCCAGCATCATAACTTTGAACTCTTTTCAGAATGGGAAAAGCTCAGAGTTAAAACCAAACTGAAATAAGAGGTTTGTAAACGAAACTGCTCCCTACTCTTTTTTTTTGTCCTGGTAGAATGAGTCTGTCTTTCAGGCTGATTCCCAACATAGCAATGTTCAGTAGCTTTCAGTTTGCAAAAACTCTGTACAACCCCCTCTGGATCCCAAGGGTGATCTTTCTTCTGACACCCCAGCCATCTGGCTGGCTGCTCCCAGGTTATTTCATCAGTCTCCTATTCTCTGCATTTGCCTCAGATTCCTTTCAGGCTTTTTCTCACTCTTGATTTGTTCTTTCTTAACCCATAGCAAAATGGTCCCCACAGCCCTTGTGGGAAACATCTGCTCTCTGTGGCAAGAACCTTCTCCTTCTGCTGGAGAAAGCTGCACCTGACTGTGTGGGCAGGGAGCCTTCCTTTTAGCCATGGTCTTCCTCCCAGTCCCACAGCCTTCCCTGTGACGGAAAACAGCCTTTTTCCCAACAGCTCACGAGAAGTGAAAGTGAGCTGTAATCAGTTGAAATGGATACTACCCCTCACAGAGTTTTAAGACCAACAAGCAGAACACCATTCATTTTACTCTTTTTAGCATCTACAGCTTTGCGGTCAACTTGCTGGTTTTCTGAGTGTCGTGGGTTATGTTGAACCGCCCCACACACAGCCGGTCACTCCCCCTCCCCCACCCCCAGGAATGAGGGAGAGAATTAAAGGATAAACGTGAAACCCGTGGGTTGAGATAAGAGAGATTTAATACAGATGATTTAATACAATGTAGGTGCTCACCACCCCTCGTATGCGAAGCCCGTCTCGTCCCGAAAACTGCAAATCCCGGACGAACGCGAGGCCCCGAAATAGAGAGGGGCAGAGAGGGAGAGAAAGAGAGAGAGAGAAAGAAAAAAAACAGCAGAGCAACAGCGCAGCAAGCGCAAAAGAGCAAAAGTGCAAAAAGAGCAAAAGCGCAAAAGCCCCTCTTCCCGGCTGACCCTCGCTTTTATACTGGGCATGACGCTGCATGATATGGAATACTAATTGGCCAGTTTGGCCCTCAGTCTTAAGTTCCACACAAATGACAAGGGGAATCGTGTCCCCCTTGTCCCAGCTATGCTCCCCCCTTATCCTGCCGTGTTTCTGTACTCCGCACACTGAAAAGTCCTTGGAGTTTCACTTCCAACCACAAACATCAGCTTGCTATCAACATTCTTCTCAGAGTGAGCCTCTGAGTGAAACCAAAACAGGGAGCTCTTCTGGCTGTTAAAAAAAACTCTGTCCCAGCTAAAACTGGGACAGTATCCACCCCTTATTCCATACCATGCATGTCATGCTCAAACCTTACATATATACTATTCCCTTAGCCATGGGTCATCCCTCCAAAATGTGTCTTCATCTGTTACAGCAGTCTCTCAGGGCAGGAAAGATGATGTGGAATTCGCTCAGTCAGTAGAACGGATGACATGTAGTCTTTGTTGCGTGTGGCGCCTGGAGCTCGTAGTTGGTGTATCCGGCCGCTGTCTGCAGGTTGAAGATGTTGATCTTGAAGAAGTTGCTGGTTGTTTGGAATCAGTTCTGATTCTGACGAAGTTCATTCTTCATTAACCTGGATGATTCTTAATACAATGACATTAGTACAATGTGACAACCATAGTGATGATGGTATGCAGGGACAGGGTTATTCAGCAATTAATATCACACAATTCAATTCATTTTATCATCTATTTTCACCCAACATCAAATCCCCTTGAGGTACACATCGGACTTCCCCGTCCTTCTGCATCACCCACCAAGTACACCCAGGTCCCTGAGCAAAAGCAATCCCACGAATGGGTTTACCTTTACCCGAGGCAGGAATAACCCAAACTGTCTTCCCGAGTATATTCCTCATGTGCACTACAGGGACTTTGTCTCCTTCTACAGTACGTAGAAGTTCTGATTGCGCAGGACCAGCTCGATTGGCAGATCCTCTAGTGTTAACTAACCAGGTGGCTTTTGCTAAATGCGTATCCCAATGTTTGAAGGTTCCACCACCCATTGCTTTCAGTGTGGTTTTTAGCAATCCATTATATCGTTCAATCTTCCCAGAAGCTGGTGCATGATAAGGGATGTGATATACCCACTCGATGCCATGCTCTTTGGCCCAGGTGTCTATAAGATTGTTACGGAAATGAGTCCCGTTGTCCGACTCAATTCTTTCTGGGGTGCCATGCCGCCACAAGACTTGCTTTTCAAGGCCCAAGATCGTGTTCCGGGCGGTGGCATGGGGCACAGCATAGGTTTCCAGCCATCCAGTGGTCGCTTCCACCATTGTAAGCACATAACGCTTGCCACTGCGAGTTTGTGGAAGTGTGACATAGTCAATTTGCCAAGCCTCTCCATATTGATATTTCGACCAACGCCCTCCATACCAAAGAGGTTTCAACCGCTTGGCTTGCTTGATTGCAGCACACGTTTCACATTCATGGATCACCTCTGCAATGGTGTCCATAGTTAGGTCCACCCCTCGATCACGAGCCCATTTGTATGTGGCGTCCCTTCCTTGATGGCCTGAGGCATCATGGGCCCAACGAGCTAGAAATTTTTCACCTTTATGTTGCCAGTCCAGATCCACCTGAGCCACTTTAATCTTGGCGGCCTGATCCACCTGTTGATTGTTTTCATGTTCTTCTGTGGCCCGACTCTTGGGTACATGGGCATCTACATGTCGTACTTTCACAATCAGCTTCTCTACTCGAGCAGCAATGTCTTTCCACAACGGGGCAGCCCAGATGGGTTTACCTCTGCGTTGCCAGCTGCTCTGCTTCCATTGCCGTAGCCATCCCCACAGGGCATTTGCTACCATCCAAGAGTCGGTATAGAGATAGAGCATTGGCCACTTTTCTCGTTCAGCGATGTCTAAAGCCAGTTGGATGGCTTTCACCTCTGCGAACTGGCTTGATTCACCTTCTCCTTCGGTAGCTTCTGCGACCTGTCGAGTAGGACTCCATACAGCAGCTTTCCATTTTCGATGTTTTCCTACAAGGCAACAGGACCCGTCGGTAAACAGAGCGTATTTCTTCTCATTGTCTGATAGTTCATTATAAGGTGGAGCCTCCTCAGCACGTGTCACCTCCTCCTCCTCTGGTGACATTCCAAAGTCTTTACCTTCAGCCCAGTTAGTGATCACTTCCAAAATTCCTGGGCGATTGAGGTTTCCTATCCGAGCTCTTTGTGTGATCAGCGCGATCCACTTGCTCCATGTGGCATCAGTTGCGTGGTGTGTAGACGGGACGCTCCCTTTGAACATCCAGCCGAGCACTGGCAATCGGGGTGCCAGGAGCAACTGTGCTTCTGTACCAATCACTTCAGAAGCAGCTCGGACTCCTTCATATGCTGCCAATATCTCTTTTTCAGTTGGAGTATAGTTGGTTTCGGATCCTTTGTATCCTCGACTCCAAAACCCCAGAGGTCGACCTCGCGTCTCCCCTGGCACTTTTTGCCAGAGACTCCAGGTGGGACCATTCTCCCCGGCTGCGGTGTAGAGCACGTTTTTGACATCTTGTCCTGTCCGGACTGGTCCCAGGGCTACCGCATGGACTATTTCTTGTTTAATTTGTTCAAAGGCTTGTTTTTGCTCTGGGCCCCATTCAAAATTATTCCTCTTTCGGGTTATTTGGTAGAGGGGTTTTACAATCTGGCTGTAGTCAGGAATATGCATTCGCCAGAAACCCACAATGCCTAAGAAAGCTTGTGCTTCCTTTTTGTTGGTTGGTGGGGACATAGCTGTTATTTTATTAATCACGTCCATCGGAATCTGACGACGCCCATCTTGCCATTTTATTCCCAAAAACTGAATCTCCTGGGCAGGTCCCTTGACTTTACTCTGTTTTATGGCAAAGCCTGCTTTCAGAAGGATTTGGATTATCTTTTCACCTTTCTCAAAAACTTCTTCTGCTGTGTTGCCCCATACAATAATGTCATCAATGTATTGCAGATGTTCTGGGGCATCACCCTGTTCCAGTGTGGTCTGGATCAGTCCATGGCAAATAGTGGGGCTGTGTTTCCACCCCTGGGGCAGTCGATTCCAGGTATACTGGATGCCCCTCCACGTGAAAGCAAACTGTGGCCTGCATTCCGGTGCCAAAGGAATTGAGAAAAACGCATTAGCGATATCAATTGTAGCGTACCACCTGGCTGCCTTTGACTCCAGTTCATACTGAAGTTCCAGCATATCTGGCACGGCAGCACTCAATGGTGGTGTAACTTCATTCAAGCCACGATAGTCTACCGTCAGCCTCCACTCGCCATTGGACTTACGCACAGGCCATATAGGGCTGTTAAAAGGGGAGCGGGTCTTTGTAATGACTCCTTGACTCTCCAGTTGACGAATCAACTTATGGATAGGAATTAGAGAGTCTCGGTTGGTACGATATTGCCGTCGGTGCACTGTTGTATTAGCAATTGGCACCTGCTGTTCTTCGACCCTCAGTAACCCCACAGCAGAAGGGTCCGTTGAGAGACCAGGCAAAGTAGACAGCTGCCTGCCTTCTTCTGTCTCTACTGCAGCTATGCCAAAAGCCCACCGATACCCTTTTGGGTCTTTGAAATACCCTCTCTTAAGATAATCTATGCCAAGGATGCACGGGGCTTCTGGGCCAGTTACAATAGGGTGTTTTTGCCACTGCTGTCCAGTTAGGCTCACTTCAGCCTCTAACACAGTCAGTTGTTGAGACCCCCCCTGTCACTCCAGAAATAGAGATGGATTCTGCCCCTCTGAAGTTCGATGGTATCAAAGTGCATTGGGCACCAGTATCCACTAAAGCCTTATACTTTCTAGGGTATGATGTGCCAGGCCACCGAATCCACACAGTCCAGTACACTCGATTATCCCTCTCCTCCACCTGGCTGGAGGCAGGGCCCCTCTAATGCCTGTTATCATATTCATCAGAGGAATCAGCAGGATTGGAGTCAGGATGGCTAGGAGGATCAGCCCTCCCATTTTGACTAGTGGACTGCTCACTGTAGACTGGGGCAACAGCTGTCCTGGAGGAATTGGAGAAAGTTCTATTCCTGTTGGTTCTTCCTCCCAACTGGCGTACCCTGGCCTCTAAAGCGGAGGTGGGTTTTCCATCCCACCTTCTCATGTCTTCTCCATGATCACGGAGGTAGAACCATAGCTCACCCCGTGATCTGTACCGTCTCTCCTGTCTCTCTCGAGGAGGGTAACGCCTGGTTCTGACAGCTGAAATTCTAGAACGTTCGGGTGGTGGGAAATCTACTTTTTCTCTTAATTCTCGGACCTCTTCAGACAGCTTTTCCACAGCCGCAACACAGGTTCGTATAGAAGTGTCATCATCATATCGTCGGAGGTAGGTGACCAGATTACCTACGGATAGTGGTGCTTCATCGTCCCCGAAGTCCATTATTGCCAATGAGGTGGAATATGCGGCTGGCGCACTCCGTATAATCTTCTGCCACATTGGTCGTGTGCACCGGACGTCATCTGGATCTTCGAGTCTTGGTCCGCTTCTCGAGTCAAGATAAATCAACTCTCGCACAGCCAGTTCTCTCAGATACTGAATAGCTTTTTCTATGTTGGTCCACCTGCTTACATTACATGGCACCTCGTCCTTGTAGGGGTACCTTTCCTTTATGGCTGCCAGGAGTCGTCTCCAGAGGCTGCGGACTTGTGTCTGCCTTCCAATTGCTTTATCAATGCCTCCATCCATGGCAAGGGCTCCCAGCTGCCTAGCTTCACTACCATCTAACTCCAGACTATTGGCTCCCATGTCCCAGCATCTGAGCAACCAAGAGACAATGGGCTCACCTTTAAGGCGGCCATAATCTTTTCGAATATCTCGCAGCTCGCTCATTTTTAGAGATCTGGTGGTTATCCTCTCATCTATGATGTCACTCCTCCTCCATTGAGATTTCCTCTGGGGCGAAACAGAACGCTCCCGCTTCATTTCTCGTGATGGCCCTGGTCGCTCTTCATCATCATCATCATCCTCTCCTCTGCGTTCTGACTTTCGCAGACATTTCCTTGGTTTCTCTTCCTCCAATCGTTGTGATGGCCCCGGTTGTTCTTCTTTGTCTGGTTGCTTTGATGGTCCTGGTTGCTCTTCCTCATTTGGTTGTTGTGATGGCCCTGATTCCTCTTCTTCGTCGTCTAACTTTTGTATACATTTTCTTTTCCTTACGGGGGCAACTGATAACGTTGTAGTCTGAGTAGCTATAGTGCTTGTCATGGGAGTTGAGATGGCAAGCACAATAATCCGAGAAATAAATTGATATACACCCCTAAATGGCCGATTGATTTTGAATATATAGATAATTAAACATATATTCAGGAGACCTTGCAGGACAATCAAACCGGTTAAATTATTCCAATGATGTTCGGCATTATCAAAATCAACGTAAGCTTTTGTGAATGAAAAGTCACCGGTATAATTGGCGATGATATCCGCCAGGTGACGCTCAAAATTAATAAACGAGTTCCACATCACCATCCCCCTCTGCACCGCCGAATACAAAGACTGAGCCGGTCCCAGCACCGATGATCTTATCAGAGTTACACCGTACAGTATAGCAAAACCCTTAATAACATACTTTTCATGCCGGTCCAACACCCAGAGCCAGAAAACCGCATAAACATTCCGCCTAACATCATATAGGGTAGATAAGACAATAAATTATGAATGTCCGGTAACATGTACGCAAGCATAACAAACAGCATTCCGGCCAGCCACATCGTTATCTCAACCCCTTCGTGCCCCACGTTGGGCGCCAATTAAGACTGTCGTGGGTTATGTTGAACCGCCCCACACACAGCCGGTCACTCCCCCTCCCCCACCCCCAGGAATGAGGGAGAGAATTAAAGGATAAACGTGAAACCCGTGGGTTGAGATAAGAGTGATTTAATACAGATGATTTAATACAATGTAGGTGCTCACCACCCCTCGTATGCGAAGCCCGTCTCGTCCCGAAAACTGCAAATCCCAGACGAACGCGAGGCCCCGAAATAGAGAGGGGCAGAGAGGGAGAGAAAGAGAGAGAGAGAAAGAAAAAAAACAGCAGAGCAACAGCGCAGCAAGCGCAAAAGAGCAAAAGTGCAAAAAGAGCAAAAGCGCAAAAAGCCCCTCTTCCCGGCTGACCCTCGCTTTTATACTGGGCATGACGCTGCATGATATGGAATACTAATTGGCCAGTTTGGCCCTCAGTCTTAAGTTCCACACAAATGACAAGGGGAATCGTGTCCCCCTTGTCCCAGCTATGCTCCCCCCTTATCCTGCCGTGTTTCTGTACTCCGCACACTGAAAAGTCCTTGGAGTTTCACTTCCAACCACAAACATCAGCTTGCTATCAACATTCTTCTCAGAGTGAGCCTCTGAGTGAAACCAAAACAGGGAGCTCTTCTGGCTGTTAAAAAAAACTCTGTCCCAGCTAAAACTGGGACACTGAGCCATAGTCTCAGGAGAGGCTTCAGACACTTCTGGAGGTTCACTAAATTGACAGAAGGGTAAGCCAGATTTCAAACTAGACAAAAGAAAGTAAATATATAATCGTAGAGTCATTTAGGTTGAAAAAGAACACTAAGATCGAGCCCAGCTGTTGACCTAACACTGCCAAGTCCACCACTAAACCATGTCCCTAAGCTCCATGTCTACACACCTTTTAAATACCTCCAGGGAGGTATACTCAACCACTTCCCTGGGCAGCCTGTTCCAATGCTTGACAACCCTTTCAGTGAAGAAATTTTTCCTAATATCCAGTCTAAGCCTCCCGGCACAACTTCTGGCCATTTCCTCTTGTCCTACTGCATGTTACCTGGGAAAAGAGACTGACACCCACCTCACTACAACCTCCTTCCAGGTAGTTTATATTTCCTACATTCCTGAGCATACTGCAGTATTCTACATTTCCCATTAAATCAGCAGATTAGCAGAAGCACAAAGTCTGATCTGAACTAATCAAGCACAACTGACAACTGCAATAAAACACTCATCTCCTAAATCAACTTTATCCTCATTACTAGAGCTTAAAGGCCCCAGCTGAGAAGCCCAAGTGCACTAAAGCTATGCTACCACCACACAGTGGGAGAGGGTTCCTGCCTCAGAAAGCTTGCAGTTGAAATGGATGAAATACTGTTGCGCATAGCACTATTGCTCTGATGGAAAGGCTGAATTTAACTGACACACTTCCTAGCTCAAGGTCAGAGAAGGACTATGACAAAACTGGAAACCAAACCAACATCTTCTGAGTCCCAGCCTAGTGCCTGAGCCGGAAGACGATCTTTCAAACCATGCAGAACATCACCATTTGTTTTCATATGAAGTGCTCTCTTTCATGCCGGTGCTTCTCCAGCACCTTTTTACCAGGCTTTCCATCTCTGCCACAGAGCTTTCCTCCTCTAGGTGCTATTCTGGCAGCATAACAGCTATTAAAGCAAGCCATGTGCATCTACGCTCTCTGTAAGCAATTTTCAAAAGGGAAAGCTTTTGATAACAACAACCTGCACCGACCAGTCCTGCACAATTTTTTCTCTCTTTTTTTTTTTTTAAATAATTCTGTCTTTTCCTATTCTGTCATTTTGCTTTCGACAGTCAAACAATGTCAAGGCTGTGCAAAGGTGAAATGTTTGGGGCAAATTTTTTTTAAAAAGTCAGAAATTCACAAAAATAGTGTGTGATTGTTATAAGTAGATTTTATTATGTGATGCTCTCCTGAAATCTTCCTTCTCAAAACATAAAAACGGAGATAAGGCAATGGTATTGTTTAGCAATCAAATTATTTCCTTCTCATTCTGACAAGCTTTTAGGTGTTACATATGTTCAGACAGTGAGCATAGAGTTTACCTTGATTATTAAGATGCTAAAAAAGCATAATTGATCCCAGAATCTGTTTCCAAAATAAAGCTGATGTTATCAGATAAAAAAATGAGGGCTATTTAATCCTGTCTTCTGTATTCCTTTCTCCTAAATACAGGGCTTTGCTTGCCCATTTCCCTAGAAATACTAATGAATTTTTGCAAGTGTAAGATGCACAGTATGAATTTGAGAATAGCATAACACAAAGCTTCTTGAAATCAATACTGAAATTTGCAGTTTTATTTCAATTTAAAAACATGGACAACTGTGAAATAGTACTTTCTAATCAAATATTAAATCACCCATTTGTTCAAAACAAATCTAGTGGCCACTTGCAGAGATAAGAGGACCATTGCTTAAAGAATTTTTGGGAAGGCTGAAGTAATGATTTTAATTGACTTGTCTGCATGCCTAACAAATATTTGTCTTCCTGGCTTATAAATGCTGTAACATGTTTTCTGCCTAGGAAGGAAAGCCTCAAAAGCGGTTATAGAGAATCTTGACAGGGACAAGTTTTATTAAATAAGATAAAAATAAAAGAGAATGCGCTTCAGTAGTTTCTAGGCTTCTTCTTTTTTGTGGGGAGACATGTCTAAAAGCAACGTTTTGTGAGTTGGAGTGATCCTGAAAAATGAGATTATCTTTTTATGTTAAAAATGTATTTGTAGGCAAAGTGATTCTTCTGCTTTTCCTACAGTTGATTTAGAAAGAAAGGGGAGAAGTTTTCAGAGGTACTTAAAAATAACTGATCCAGAAGCTATGCGTGGGGCTGGAGAAAAGATGTTAATCCATTAATATAACCAGAAAGAGCTACAGAAAACAGAGGAAAATGTTGATCATCCCACTGTCCTCCTCATTACTGACCTGCAAGTGACACTGCTATACCAGGGACAAGGGCCTGCATGGCATCATGGATGGCAGCAGGGAGGGGAAGTGGTGCAGTCACTGACCAGATTGACAGGAGAGGCAAGGACTGATGTATGTGGGATATGTATCAATAACATGTCTGGAACTTTATTGCTCAAAAAAATGTCAGGTTAGAAACCTGGCTCTAGCAAATTAATCAAAGTAGTGTATGGAAATTCACTATGCAGCTCAGATTGTGGGGAAATCCCAGTTGCAGATTAACAACAGAGATAGTAAAATGAGTCCAGTCAGGATCTGGTTAGCTCACCCTTCACAGCAATGATGCACATACAGACATTTACTTTGTGGATGTGATAGTAAAATTACATTTGATTTTTCTGGTTGTAAAAAAGGAAAAACCCTGTGGTTTTGGTGGATTGGATCTCTGCTTTAGTCCAGCAGGGACCCCTGAATTTAGTAAAGGATAGCAATGCCTTTACTGGGAGTTTTTCATAGAATTTTCTAGATTTTCTAGAACGTTCTAGAATGTAGACCTTCCTGTCGTCCAGTGTCCCACTCTTCTCTGCAGAGCAACGGGAAACCTTTTAGATTTTGCCATTTATTAGATTTTGAGCATCCGATCCATGAGCAATCGCTTTTTCTGAAGAGCACTCTCTCAAGGTAATCATGATGGTCAATAGTCAGTTACCAACCCATAAACTATGCAGCTGCTTTTATATGCAGTACATTCTGAGTAACAAGCACATTTCAGAAACATGAAGTCTAGCCATGGAGCACCCTTAGATAGAAACAAGGACAAAACCTGTTGAATAAATCAATTTCTGTACATGAATCACCTCCCCATTGCATACTGTCCCAAGTGGCTATGAGGGGGCTACCCAGTTTAATTTTGCTGAACCCCACGTGCTGCAGGCTCTGTTCAGCAGGAGGTGGGTCACCAGGTCCAGCCTTGTACATCTGCAGGGAACTGTGGTAACAGCGTTCAGCCACTTCCCAAAGTGAGTGCTGACTGACCTTTCCACCAGGAAAGGTAAGAGAGATTCAGCTCAGTGGCCCAGGGAAATAAGCAGTAGTCCTGGATCTCTGCCAGGAGTGGGAGAGACAATGCAAGTGGGATTTTGGTGAAGCATGGGGAAAACTAGCTGTATGCCAATTAGCCATTTTAACACCTCAGGCTATCATCTATTATCCTATCTAAAAGAATGTAGAGGAATTACTTTATACTCTGACTCCACTTCTAGTAAGAAATCTTGATGCATCCTTATTTCATTATTTTCAAAAAGGAGGAAAGGAAGAGACAGCTAAAATCTGGTATTTTTAAGTTAGTAATAGCTCCAATAACTTATTTCATCTTGTCTTTCTACCTTCTTAACTACATTCTGTGCGTGTATATGTTTGGTTGATACTGTTGTTCTCCATCCATGTGCTAAAGCTTAGTGAGCCGTATTAATAATTAGGAAAAGCATAGATGTTCGCTTTGTTACGTACAAAATAGAAGTATTCCTACAGAAGGAGAGGAACTTAGGCAACTCCTCAGTAGTAAATTCTGTTGGACAGTTTGAAATTTGTACACCAATTTCAACTTTCAAAAACTGCACGCTGCAGTACCTCAGTGTGGAATGTCTTATACCAGGGTGTGAACTCTGCAGAAAGCCAGAAGTTGAAGATGGACCCTGCGCCAGCTAGAAGGCCAAGAGGAAAGATAGCTAAGTTCAGCCCATGCAGTGTGCAGCCCTCTGAGGGCTAAACCATGAGAAATCGTGGGGAAAAGAGGCAGGGAGGAAGTCTCATATTTCTCAAGAGCTCCCTGCCTCACTTAGGGTTCTAGAAAGCATCTCTGTCTGCTTAGGTCTACATGTGAGCTATTGTATTGCCAGCATCTAGACCCTTTCCTGCATAGAGATGACTGGTGTTCAGCTCTGCCTGCCAAAATGAAAACAGAGGAAGAAGAGTGCTGATCATAGCACAAATTTTATGTAACAGTAAGGATGCTTGTCACATGGATGTAGCTACCAAAGGTCCAGATGTGTATCATGGGTACATCAGCATTTTTCATCAAATATTTGGTGCCAACTTTAATTTGAGCTAAGTTTAAGTTAGTTGGTAACTTGCTGACATAAACTTTAAAATACTGAGCCTTCTATTCTTTTTTTCTGCCATGATAGGGCTTCATTAGGAGAGAGAACAACTGTCCTCGGACAGAAGAGACGCTCTCCTCTGCTACTGAAGAGCTGACCTTCGCATTTCTGTGCTCTTCATTATATATCAGTCTGCAATTTCCACTCCTCTCTGCTGCCATTTTTGTTATTACCAAGGTTTCTGTTCCTCTAGCCTTCCTCCACTCCCAAGCAGCAGCTGGTTCAGAATCACACTTTTTAACTTTTGGTGAGAAAAGGTTGGTAAGTTGCCTCTAGAGTGATTTGCTCTTCGGGGCAGGTTGCTGGAGAGCTGCTCTGAAGAAATTGGTAGCAGTTCTAGGCCAGGTGTGAAGTCTCTGCTCTTCTGAATCTGAGCCTGCTTAAGTCAAAATGTTACCCTCTTTTTCACATGCTGCTCCTTATTGACCATTACAGTGGTGTGTTCCCTCCTGCCATGTCTTTCTATCTTGTGCTTTCTTTGCATCCTTTTGCTGTGGGTTGTCACTGTGTATCTGATCTGTGAACATCAACTGAGCTTGTGGTATTTAAGCCACTGGCTGAGTGGTGCCGTTCTCGGCACTATAATTCAAGATCTCAGTGTTTCCATTATGTCTTGTTTTCGTAAACAGCTTTTAGTTTTGGTCACTCACTTTTGACAAGATGAGATAGCAGCTGGAGGAATGATTTAATTTATTTTAACATGAAGTTGAAAAATTGGCCTTGTTTCAGCCAATTTTTGAATCCTAAGAGGGCATCGATAACGTTCATCTTAATTTTAACAAGAGAATAACTGAATCATCAAAATGTACACATTGTCTAGAGTGATGTTTCATGATTACAGATTAGTACAACCTTTATTCTCAGTGTTTTCCTTCTCATTTGCTGAAGGATTTGTCTTCTTCCTACAACTAGTCTGAAATAATGCAAAAAGAAATAAGTGCCCATGAAAACAATTGCTGTGAAAACAATGGGCAATTCACAGGAGAAAGCTTATATGTGGCATTCAGGACTGGGACTAGATATCTTGTAATAGAAATCCAGACAGGTTATTCATTACTGTGTAGTAAACCAACAAGGGAAATTTTTGTGGGATAAGGGTTTAAAGCATAACTTCTTTGAGACAGGGCCTATTTCTTCCTATATCTTCTGTGACACGTCTGCTTGTTTCAGAGGTGCATACATAAAAACATTTGTATGATTCACAACATGTTTTTTTCAGACTTTTGCTAGCAAATGGTCTGTAATGCGTCTCATGCTGGTTTGCCTTTTAAAAATAAATATTTGAACTGACTTTGATCCCATTGACTTAACTGTTTTGAGCAAAATATTACTAGGATATTTAGGACACGGATTTACTGTCTATGCCTGCTGTCTGTAATGACCCAGCAGACCAGAACATCTTCAGAAGAGCTGTCACAATCTATCAAGTCAATGATCTGTGAAATATAAATTAGCTATGGAAGTTGTTCTGGGCCATTAAGTAAATAATAATACCTATTTTATAAACTCTATATTAACTTTATATTTATTACAGAATATCAAATTGATATGATAAAATAAAAACCAACCTGAGCCTCCAACTAAAATTTAAACTTCTCCAGTAGCAAAAAAACATCATTACATTTTGGCACACACATTCTTTTTATGAACATCTAGTGTAAAACAGTTTACAATTGGTATAAAATGCCAGAGTACCCAAATAGTCTCTTTTCATGGCATTTTCAGCCCAGTTTTGAGAGCAAAGTCCTTGTCTAAGATGGCTTAGACAAGTTAAAAGAGTCTTCAGATGGGCTGAAGGGGAAACTTCTTGAAATGTGCACAAAATTCTAAAATACAGCAATTAACAAAACTAATTGCTCTGAATTCTCTCTGAGTTCCCTGGAAGGCATTAATTTTGAGAGTTCCATTCCAAGTGCTGTATCGGAGAGTTTCAACATATTTAATGTATTTTTACCCCTGAGGTATAGGGCAGGACTCTGATCCCCATGTTTTATGAAGGAGAATTTGAATCACAGAAGTTAGAATTCATCTCTCCTTATAATAATCATCTAGAAGTTAGGCACTGAGCCAAACAGGCTCTCTTTATAGTCTTGGAAGGAGAGAAACTTCCCTGTTGGCAGGATTCAGCCTAATAGAGGAGTCTGAAACATACGTTTATGCTTCTGTTGAGAGCTGTGTTTGAGTTGACACAGCCTCTTGTCTCCAGTCTGTTCTTCCCGGCTGCCTTGTTGATAAATTCGTTTCAACTTGTGGCTAAGTTTCCTTGGCAAATGCAGTTGCTTTACCTGAAAAGCTCTAGAGTACAACTCAACACACATTGCCAAGGTCAAAATCTAAAGACTTTAAGCTTGCAAGCAAGGTCTTGAAACGAATGTTACAGTTTATGGAAGACCCAAGGTGTTTGGGGTCATTCCACCACTATGCTGGTAGGTAAAGGTTAATGTGATGTATGCCACCCAGTATTTACCTGAGGTAGCACAAGAAGTCTTCAGTACAGCAAACAAATCAGGTGGCTGTACCAGATTGCATGATCTAACTACAGTATTTAAACTTAGTATTTTTAATAGTGGTCTGTTTTCTTTGGAACAAATTTCCTTTGATGACTTTGTAGTGCCAAGTTTGATTTAGATGTCAGAACCCTGTATTGGGGCTGGGGTTGGGAGAGTCATTGGAGGATCGAAGCCTCCATAGGATAGAAGCAACCATAGGAAAGGTTAATGAAAAACAGAAAAAGCAAGCACTAATATTACTAGAATCAACTGATATTAGCAATGTAAGGTAACTGCCAGATGAATTAGCTGAATTCATAGAATCACAGAAAAGTTTGGGTTGAAAAGGACCTTGAAGATCATCTAGTTCCAACTCCCCTGCCATGGGCAGGGACACCTGCCACCACATCAGGTTGCTCAAAGCCCTATCCAGTCTGGCGTTGAACACTTCCAGGGACAGGGCATCCACAACTTCACTGGGCAACCTCTTCCATTGCTTCACCATCCTCAGAGTGAAGAATTTCTTCCTTAAATCTAATTGAAATCAACCATCTTTCAGTTTAAAGCCATTACCTCTCGTCCTATCACTACATGCCCTTGTAAAAAGTCCCTCTCCAGCTTTCTTGTAGGTACTGGAAGGCTGCTTGAAGGTCTCCCTAGAGCCTTCTCTTATCCAGGCTGAACAGCCCCAACTCTCTCAGCCTGTCTTCATAGGAGAGGTGCTTCAGCCCTTGGGATCATTTTTGTGGCCCTCCTCTAGACTCACGCCTGCAGGTCCATGTCCCTCTTAAGTTTAGGTCTCCAGAGCTGAAAGCAGTACTCATGGTCTTGTCCATATCCTGGGTAACCAGGTCTCCTGTTTCCTTCTGGAGAAAGCCCACGTTTTCCATAGTCCTCCATTTATCACTGACATACCTATGAAAGCTTTTCTTGTCACCCTTGATATCTCTGGCCAGGTTTAATTCTATCAGGGCTTTAGCTTTCCTAACCAGATCCCTGGTTGCTCGGACAATTTCTCTGTATTCCTCCCAGGCTACCTGCACCTGCACCTCTGGAGACTTCCTTGTTGTCTTTGAGTTTGTCCAGGAGCTCCCTGTTCATAGAATCATAGAATCATAGAATGGTTACGGTTGGAAGGGACCTCAAAGATCATCTAGTTCCAACCCCCCTGCCATGGGCAGGGAAATCCTCCACTACACCAGGTTGCCCAAAGCCTCATCCAACCTGGCCTTGAACACCTCCAGGGATGGGGCATCCACAACTTCTCTGGGCAACCTGTTCCAGTACCTCACCACCCTCAATGTAAAGAATTTCTTTCTTATATCTAACCTAAATCTGCCCTCTTTCATCTATGCAGGCCTCCTGGAGTTTTTGCCTGACTTCCATCTTTGTTGGGCTGTATCGCTCCTGAGCTTGGAGGGGGTGATCCTGGAATATCAACCAGCTTTCTTGCGTCCCTCTTCCCTCCAGGGCTTTATCCCATGGTACTCTACCAAGCATATCCCTGAAGAGGCCAAAGTCTGCTCTCCTGAAGATCAGGGTAGTGAGCTTGTTGTGCACCCTCCTCACTGCCCTAAGGATCTTGAACTCCATCATTTCATGGTCACTGCAGCCAAGGCTGTCCTTGAGCTTCAGGTTCCCTACCAGCTCCTCCTCGTTTTTCGAGAATAAGATCCAGCATAACACCTCTCCTTGTTGGTCACTCTATCACTTGGAGAGGAAGTTATCATCCATGGATTACTTCTGCCCTGCTATGTTGTCCCTCCAACAGATATTAGGGTAGCTGGAAGTTATCATCCATGGATTACTTCTGCCCTGCTATGTTGTCCCTCCAACAGATATTAGGGTAGTTGAAGTCCCCCATGAGGGCCAGGGCTCGTGAATGTGAGGCTGCTCCTATCCATCTATGGAGGGCCTTATCTGCTTGGTCTTCTTGGTCAGGTGGCCTGTAGCAGATCCCCATTACAATGTCACCTGTCCCCTTCTTTCCTTTAATCCTGACCCATAAGCTCTCAGTCAGCTCCTCATCCATCCCCAGGCAGAGCTCCATGCACTCCAGCTGGTAATTGACATAAAGGATGACACCTTCTCCTCATCTCCCGTGCCTGTCCTTCCTAAAGAGCCTGTATCCTTCCATCCCAACGCTCGAGTCGTAGAAGCCATCTCACCATGTGTCTGTGATGCCAATAAGATCATACCCCTGCAGGCATGCACACATCTCTAACTCTTCTTGTTTATTCCCCATGCTACATGTGTTTGCATAGAGGCATTTAAGTTGGGCCTCTGATGAATCTGACTTACTGGCTGGAATTCCTTTTTGCTGCTCTTCAGGTGCTCTCAGCTAGTCATGGGCAAGCCTGATATTATCCCCCTCCCCCTTCAAATGTAGTTTAAAGCTCTGTCAATGAGTCCTGCTAGCTCATAAGCAAAGACCCTCTTCCCTATTTGAGAAATGTGAATCCCATCTGATGCCAGCAAGCCTGGTGTTGTGTAGGACATCACATTATCAAACAACCCAAAATCGTAGTGATGACAGCAACCACAGAGCCATGTATTAGCAGATTGTTCTTCCAATGTCACTGCCCACAACTGGAAGGAGAGAGGAAAATGTACCCTGTGTTTCAGATTCCCTTACGAAGAACTGTCCCAGGGCCCTGAAGTCTCTTTTGATCGTCCTTGGACTATGTGTTGTGGCTTCATTGCCACCCACATGGAAGAGCAGTAATAGGTAACAGTTCGAGGGCTGTACCAGGCTGGGAAGTTTCCTAGTGGTGTCCTTAACCCAGGCCCCAGAGAGGCAGCAGACTTACCCTAAGTGGAGGGTCTGTACGGCATATCGGACTCTCTGTTCCCCACAGAAGGGAGTCTGTGACATTGGATAAGGTAAATTATCACGGGTAAAATTGATCAGTTAAAGATGGAAATGGAGTCCAGCAAAAAATGGTTAGTGGAGTTCTGCATGGCTGTCTGTTGAGACCTGCGGTGGTCGATGTATCCATAGAAGACATAGAAAAGGGGATGAGCATTGGTGATGATACAAAAGTTTGCCAGGACAAGGGTAAACTGAAGAACTGCTGAAGGATTTTGCAAGACTGAAAGACTGGGCAATAAAACTGAAGATTAAATTCAATGTAAAATATGAAGGGATATACTGGGGAAAGACAATCTAGATTCACATATGAAATGGTGGACTCTGAGCTGGCCATTACCGTTGAGGAGTGAGATCTGGGGTTCCAATACCTACAGAAATGTAGATATTTTTCATGCTGTGTAAAAATTTGTGAGAAAGTTAATTCTTTTTGTAGCTTTTCTGTGAGCGTCTCAGATGGCACTGCCAGTTTGAAAAATAAATCATCACATCTTTCTATCCACAGTGGATAATTACCAGCACGTAACTTGGATTCTATTTAGAATATGACTGATTACAACTAAAATTGTATAGCATGACTCATCAGTTGGTAATTAGATCTCCCCTCGTACTGTACCTAAGTTGTGTCACCATAATCTATAATGATAAAGGAAAGAATGGCTTATTCCATGCTTTTGGCAAGCAGAAGCTTCAGCTTTCTAATATAGTCACAATAAGGAAATTGATAGGTTTTTCTTATATTGACTTGCATCTTACGCCTTTCATTCAAAGCATTCTTGCTGTCCTTTAATTGATTTTTTTTCCTAATTTTCCCTTCAACTTCCTGTCTTACATTCATATTTCCCACCAGCAAATAAAGATTAGTGAGAATCAAAAAGGGAGCTATGGCTTCAGTATGGACGTTTTTAAAAGACTTATCATGACACAATGCCAGCAAAAAATCCGCTGCCAGAAATCACACATTATTACACGTATTGCACTAAGAGGAGCTACTGCTGTAGGTTCTGTGTTGAAATAAGGCTGGTAAATGTTAGGGGATGATGTGCTGTCTCAACAGAGTCTGGATCTAGAGCTTGATTACCCAAAAGTACAGGTGAATTTAATCTTGGGTTTTGGCTTCCAGCATTGGTAGTCAGTTTGTGTGGTCCTGCATTTGTTTCCGAGAAGTAGGACGGGTACTGTGACCGTAATACTCTAAGCATTTTGATGCATATTTAACTCAGTAGGTTCTTTTTATCTCATTAGCATAATAAAGCATTTCAAGTAATTAAAGACGGACATTGATTTGTGTGCAAATTTTGCACGTCATCCAATCTGTATTGGAAGCAGTGAAATAGCCAAATGGTATTAATGTGTTGAAATCCTTAGGCGACAAAAGCAATGAGAATTAAACAGACGAATTCTTAACAACATCATCAACTTTATAGTTTCTGCATGATGTAGTCAATATGCAAATATTTTTTACTCCTGTAAGCAAGAAAGATGACCAAGGAGATCCCTTTCGATCCTAATTTCCTATGCTTACTAAGAAATAAATTTAATCTGTCCAAATCAATCTTAATCCTGATCCACATATTGAGTCCAGTGGGTCTGCTTTAAGTAGCAAATGCAAGCACATGCGTGACTGGAAGAAAGGAGCCTTTGTGTTTGACCATACAGTTCTCTGATCCAGTTGCAGATTGGGAGGAATATTAAGGACCCGTTTACATCTGACTGATAGCTCAAATGCAGAGTCAGGGGTTTTGAAGGATGAAAAGCTTATTTTCATAACTAGCCTTCAACTATAATCCCAACGCAAACTTAAAAGATGTATCTACACATTAATAATACTTTAATCATTCCCAAATGCAAATCAAGATGCATAATTTTTCCATAAATCAACAGTGTTATGCACTTTATGAAACTGTATGTTCAATGCTATTCTCTGGAAAAACTAATTAAAATTGTCAGTTGATAACGTTAACGAATGATAGTATTTCCCATGTAACACTTAATATAAAATATTTAGAAACTAAAACTAGTACAACAAATATATTGAGAAAACCCACAGGTCAGAGTTAAAGTTATTCTGTAATGATGAAAAATGCATTCCTTTTATGTAAATGTGAATAATATATGAATAATGTATGTTTGTTATTTAGGCAATGTAAAATTTATTGTGTCCTTTAATATTCACTGCTTGGGTTTTAAGTGCTTTGCTTTGTAAATGATGCAATAGGTAAGTACATCTGTGTCATTTAACAGCCTATGTTAAAACAGAGCTGTAGTCATCTCCAAAGTTGAGAACTGTTTTGAAGACCCTTTAAGTTTTGTTGTGGTGGAAATTTAAATCTGGTGATTTGTTTGGGATGCTTTGAAACTTTTATGAAATCTTCCCTAAAGAGCCTGACACCTGAAATAATTGGAAGTTAACAAGTATTCCACTAGTATTAGTGAATTCCTTTGTGTGTCTAACACCTATATGGAATTAGGAAGACCTGTTTGTGTGTTTTCTGAGGCTCCTCCTGCTGGTTTAGTGCTTCGGGGCTGCTGCAAGCAGCTTCCTCTCTTCTGGCAGCTAGTCAAGGGCAAAGCAGATTCTTCCTCCCTGGGCTGGTAGTGTGTGCCGTATTGGGTAGATTTTAAGACATGTACTATAGGAAACGGAGACTTTCTCTAGAAGGCAGCAGCTTAAATGTTGCTGGCTATGATGTAACAGGTTGGTGGTGGAGAGCAGGCGGCTGGTCCAAATCAAATGTGAAAACTGAATGAGGTGGAAAGTATTCTCTGCCAACACTTTCTTCCTAGTAACGAAGGGCTCTAGGGCTAGTCTGTCCTTTGTGACAGCCTTCAGACAGGAATGAATGGATGAAGGCTTGTAGCTGCTTAAATGGGAAAGTCACTGGGCTCCCTGTGAATTCCCAGAGCCCTGGTACTGCCAGCCCTGGCCGCAGGGTGCGGAGTGGCTCAGCCCCGGTAACAGTCCCTTTTCCCCTCCTTTTTTGGAATGAGAAAGGACTCACTTCCTTGAAAGCAAACATATCCTTTTACACATATGCCTTTGAGGAAGAGCCTAGGTGAGTAATGGTTGCAAAGCAACGAAGCATCTTTAGAGTGCTTTAAATCTGATTTCTGTCAGACCAATGAGGGAATGCACAGAGCCCAGTTCACCGGATGGGGGAAATTTCGGCCAACGTGGACTTTTCCATGAGGAGAGGTCTTTGTTCTTCTTGCCTTGCGGATCCAGCATCCATCTTTCACCTGCAGATCCTGAAGGGCTTTACAAAAGCAAGAAGCATCACAATTCCATGTATGGATGCACGTGCAGCTTCAGGAGAGTGAGATGTCTTGTGTGGGGCCAGCATTACAGACAGGAATAAAGACCAGTCTCTCCAAACGTTTGGATGGCATTCTAAAAGTTGCCTGTGGAACACCTTGTTTCCTTTTTGAGTTTTGCTTCTTCTGTAAACATAGAGGTTTTGATGCTGAACAACTGGGCTAACTGTAGTGCGTTAGAAAGAAATGGATGCAGTCAATACAAACCCCACAGAATATGAGGACTGTTTTACAAGTCCTTAATCATTCAGTGGGTTGCTGTTCAAAGTCACTCACCAGGGTGCCATATGGTCTGCTTGACAGGAAGAAATCTGGGACTTCCTTACAGTTACGGAGTCAGTGTAAGATACATGCTTACAGCTCTCTGTCTCGCTGAAAACAGTCCTTATTAGCCAGCTTTTGTCAGCCTGAACACAACTGTGTTTTTTGCTTCTAGTCTTGTGTTCACACTGCCAGATGGTACTAAAAAGGAAAAAGAGGAAATGAATCTCTCTAATAATTTTCATTGTTGGCCCTGCCACTGCCTGTCTGCTTCATCTGGATGGATGTTCCCACGGGGGAGCTGGTGATCTCCAAACTATTTCAGACCGATCTCTCCTTCAGCCCAACTTTACCAGTCCTGGATTCCACAAAACGGCTTTGTCTGGAGGTCCACATAGTTATGCTGCAAATAAAATCAATGACTTAAAATTTTTCTCCTGCTTTTTCCTCCCATGAAAGCCCTGAGGAGACATCTGACTTATTTAAGCACCTGCCCCTGGTAGCATCATGCTAAACTTCCTCTGGCTTTAAGTGCTGTGAATTCTGAGGCGACGGGTCATTTTTCATACTCAGGCATGGATGGCAGGACAGCAGCATCTGAACACTATCACTGAGATGCTGAACAGTGCCTCTGTTGTTAGAAAGGTTCGCTACTGCTGTGCAATAGGAACCATGTTTGATGACTTTCTGATATTATTTAGATTTCCAATTAGATGATAAAACTTGCATGTATGCATTAAAGCCAAACAGCTGTCCCTTTGCAACATGTCTTAATTTTCTTGGAGTTTTTTTGTTCATGTTATAAGTGTGGAAATACCAACGTTAAAGCCAGGTGCAAAATTAAAACAGCAACAGAAGTTGCATATCAAGAGGAATAAAATGGACTAGGTTGTACACACTAACTTCCAGAAAGCACATCTCATAGCCACTTGTAATATCAGCCGGAAAGCTGGAAGTAGAATTCAAAATCAGCATGTGAGACTAATCCCGCTCTTCAGAACAAAGTGGAAGTGTCTCAGGTACTTGAGCTGAAACCTGCATCAGAGCAAAATACAAAACTACCTGAAAAATCCAATCTGTCCTAGTCCATCATGGTTGCATCACTGTTGCATGATAAAGAAATAAATCCAGTACTTCTTACAAAGTATTTATTGGCTCTTAAATCCTTGACATCACAGGTTCTCATCCTAAAACATAGTAGTACTGTTTTTGTTTTTTCCCTTTCGTAACAGAATGCAGTCAGTTGGGAGGGGAGCATTTCTCAGTTTACTGTTGCTTGCTGTTTGCATTTTACAGGGATCTGGAAGTCTCAGCAAAGGCTGACTACAGCCAGCAAGCCATATGTGGTGGCAAGCGTTGCACAGTTGTATGATTCCTGTTGTAATTAACTTGTGTGTTCTTGTGTGATTCCTACTTTAATGAGGTTGCACGTTCTGAGTAGTAGAGAAAAAGATGATACCCCCATTTCACAGGCAGGGACTTCACAGAGGTCAAAGGGCTGCATCTGAAACTAAAGCTCTTGAGTCTAGTTCCTTCAAGATGATCCTCCCTACCCGAGTTTTTAGCCTCCTGTTACAGCTAGGAATTTCTCTGATGTCTCAGTTGCCTGCCGCTCCCTGGATAACAAGGTCAGGCCTCTTTGGAAGCACACCAGGGAGGGGGTGTTTGAACCATTGCACGATTGGGTCTGCCTTCCTATTGCAGCTGAACTTTCAATTCTGAAACTATTGATACAAACACTTCAGAGTGGATATGTCTAGAGGAGGAGGATGATCTGCAATATTCAGTAACCTTCTTGACGTTTTCTGACACTTGCTATTAAAGCATATTAGGCTCGATATGCATATGTCTCATTTTCAAAACTCCTTCTTACATGTTCACTCAATAGCAGTTTCCAGCATATTGCACTCTTGTGTGCTGTTAATAGCGGAAAAACTTTTAACAGCAGAACTGTCTGATTCAGCGGTGGCCAGGGCGTTTGATCAGAGTTTTCTATCGGTGCCTGCTAAAGCCACAGGCTGCTGTTGGCAGGCACGGCACTAGCTTCCATTATTTTTCTCTTTATGGCCGTATACGGTGTTCCGTCTTAATCGCTGCCCCAGACAAGATAGGTTGTTTTGAGACTTTTGACATGGAGCTGCGCAGCTTTGCCAGTTCTGCTGTGGTAGTTTCCTGGGCAGCAGATAAGACAAGACCGAGAGCTCTGTGCTATTCCCGTTATCTCCTCTTGTATCCCTGCTGTGTACTGGCAGTTGTCCGGTTGCATTTGCAGACCTACTGTGAGACTGAATGCAGCTTCTCTAATATTGTCTTAGACCACAGTGGCTGACAGAGCCCCAGGTCATTTAGCTAAACATGCTAAGAAGCAAGAAAAAGCCAGCTGTGTTTTCCAGCTCTGTTTACAAATGTTCTCTGCTCTTAAGGCGCTGTTGCCCTCACTTCCCCCACCCCCCCACCCCAGCCTCCCCATTCCCCTAATATTTGCATTTGCTTTCAAAACAACAGCTTGACTTAGCACTCTGCGGCTGGCTGCAACTAATGTGTGGAAGTGACAAATAATGCCTAATGTGATCTTTACTGCACGCGTTCTTCTTTGAAAAGGTGAATGCAAGATAGTTTGAATATCGTATGAGATCAGGCACCAAAGTCAGAAAAATAGTGAGTTTTTTCTTCTCTAAAATTCAAACGGGAGACAGTTCAGAAAGCAAGACTCGTGTAAGTGTTGGAGAAGGAAATAATGGGAAGCGGGCTGGAATTGAATTTAACTATAGAGTGAAGTACTTGAAGTGATCATCCTCTTATGTTTCTTTCCCCCACACCTGAGAATTTCTTTCTTCACGATGACAAGTTTTAAAGCTACTACTGCAAAAGCTGAAACAAGCAGTAGAGAGCAGTACTGAGCTGCTTGTCTCCAATGGAAGTGGTTGCCATAAGGACAACTGGTCTACAGAAAAAGCAGAGGTCCAAAATGCAATGCTCATAGTCCTCTCTTTGATTTAGAAACTGTTGAGATGGTCTTTTCTGGTAGCTGTGGACAGATTGTCATCAGTCCCCTCACGCTCCTGGGCTTCTTCCTGTTGGGATGAAACCAGGCTTTGCTTTTCAACAGATTTTTCCTTGGCAAAAGCTTTCAGAGCAGAGCAGAAAGAAAGTGAATAATGTCTAAAAGGGGAGGGAATAGAGAGAGCAAGAGGGGGAAAAAAAGGAAAGTGTATTTTAGTTCAAAGGTTAAATTGCCACTTACAAAGCCATATTTTTTTTGTCAGTTTTAGTGGAAAGTAATCAACAAACATCATTAGACTGATGAGGCTGCCTTCTTTAAGATCAAGGCATTTTTTAAGTGGAAGTGCTGAACAGTGGTGTGTTTTTTTTGTTTTTTTTTTGGTTTTTTTAACAAGAGTTTTGTTTTTCATTAATGAATTAAAAATCCCCAGGGGAGGAGGCCATATAAAATGAATTATATATTCCAGATTTCATAGAAATGGTTTAGTGCTAACACATGCTTTGTGCTTCAGATGGAATAACGAACCTTGTGTAATTTACTTCAAATGGAGTTTGGGACCACTTCTGCTTTCCAGAGGTGGGAGGAGGGCTGTTCATCAGAAGCACTAGCAATTCTGGTTGCATATATTTTTTACCTCCCCTCAGAATTTTGTCTCTTTGTGTTCCCCCTCTACTATATAGTGCCACAGATACAGAAAGAGGAAAATAAGATGCTTGTGTTTTGCTTGTCTACATTGCCTTTGCTCCGCAGATGAACTGTTTCCCATGAGAAATTATTTCGCGTGACTCCCTTACACACACTCCCAAGCTCACTGGCTGTCTTCTAGTGCCAAAATACATCTCAGGCTCAAATATGCAGTGAGCCTGAGTTTATACTGATTGTATCTGCAGGTTGTACACTCTGTTAGTGAAAATCTTTTAGACACCCGGTATGGTGTTCATGCTTTTCCTGTAGTGAAAGACAATATAAACTGGTTGTCATGGTTTGATGTGGAGGGGGTGGGGGTTCTGGTGGCAAGAGAGGGGTTTTGCTCCCTGTGACCTCCCCGGTTTTGGAACCAGGTTAGGCTTAGTTTTGGCCACCAGATCAGACTGCCATCCCCCTCGGGATTGAGCCAATAGGGCGCCTCTGCGAATTGCCCTATTTAAGTCAGGACAAAGGAACCAGAAAAGGTGCTTCGCCCAGGATCGAGCAGAGAAGGGAGGAGGGCACTGCCCCCGCTCCCTGGCTCCCGGCCGGGCAGCTGCCTGCATCGGGCCGGCACCGCCCACGGAGAATGGCGGCGGCGGAGCCAGCTGGGGAACTCGGGGGCACCCCACTCCCGGGGTGCCCACTGGGCTGAGTTCACCCAGAGAGGACTGAGATCTGAGAGAAACAGCCGCATCGACAGCAGGTCAGTGAGGATGGAGCGGGAGGAGGTGTGCCGGAGCCGAGTTTCCCCTGCGGCTGATGGTGAGATAGCAGGCGGTCCCCCTGCAACCAGGACGGCCTCGGTGGAGCAGAGACCCACTCGCAGCCCGTGGGGAGAAGATGCCTGAGCCTGAGGATGGTCGTGTTGGGATGCACGACAAGGCAGAGAGGCATCTGGAGTCTGCGTGACGACCCACGCCGGAGCGAGTGGCTACAGCTCCCTAAGTACCCGAGACTGTGGTAAAGCCCACACCGGAGCAATCTGTGGGGAAGGATTGTTTCCAGTGGGCTGGACTCACGCTGGAGAAGTTTGTGGATTTTTCCTCGTGGGTAGGGGATCCACTGGAGCAGGGGAAAAGGGTGTAAAGACTCCTCCTCCTTTAAGAAAGAAGCAGCAGTAACAGCACAGAATGAACTGACCTGCACTCCCCCAGTCCCTGCCCCCTGTGCTGCTGGGGGGAGGAGGTAGAGCCGGGAAGAAAAGGAAAGGGAGGGGGAAGGTGTCGGTTTTAAGATCTGGTTTTGTTTCTTTCCGTCCTCTCAAGGAACTGGTTTTGTTTCCCTTTGTCCTTCTAAGTAACCATTAATAAACTGTTTTGCTTTGAGAAAGCCCTGTCTGTTTTGCCCAGGACCATGGTTGGTGGGTGCTCCCTCTGTTCTTGTCTCAACCCTCAGTCCCTTTGTTTTGTTTTGTTTTGTTTTGTTTTTTTTCTCTCCTCTCTACTTTACTGGAGAAGGAGAGACTGTGTGAGTTTTAGTTGCTGGATCAGCCTAAAACCACGACACCGGTGAACCTGTGTCTTGTGAGCTCCAGCCTCATCTCTCTCTATCCTCTATCAGATGGTCAGGGATTTTTTAAAATTTATTTATCTTTGTCTCCCCCAGCATAAAGAATTCAAGAAACTAGATGTGAACTTACCAGTCAGCTGTTTCTACATTGGTTTATCTGGGTGTTATGTTCTTTACACTCTTATCTATGTATTAGAGGGGTAAAGGTGATATATTTGTAAGAGGCTTGATGTGATTTTATATAGATTTAAAAGATTTCTAAGAGCTGTGTTTGTAGTAGGTCCTGTTGAATGCAAACGCATATAGAAGCATCTTTCGTGTTCTATTATAAATTTTTATAAGCTACCCTTTTACAAGTTATCAGTTTAATAACAAAACTTACCAACAGTGAGACTCTTTAAGCCTAGGCAAGGGTGAAAGGCTAGCTACAGTAATCACCTCAGCAAAGGCCTTTGGACGTGTTTGGCATGTCAGAATCTCCACTTTTATTATGTACTAAAAGAATGGTGCAGCCTCCCTCATTGTGGAAGTGGAGGGTGAAGCGAAAGTTCTCCTAAGTCTGCAAGCAGCCCAGAAAACTGATTCACAGAGGCTTGATGTCTCCCATTCAGCTCCATAAATAGTATCTGAATTTCTCAGGTCTGCTCCACTGCTATTCCATTAATACCACTCCAGAAGCAGACTCTGTCTGCAGCAGATGAGAAAGCCACTTTGTTTTCTTTCACTACATGGCATTTCCCTCTTGGCCAGCCTGGTCTGGCTGTTTGGTGACATCCTTCCTAAGCAATGCTCAGGGACTTAATTAGCTCACACGCCTTCACCTTGCTTTGTACTCCTGTGCTCTTTTGATACTCTGTGCTGCCAATCACTCAGCTAAATCTGACAAACATAATCTCCAGCATGAAACAAAATAAGAGAACTTGTTTTATCCAGCTAATACTCAATATCTTCAGAGCAAGCTATGTGAATTTAGCCCTGGTTTGTGTTTAAACTAATATCTTGTCCTGCCTTACTCAGTTTCAGAAAGGTTAACATGTTTTTCCCCATGATCCACAGACCGGAGCGACAGCCACCTGCTCATTAAATGAACCACTGATGTTTATAAACATTACATTCATAAGCTGGGTTTTTATATGATACGTATATGTAGAGAAATGAGCTACAAAAGAAGCAAGCTGCTTGTAAAGCTGCATCTATTTAAGTTTGCAAAAATCAGTAAGGCTTTACCTAGACGCAGTATGTGTCATCTCTCCTGTACTTCTGTAGCAATAAGCAATAAGTTTTGACATTTTGAAAACCATTGGACTAAAAAACAAAAATAGATGAGCTTTTGGGTTTTTATTTTTTTCTTTAAATATTCCTGGAGATTTTTATGTAGGTTATATGTGCTCTGAGTGTCACCATTTGATTTCCAAAGCAGTTTCCTGTAACACTGTTGTAAAATGCAGAAGGACTTTCTTGAACAAAATTAAACAGGAATAAAAGCCAAGCATCTAAGGAAGATTAACCTCTGCTCCAAGAAAAGACTAGGAACCTGAGAGCATGCCAATTGTAGGTATAGGAGTGTATGAAGAAGCAAGTGGTGCATTCTGAATAAGACCGAGCTGGGAAGCAAGACGTGGATAAGGAAAGAATTGTTTGGAAAGAATAAGAGAACTTTAATGAACTGATACTGGAAGACGTAGGGTTGATTTTGCTGCTCTGGTATGTGCTTAATAAACATTTCTTCTTAGCAATGATTGGTCTCTCTTTATGACTGGGTTTCTCTCAGCATCCCGCAGCTTGTCTAAAAGTGAGGAAGTGGCTCTGCCACACCATAAAAACTAGAGTCATCTGCTCAGAGGCAATGTATTCTCTGACTTGCCCAGTGGTCTTGGCTATCTGTGCATTCTGGTATGAGTTAGAAGCAACAAAAGAGAAAATTATCAAATCTCCTTCATCATTTTGCTTGTAATGCTGCTGGAGGCTGTGTTCAGACCAGCAGTCTGATCACCTCAGGATCCTGTCTCCATCATTTGCCAACCACTGATCAGTACAAAAGATTTTACCTCCTTAGTAAACTCTGTGTGGCACTCTGTATTTGATGTCTTTCTCCACTGCCAGTACATTTTTGATGAAAAAAATAAGAGTCATACTTGAATGCTCACTGCAAACTACCAGGAAAAATTTTCAAGTTATTTGAGCAGTGGTCCCATTAACAAAATTAACAAGAGGGGCAGGAAAATCCTGCCTCAGCTCCGTCCCCCCCTCCCCTTTTTTGGAGATAGTAGTCCAAGGGAATCTCAGACCTAGAAATAATCAACCTACTGTTTCTCTTCCTCTTTGTAGTTAATCACAGCGTCTTGGGTGGATTTTGAGAATGTAGTGCACATGGTCCAAGTAGCAGTCACAAGCATTGTTGAAGTTCTTCCTTTTTCATGCAAACTAAAGGAGTTTTGCACTAGCTGGTGTAAGTTAGCTTAAAGCACCATATCTCCATGAGTAGAGTAGTGAAGGGATAATTCTTAAACCTTGGTAGCTTTGTATCTTTGAGGTGTCTTCAAAGTGACAGAACCTGGAGGATGGGCAAGATAGATATTGCAGAATTAAAAATGGGGTGGAATGAATGGATAAATCATGATTTGGAAATGTGGCCATCTGTTGCTCACCTTCTTGTGTGAGACCACAGGTAACTGGAGATCATATAGATGGCTGGAGAATGGAAAGTGAAGATATGGAGACTGAACAAGATCTCTGAGTAAAGACTGTCTTTCCTCAAGGATTTCAGAGCTATTTCTTCGTAGTTTTTTCTCAGTCGTTCAGATGCTGCACTGTGCATGTGTGTGTATATTTGCATACAGGCACATATGCCTGTACATATAAATATGAATAAAATAGGATTTTATAAACAGTCTGTGCACATATCCATTGAGAAATACTTATCCAAACCAAATTTCACAGTTATATTCATAGTCTTTGCACCCCTACCCCCTAACAAAGGCTCAATTTCTTACTTGTTTTCGGACTGGATGTATAGCTATAAATTATATTGAATCTAAATCATATTTCCCAGTAACAGCAATGTGTCATTTGAATGTAATAGTTATACTACTGGGATAATAATGCATTGTGCAAGTCCTAGTGTCTGCAAAGCCTAAAACGTTTACTTACAAGCAGAATGACAATTCTGTAGCTAATCTTTCATAATTATTTGTGGAGAGATTTCAGCATCATCAAATGCCTGTCTTAAACTGTTCTGTGGGTGGCTTCCCTCAGGTGACTCATTTTCCTTAATCATGATTAAGGATAGAAAGGCCTTTTCCGTGTTTTGGCAATAGCATGTCGTGGTATGTTGGATCTGGTTGTGTGTCTCAGTCATCCAGGATTTACGTTATATACGTATTGTTTGTATAGGTAGCAAATACTGGATATATTTGGTTTATAATAGGAGAGGATGAGAATTTGGCCAAAACGTCATCTTTCTTTTTGAATTGAAAAAAAAATTTAATTATTCTTTGTGTCTTTAAAATGGCTGGAGTTTTCTGGGGTTTTTTTTCAGCCTGGAGCAGCCTGAACTGTTGACAGTGCTGCTGACCTGCTGTGTGAGTGGGAAGATACTTTGCTTAATTCACTGATTGTGTCTCGATGTCACCAACAGCTATCAATTACATGACATGTCCAGAGTGTGAGAAGAGTTTTCTCTTCAAATTTCATATTTTATAGATGCAGAAAAACTAAAAGAGCTTCAAATTCTACTTAAGAGATTTTTATCTCCAAGGTATTCTGTACTTTGCACAACATCTATTAGATCCTTTTCACAGTTTTCATCACTTTTGTTATGTTCCTGACGTTTTCTGGTCCTCCCTGTCAGATGTCTTCTTCCTCCATCTTCAGGTTATTACAGGGGGTCTACTGTGTATTTTCTTGAGTGACTAAATATGAATCCTTTCAAAGAGTATGAATGTTCCCCAGGCTTCTGGAGGGGCCACTAGTAAGCAATATGCGATTTTTTTTTTTCGTTTCTCACCTCCCATTTGTAGCCCTTATATGAAGCATGTCCCCTCTACACCTTGCAGCTCATGTAGGAACACCTCATTCTGTGTGCAAATAGTTTACTTATCTGTGCAGCTTTGTGTTTCTAGTTCTGAGTGAGCTCCACTATACATCTCTGAGTTTATACTTGTGTTTGTTGCCTTTATAATATTTTCTGTCTAAACTCTTAAGCTAAATTCTGATTGAGAACTGAATACAGCTAAAGTGCAGGTGATTAGGCCTGTTTCTTTCTCCCACACCTGGTTTTTTTTAGGGAAAAAAAAGTCAGGCTCCAGGCAGAAATTAGACCTAGACTGTAAGTATTGTCATTGTAACAGAACAAATAGAAGAAATCCTTAACCACGGAAAATATCAGTACTGGCTGAAAGTTGTGATGTTACGTGTGCTTGCATAGTCAGAGCAAAACAATGGTGCATTGTCTGTTTCGCAGCTTGCTTTTTCAAGCTAGGAGCTGGTTTATAATGCTGAGATAACAGTTGATACCCAAACAGAATTGCTAGTGAACTTTCAGTAATTTGCCACCTCTGCTTGAAAAATTTCAGTTTAAAACCTTTCTTGTTTAGCAAAAGTTGTCCACGTTTTCTGCTAGGTTTTGGCTGAGAAACAGCTCTCAGAGTGTAATTCAGTGCAGCTGATGGAGACATTCTGTTTTTCAGCTTTGTACAAAGCAACTAAGGACCAGTATTCAAAATCATCTGAGATGAGCCTTTCTTTTAGCCATTGTGTATGCCCTTGTATTGATAGGAAGGTGTGGTGTTCAGCAAGAACTTGTTCCTCCTGTTTACACCTACAGAACAGGGGTTATATGTCTTCATCCTGTTTCAGCAATATTTGCACTGCACCATTCTTCTGGAATAGCTGTATCTACCAGGAGGGAGGAGAATTACATCTCCTCTGCCCACACACCAGTGAGAGCAAAAGTGTCAAGCTAAAATAAAATTATGTAAGTAACTTCACGCTGGCAAAATTGGGGCAATTTATTTCATTCTACTGGAGAGAATGCCACTGTGATACACGGACTGGTCACTAAACTGGCATCCACACTAAGAACATCTGTTGGTGTTTTTTTTGCTGGTAAAGCAACTGTGGCATGGTGAAAGCAGCGCAGAAACTTAGGGGAAACCTTGCTGTGGCTGTTGAAGTCACTGCTGCCCTCCAGCTACTGGTTGACACTCCTCTGCTGTCAGCGCCCCATGCAGTTAGAGCAAGGGGCGTACGCTGCTTTGTTCAGTGGCTTCTTGGCTTGAACCAGGATTGAAAGTTGAGTTGGTGCTCAAATGGATGAGCTTGCAGGAGCAGCTGAGGCTTGTGTGCGTGAGCTTCTCAGATGAGTCTGCCCTAGAAACTGTTACTTGAGACACGCAGAAGAGGTTGACCACTGAAACATGGCAATGGAGTGGAGAGAAAATGTGAAGTGAATTTGTTGGTCATGAAAGCAGCTTTTGAGCATCAGTATAACCTTAAATTTATTAGCAGCTAACCTGTCTTTCAAAGTAGGATTTATACTTCTAACTAGTATAGGCACTTTGGGAAATTTTGCCCTTCTCTTCATAAAGAGAGCTTTCTGATAATTGTAGGACGGTTCTTTCCAATGTCTGTCAGAGAATTACCCCATCATGTTAACAATGCGAGAATTATCAGAAATCTTGCAGTTTTGCCAAACTAAAATTAGTGAAAAACAGTTTAAATATTTTACAGCTGTGCCGCATTACACAGTAATTGCATACTTAATAATACAGGAGGTACACTACTACTTACAAGGAAAGTTAATTAATTTGCTTTTCATATTAGTTTTTTTTTCTTTAAAAACCTGCTGAATACTTCATAACTTGTGTATGTTTATTTCATGTTATTGCTAACAGCTTTAAGTAACAAGGTTTTAATTTGGTAAGGATTAGAGTACTACACACTTATACCTAATTTAAATGTCCTTTAAACAGTTCTGAGTATGTTTTTTTTTCCTTAAAACTCTTAATTTGTGTGTCCAATAGTGATATGGACACTCAGAACAACAGCAACAAAAAACAGTTAAAAAAGAAGTCAAATTAATCACCTCTAGCAGTTACTGTGTACTGTTACAGCTGTTAAAGGGAGTGGGACACAAAGAGAAAAGAAAAAATGAGGTGCTGTTATTTCGCTACTTGAAAATGTATGGTGTTGTGCACATATAAAGATTTTTGATAGTTGTTTTTTTTCTATTTTTAAGCTGGTTGATTTGAAGTCATTAAGACTAATTATTAACCATGTCTTTAAGTGGTTTCTTCACCAGAGTTAAATTTGAAGTACTTCCTTTTCCTGAAATGAAGCCCAAAGCTCTGCTGGTGCCTCTCACAGAAGCCAGCTTAATTCAGATCAGCTTTCTCACCATACGTTGTGGTGTCACCTGGGTCTTCACAGCAGTCTTTCTAACTAGCATATTCCTAAAAATGTGAGTTTTCCTTTCTCAGCCAAATACAACATTATACAGAGTTTCTAATGCTTGTAACCTCTGAATTCGTCAAAGTCATGATGAAAGTTTGATTATTTTCTGGGATTATGTGTGCTTTTGCAGGCTTGTGAGTCTCTCTTAAAATACTATGTACTGTACTGTCAAGAAGCATTGAGACTCTTCTTTTAGGGTGTTCTGGGTCCTCGAATTCAGCTGGCCCAGTGTTCTGTGGTAGCTGTTTGCCCAGGACAAGTCGGATCTTTGCCCGTTTTTGTCTGTCATTGGAATTTGGAAAAAATGTCTTTTTGCTACTGTTGGGCTGGGGTGAAAATCTCACAAAGCCCATAGGTTTTCTCTTTCACTTTCACTTGTGTTTCTGACCATTACTCTTTATAGTGTTGCTGAGAAAGCTGTGGCCATTTCTGGGACCCCAAATTCAACTGGGATTTTTTTCTAGGTATTTTCTATTTCATATCTTTAGCGACTGTGTGAACATCTAACGCAACCCGTTTTGGGGAAGAGAATGTGAGCAGAGGCCAACCCTCACTTTATTATTGCTCTTCAATTGTGTGACCTAAATATATGTTACGGTTTGCCTCTGCAGCCTTTTTACAAAATTCTCATATATTTTGAAACTGTGTTCCGTCAATACTTCAGATGGGTAATAGTGAATAACTCTGGTGACATGTCTAAACCCTCATTCTGCTTAAACTCATTAAGCCCAGTAAACTGTGTGCTGTGGTCAGATATTGTGGAGATAAGGTGTAACAATAACAGTGAAAGTAGATCTGAGATGCAGAATTATTTATTTATCTGTAGCATCTAACTGTTTGCAGAGAGGGACAAAATTACTCCAGGGAAACTCTTAAGCTCTTTCTTTAGGAAGCTGGTTGAGCATTTTTTTTTCTTTTCACTCGTTTCTTAGCTTTGATGTGTTTTTTTTCCTCTGAGGATATAGGAGTTGGGACTATGGGAGTGGGTGGGTGTTGGGGATTTTTCTCAATCAACACTAACAACAAAGCTATGCCTACATTTGTTCATTTTTTTTTCTTCATTGTGGGTTTTTTTTTTTCTTTTTTTTTTTTCCTGGTGCTAACAGTCTTAGTGATCTTTTGCTTAACACAAAATCCTTGCAAATTAATTTCATATGCTTCTAAACTTAACATGTTCTGTTCAGTATACCTTTCTTTCAATAAAAGTTAGCTGCCTTTCAATAAAATCAAACCTACTAAGTAAAAAGTACTAAAATTGTTGATAAAGGCTGAGGGGGAAACTATCAAGCAACCACCTGATCAAATTTTTAATTACTTTTCTTTTCCCCTTATTTGAGACTTTCAATATAAATGAATTCTCCTTGCAATCTGGAAAGCTGGGCATTTCCAGCTCTGTCCTCCGTTCTGCAGAGGGCTTCCCAGTTACGGGAAATGGGACCTTGAAATTCTCATGAGTTTTGGCTAGCCTTCCTGACAGTGCTTAACTCTCTTGCTGAGAGGGAAGACATGATGCTGTTTAGCCAAATATTCACTTCTGGGTTTGTCTGGGTGAGTGGGATGCTGCTTCTTGTATGCCCTTCTGCTTTATTCACCTACTGATTCATGGAGGTAAGATAATCTCCCTCTTTTACATGCTCATTCCTTCCTACCTATAGCTTTTATGAACACTTTTTCATTTGCCAAGTTGGAAACCCTTCCTGATTTAAGATGATTAGAGGCCTTGCTGGTTTTTCATCTTCTGCTTAACTATATTGTTCGCTCCTGCATACAGTTCTTGTGTAAGTCTCCAGTTATCTCGTCCATTTGGTCCATTGTTTGCATACTGTGCTATTTCTCTACCAGTTGAAAAGCTTTATTATTTATTACAATCGTTGTGTGTGTTTGGGTATTTTTTTCCCCTAAATGTGTAGTATTGCCTTGGCTTCTGTTATTTGCTACTGAAGGTCATTAACAGGCTGTGGAAGGGAGATTTTTTGGCAAAAGCTGACTTTTTGGCAAAAGCTTGCAATGTCTTTCTTCCTTAGGATGTTTTCCAGTACTATTTCGAGTTCTCCATCACTGTGACAGTGTCAAAACATTGTGTCAGAGCACTGTGACTAGACTAATACAGAAACTTTAGTCTGCTTTAAATGATTGCTATTACAAAGCTAATTTCAGTTGGCTGTACCAAAACCTGATTCTGGGTCTTCCAGAACATCTGAGGGTTTTATCCCAGATCCGTCCCAACAGCAACTGAGTTTCTTATAAAGAACTCAGTTAACACAGGCGAAATTTCAAGAAGGGCTTCTGTACTTTTTGTATTTTCCATTTAAAAACATGTGTCTCTCACCTTTCCTTTTACATGGAAGGCAGTTCTCTTCAAATTTCTGTAATACAGTTTCAATACAGCTGCTTCTGCCAAGTTAACTGAAAACTACTAAAATCATCAAGTCCTTCAGAGTCAACTATTGTCAGAAATAACACCACTCTCTTTTCTTTTCTGTTTTCACTCACTGCTTGCAGACAAAGAGAGAAGCAGTGTTTAAATCTTTTTCACTTGCCTTCCATGCTTCTGGCGAGTTTCAGCTCTACCGTTGAGCTTTTAACTGCTCTATTTATGGAGTTTTCTGTGGTTTACTTCTGCTGTAACAGCATTTGTTGTTCAGAAATGAGTTGCAGTGAAGAGAAACATAATAAGTCTCTTTATTCTGTCATTGGCTGCTTTCTAACTGGCCTGCATTGCTTAATACTTAAGTCTGGCTGCTAATAGATCACACTCCAAATTATCTGAGCCAGGACCTAAGTTCATGATAAAATCCACCAAAGTTTTCATAAATCATCTCAAGGGGTATAATAGGAAGAGTCAGTCTAAACTACAGTGTTTTGTTCAGTATCCCTTAGCCATCTTTTGTTAGTCCTGCACCCGTCCCCCAAATATTACGTGGCACTGATCCATCCTTCCTTCTTTTTTTTGAGAAAATTTTGCTCTTTCTGAGGAAATTTCACTTAAGATACATGATTTGAGTTTTATTTCTGGATGTACTGTATCTTTGGACAGAAAACTGAGTTTTTCATTCACTTCTCCAGCCTGTCTTGTCCCCACAGATTCATACAAGTAGCCTGAAACTGGCAACCAGCAATCTCTTATCACTTCACACACCCTAAAATAGTTCGGCCAAGATGTATAATTAAATCAAAAACATCATAAATTTTAACTAGCTTTTCAGATTTCTCTGTAAAGTGAAATATGGGAGGGGTGTCATTTGTCTTCAGAGAACTTATTATTACTCGAATAATAAAATTCAGAAGAAGGAAAATGGCTAGTATATATGAATAATTGTGCCGAGCATTTCCCAATTTGCGCATTTGATGCCGTATCTAAATATATTGCAATGTAAGCCACAGGATTGAATATAAAAAGAATGGTTTTAATTAGAAAAGAGCTTTTATTCTACTTTCGATAATGCTCATCAAAAATATATTTTTTAAAAATCTGCACTTTATTCAATTAGAAAAGCTCAATTAATCCACAAGAGCCAAATGAGTTCTGTTCAAACTAATGAAACATAACACCGTTTACTCCCTTCATCCATTCATTTCTTTAGAGGTCAATTTTGTGACTGTGCTGCTATAAGGCTATTTCAGTATTGGGTTTTGGGTTTGGGTTTTTGGTTTTTGTTTTTTTTTTTGGAATGTGTTCCAGTCCCAGCATTTAGAATGGAGTTGCAGAAGAATTAGTCCATCTCGCAATTAGTGCATGTATAGCCACCGGAGTGCCCGATAATAACAGCTTCCGACAAGAATGGATGGTTATTGAAATAGAATTCTATCTCCTCTAGAAATAGTGGGGAATCAATAAATTATTATTCTATAAATTATTAAATCTATAGACATAAGATGACCATAAGTTGAGTTCCTTCTCATTAATTAATTAAATGAGGACATACGCCCATTGTTGCCATCTGTCTATTAATTTAATAATTTATTGAATAATGGATGCTGCTAATAGAAGGTTGAACATGGCAATATCCATCTTCAGTGCTACTCCAACATTAAGGAGCTTGACACTACATCAGTCTACTCCACCCATTTGGCAAATGTCTTTATTCAATATGGTCCAGCAGAACGTGTTGCCTGGACTTATAATCTGGCAGGTACTTCATTTCTGACAAACTTCTGTTCTACCAAAAATTTGGCTTCACAACAGGCATTTTTTTTTGAGCAGTGAGGTAGGGTGAAGCTCTAAAATGGTACCATGAAAATAAAGAAGAGAAAAGGAACAAAGCTGATGTGCTTAAACAGGCCAGCTAAGTAACCCATTGTAAAACTGTAGACCTGCTGGGGACAATTGGCTGGCTCTTGCAAGAATCACTTAGTGGATACCACAGCCTTGAGTTTGATGGTAAATCTCCAGAATCCTGCAAGATTGAAAGAGTTGGTATAATCTCACTTAATGCCATCTTCCCCCATTTCTAAAACAGGAGACAATTTCTTTGAGTCTTCTCAAGCTTTTTTGCATTTAGGTTTTTGAAAAGTTGTGTACTAAAGATTATAACATTGTTATGAGTAAGAATGTGGTTTGTCACAATTTCTTATCCAACTTTATAATTAAACCAACTTTTGCTTAAACACAGCAACTCCTGAATCTAACAGAAGTCATCAATGTTATTTTCAGTGCTCTGAAAACAGCGTTTTCTGGTGAAGTTGACTTCAAGATAACTCTGTGCTGATGTACTGATGTACAACATTAAAAGCTAAACCAAATCAAATGAACAGTTACACATCCCTGTGACCTCCTGGATTGTGTTATATAGAGCTTCGACTGGCTCTTGCAGACCATATTGATTATGTATTATCACATACACCAAATGATCTTTGAGAATCACGTTAACTAGATAAATGGCCTAAATACATTTAATTGAATTCACATGCTTCTCTTCAATAAAATGAAAAGACTCCAGAAAACAACTTGCATTTTAATTTTTATTGTTGTTGGTTTTAGTTTGGGTTGGAAGGGACCTTAAAATCATCTAGTTCCAACCCCCCTGCCATGAGCAGGGAGACCTGCCACTACATCAGGTTACTCAAAGCCCCATCCAACCTGGCCTTGAACACTTCTGGGGATGGGGCATCTACAACTTCTCTGGGAAACCTGTTCCAGTTCCTCAAGACCCTCAGAGTGAAGAATTTCTTCGTTGGATCTAATCTAAATCTATTCCTCTTTCAGTTTAAAGCCATTGCCCCTTGTCCTATCACTACATGCCCTTGTGAAAAGTCCCTTTTATCTACAATGATTAATCAAACTTTTGTTTTTACTGCTAGATACTCACAGTCATACAGTCATGGTAATATCAAATGGAAGATGATACTTGGGACAATTTGCTAGTGAGAAAATTGACTGAGTACAACTGGCTTGGACCTAAATAAATAAAATGGGCAGAAAACAACAAGCATGAACAATCATAAAATAGAAGTAGTTCAAATATAACAGGCCATATTTTTATGTGTTTGAATTTCTTTTAGTAAATGGAGACTTGAAATGTCTGGGAAAAAAAAAAAAAAAAGAAAACCGTAGAGTGGTTGTTAAGACTTCATATACAGTTACCTGTGCAAGGTATCCACAGTAATAAAAACATGTTATCTTTAGTTAGATGATCTCTGTCTCCAGGTCTGTGGCTTCAACAAAATATTAAAGCATGCACATTTTATCCAACAAGACAAAATAAATATTTAAGAACAGGCTTTGAGATCTTAGCATATGCTTTATTATTTTGCTATCTAAGGATAAATTGCAAAAAACAGGTGCTTACCTTACCTAAAAAATGTATTGAAATTGTTAGAAAATTTATCTTGAGCAAGAGCTTCAAAATTTGACTTCTATTGTATAGTGATTCATAGTGGTTCGTAGTGAGCCTTGTATGGTGCCTGCAGATACAATTAATGGCATATGCCTAAGTTTGATATAGCTGCAACAGTGGCAACATCAGCATAAGACTGGCCCTATAGTCTTCTTGCAAGGAAAACTCCTATTGAATACATTTGGTAGGAGTTTTCCTTATAATGGAATGCAATATTGTACCCTAATTTGGACTGAAGTACAGCTGCTGGAACCTGTGAAAAGACATGTAGAAATTTCAGTAGGAGCTGCAGCAAGCTCATGATGCACAGCAACATGTGAGGATCCCTCTTCTCCCCTCCAAAGAAATCCTATCCCACTCTAAATCCAGTCCAGACAATGGATACGTCAAATTTGAATTACAGTATTGCATGCCACCAAAAGTAGAGGAGATTATGTTTTGTAATATCATCAACAGATTTCCACCCAAACATGTATTTTTCTGGATGTGGCAACAGATGGCTCCACTTACCAAACGAATATGACCTTATTCGTATTTATATTGTCTTAGTCACTCCTTCAAGCCAAATTCACTTGGAATTTGGAAAAACTGGAATGTAACATTTTTCAGAGTACGGAGCTGGACATCTTCGAGATGAGCAGAAAGCTCAGCTACCTTGTGCTCAGCACCATGCAACTGAATCAGGCCACGGGTGCCGCCATGAAGTCATGGTCTCAGCACGGTTCCCTGCGATACTCAGGCAATTGGAAGATTTACTTGTGAAAATCGGCACGGCGGACTGGTGAGATGCTTTGCAGTGTCCCAACATGTCCTTGATTCATGCTGGTAGCGTGGATTTATCTTCTGCTTCAGAGATAGGTAGGAATACGTAAAGCAGCTCAGGTGGTTAGCTCAGAGTCCCAGCTTCAAGTTTTGCACAAAGATCTTTGGGAAACGAGGTGAATCGTGGCAGACTCAGTGCCCATGTTGGATGCAGCACTCAGCCTTCTCTTAGTCATGGGGAAGAGGTGTCAAAGTTTGCAGATGATTCTAAACCAGTCAGAATGGTAAAGACTAAGGAGTAGTTGTGAGTAACTGTGGAAGGGCCTCCCAAGAGTCACGTTTGAAGGATCAGTTAAGGCAATTCAAGGTAGATAAAAGAAGAGGGATGCATGTGGGAAAGGAGAAACATACACAGCTTTGCATACTTGGGCATGACACTGAGCTGATTGTTCTAATAGCTAGTCCCATGAAAACACAGTTCATTGCTCCTGTGGAGTTAAAAAATAAACGACATATTAGGAACCACTAGAACAAGAATGCGGCATGGAGAATCATGACATGTTTGCAGTTTGAGTACTGGGTTCTGCTTTTGTTCCTCTCCTCTCAAAATGTAGAAGAAGACAAATTAAATAGCGACGATGGTCTTAAGCCTGTAGTAAAAAGAAGTGAATAAAAGTTGGCTTTGGAAGTGTATGGCAGAGGCCTGTGACTGGAATGGGAAAGGTGACTTGAGGATATTTTTTCACTGTCTTACCTTACAGAAGCAATACGGGGCTAGTGTATGGCAGGTTCACCTTAAGAAAAGGAGGTGGTGGTGACAGTTGCACTGTCATTCTTTGTCACAGGCTGCCGTGAATGCCAAAGATGGCATTTATGTTCGTTCAAAAGGGTGCAACACATACACCTGTCCCCCCCCCCCCAAAAAAAAAAAAAAAACAAACAAGAAAAACACGAGCAGAAACCTATATTGTTTTGAGGATACCTTCAGCTCAGCGTGTATCTGAGCACAGAATCTGAGCAGATTTAATTATTCTTTTAAAAGGGCTTTTCTGTTGGCTTTGAGGCTTTTTAAAGCTGCTTTACATCACAAACTGAATAATGGAGGCTGTTTAAGAAAAGGTGGAAAAGATAGGTTACGTTTAACTTCATGATCAGAAGACATTTGGAACGGTTTATACAGCATTCCTGCAGGATTTCTGTGGGATTTCAATGTCTTCTTCGCATCGATACTGCACATTCATCTCAAAATGAAAACTTCTAATTGAATTTCTTTGAAGAATACAGCAATAGTCAAGTTTGGAAGACATGAGTGGCTCCATCTGTCAGACCCTTCACAAGGCTTTGCGGAAGCATTAGTTTACAATACTCATTTATAAATTAATGCATACGTCTATTTCCCCCCCTGCTTATATGAATTCAAATTGGTCTTCAGGTTGTCTGATTCCTCTGATTCTACATCAGCCCACTGTACATTTTTCACTCCTGAGTTACGCAGAAGTTGTGTTGGGCATTACTGGAGTTTTTTCTCCCTGGCTTGAGGAAGGCCTGGTCAATCTGTCACTCCTAACTCCTCTGTAAGCATCACCCTGGTGCTTTTTCAGAACCTCTTCCACAGTTGTGGCTGCAGCAGGATTTCCTGCATGAGGAAGTTCTGCCCACATGGCTCTGGGGCTCCAGGGGCCCTTGGTCGGCAGTGGGGCATGGGGAGCATGGAAAGGCAGCAGGAGAAGGGAGAGAAAGCAGCACCAGGAGACTGTGTCAGGGAAATCAGAATTTATTTCTTTTTTTTCAATTAATCGAAGTTGGAGGCCTGCTAGTGGTGCTGGCGGGGCGGCCTCTTGCAGGGCGGGGGAGAGTCCCGGGGGCCGGGGTCCCTCCGCTTTCGGGGGCACTGGTGCCTTCTGCATGAGCAGTCCCCATCCTGGCTGGGAGCGGAGGGTCTGCGGCTGCAGCCCTGGGCAGAGGGTCCTGCCGCTGCCTCCCCCGGCTCCTCCTGGAGCTGCTCCTGCTCTGCAGGGACGGGCACAGATGGGAGGTGTCTGGGACCCCCACAGAGGGCAGCCTCGGACATGCCAACGTCCTCCTCAATGTCAGCACTTGAAGGGCTTCTGGTGGAGGCCAAGTTGGGGGTGGGAGTCCCCACCCGGGAGCTGCCGCAGCTGGAGCTGCTGGAGCTGGAGCTGGCCGCACGGCTCTCATCCTCCTCCCGATCAGCGTGGGAGCGCAGCAGCCTCTGGGCCTCCTCGCCGCACCGGCGCGCAATGAAGTCGATGACACCATGCACCAGTGATGCTGCGTGTTCCTCGAGGTAGGCCTGCAGCCTCTGGACCATGAGTTCCTCATTGGGACCATAGAGGCACAGGCAGTGCAGGATGATGCTCTCTACACTCTTCGCCACCCACCACCGTGCCCCATATATTGCCTCCAGCACTCGGTGCAGCCAAGGCAGCACGGGATTGAGGAGACGCTGTTCATTTTGGAAAAGTTCTGCCCAGACCTCGGACAGGAGGCCACCCACAGTAGCCCTGGCATTTGTCCCTGCAGCCGTCCGCTCAGCTGGGGACGGCATCCCATGTGGAGAGGATGGAGGGGACGCCACTGGGGGGCGGGGGCTGTTTTCGGCGGGGCGGTTGGGAGCTCTGCCTTCCTGGCTTCTGTCATGTCGCAACTCCTTGTGGACTCTGATGATGACATAGTCTCTGCAGTCATCGTCTCCCGACATAGGAAACCTGACAGTCTCCATCTGTCTTCTGCACAGAGGGCACTCTGGTTTCATCTTTGCCCAACGGAGGATGCAGCCCAGGCAGAACTGGTGGCCACAGGGCATCGCATAAGCAACATGATCTCGAGCGTCATGGCAAATGGGGCAGGTCCACTCTGTCTCGGTCGCCATGTTTGTGCTCCACAGAGGACTGGGAAGAGCTGAGGATGAGGAGCCGCTCTCCCTCACTGGCACTGGCACTGGCACTGCCAAAGGGTGTGATGCACTGCAAAATGGAGAGAGGCCATGGTCACTCACTGTCCCAGGGAAAGTAAGAGAGTAGGAAGGGAAGGGAAGGGAGGAGAGGGGAAGGGAGGGAAGGAGAGGGGACGGGAGGGGAGAAGAGGAAGAAACGCCAAGGTCCCTTGAAAATGACACCCTCCCATCTCCCTGAGCCCCACCGCCTGCCCCATGGCCACCCCGGGGGGACGTTTTCCCGCACAGCTCACCTGTACTGCTGCCAGCACACCCTGCGGTGCCCGGCTGCGTGAACCAGGCAGGGTTGGGGAAACACAGGGGATGGCGCTGGGACGGGCACCGAGAGCTGCAGACAGCAGCCCCCAGACCACCACCCAGCACCAGGAGAAGCCTCGCTCCACCCTCCAGACCTCGCAGGCACGCTCAGCTGGAGTGCAGGCACGAGCCAGACTGGGCTACGCTCTGCCGGTACCCCAGGGTGAGCAGCGAGGAACGCCAGGTGACAGTCTGTTGCTGGGTGACATCACCCTCCACCTCATGGTGACATCACATATGTCAGAAGTCGTGGCAATCTGGTGAAGTTCCCACTGACTGGAAAAGGGGAAACATAGCCCCCATTTTTAAAAAGGGAAAAAAAGAAGACCCAGGGAACTACAGGCCAGTCAGTCTCACCTCTGTGCCCGGCAAGATCATGGAGCAGATCCTCCTGGCAACTATGCTAAGGCACATAGAAAATAAGGAGGTGACTGGTGACAGCCAACATGGCTTCACTAAGGGCAAATCCTGCCTGACTAACTTGGTGGCCTTCTATGATGAGGTTACAGCATTGGTGGATAGGGGAAGAGCAACTGACATCATCTACCTGGACTTATCCAAAGCATTTGATACTGTCCCACACGACATCCTTATCTCTAACCTGGAAAGACATGGTTTTGATGGAGGGACCACTCGATGGATAAGGAATTGGCTGGATGGTCGCACTCAAAGAGTTGTGGTCAACGGCCCAATGTCCAAGTGGAGGCCAGTGACGAGTGGTGTTCCTCAGTACTGGAGCCAGTGCTGCTTAACATCTTTGTTGGTGACATGGACAGTGGGATTGAGTGCACCCTCAGCAAGTTTGCAGATGACACCAAGTTGTGTGGTGTTGTGGACATGCTGGAGGGAAGGGATGCCATCCAGAGGGACCTCAACAGGCTTGAGAGGTGGGCCTGTGAGAACCTCATGAAGATCAACAAGGCCAGGTGCAAGGTCCTGCATGTGGGTTGGGGCAATCCCAAGCATAAGTACAGGCTGGGTGGAGAATGGATTGAGAGCAGCCCTGAGGAAAAGGGCTTGGGAATGCTGGTGGATGAGAAGCTCAACATAAGCTGGCAACGTGCACTGGCAGCCCAGAAAGCCAACTGTATCGGGCTGCATCCAAAGAAGCGTGGCCAGCAGGTCGAGGGAGGTGATTCTGCCCCTCTACTCTGCTCTCATGAGACCCCACCTGGAATACCGCATTCAGCTCTGGAGTCCCCAGCACAAGAAGGGCATGGAGCTGCAGGAGCGGGTCCAGAGGAGGGCCATGAAGATGATCCGAGGGCTGGAGCACCTCTGCTATGAAGACAGGCTGAGAGAGTTGAGGCTGTTCAGCCTGGAGAAGAGAAGGCTCCGGGGTGATCTTATTGCAGCCTTCCAGTACTTAAGGAGGGCCCACAGGAAGGCTGGGGAGGGACTTTTTACAAGGGCGTGTAGTGATAGGACAAGGGGTAATGGCTTTAAATTGAAAGATGGTAGATTTAGATTAGATATAAGGAAGAAATTTTTCACTCAGAGGGTGGTGAGGTACTGGAACAGGTTGCCCAGAGAAGCTGTGGATGCCCCATCCCTGGAAGTGTTCAAGGACAGGTTGGATGAGGCTTTGGGCAACCTGGTGTAGTGGAGGGTTTCCCTGCCCATGGCAGGCGGATTGGAACTAGATGATCTTTGAGGTCCCTTCCAACCCTAACCATTCTATGATTCTATGATTCTATGCCACTAAAAGTAGAGGAGATTATGTTTTGTAATATCATCAACAGATTTCCACCCAAACATGTATTTTTCTGGATGTGGCAACAGATGGCTCCACTTACCAAACGAATATGACCTTATTCATATTTATATTCTCTTAGTCACTCCTTCAAGCCAACTTCACTTGCAACTCAGCCCACTAGGGAAATTAAAGCACAGCCTGAGACAACAAGGCTGGGGGTTACTAGAAAGGCACACCTGCATTCATAAGAGATCCTTGCCAGTTTTATCCTGTGCGGAGAACTGTTGTAAAACCTGTGCTACTGGTTAGCCCTCAAAAGAGGGTATTGACGTAGTAATGAAATGACACGTATGTTTTGTGCTGTCATTTCAAAAAGGGATGAGTTTTACCTTCCTAGCAAATTGTTCTAAATATGCAACAGAAGCTTTACCTCTAATTCAAAGAAACAATATGCATTATACATATATTTATATATATATAAAGAAAAAATTAGGAAGAGGAGAATGAAACAGGTGTAACACCCAGATATGTTACCCATGAAAGGATGAGTAGGTAACAACATCGTGATTTATTAGAATAATGGCATGGAAATAGACTTACCCTGTCATAAACTCATGGGCAAGCTATTTTTCTCTTATGCTAATCATAAATCACCATTTCACTTTTATGCTTGAAGAGAAACACCTCAGAGTACCTCAGGCAGTAACTAGGGAAGGAATGGTTTTCATCCAAAGGTCAAGACTGAATCTTACAGAAATTTCCATTTTTATGCCATCTGGGTGTGGATCATACAGTACAGTATTTAGATCCAGATCACTCTTAATAGCTTTGGTGATAGAAACTCCCCTAAGGGTGAGAGTCTTTAACAAGGAAATGTCAATGTCCCACTCAGAGAGAAATAATTTTCTGTGAGACCTAATAGTGATTTAAGTGACCACCGTTGGGATGTCATGGTACGAGTGTGTGATGAATCATCAATACTGCAAGCACAAGTAAGATCTGTCAGAGAGAACTGGTAACCAGACAGAAAATACTGAGTTTCTCCAACCACATTGGTTAAGATGGTCTTGGTTAAAAGCCAGGAAATCTCACATACAGGTCTGAAGGATAGTCCTTGGCTGCTGTTAGCCCAGTTGTTACGTTCAGTCTAGATCTTGGACTCTTATCTGACCCCATAGCACTAACGGAGAAGATCAAGCAAGAAACGTTACTCTTCTGAAAATGCTGTCTAAATAGTCTGTGACATAGCTACAACACATAGAATTTTGGATTGTAGTTGGTCTTATGCTTATTTTGTGGGCTGGCATGGAAAATATTTGATATGACTTGTGATGTTGCCCTGCCATCCTACTACTTCTTAATGATGTTGTTGACTATCCTTGCCTGCTGAATGAAGGACTATTGAAGAGATCATATACAAAGGTACCTCTTTTTCTCCTCCCATCAGAGACCATGTGGAGTGCCCTGAGCCCAAGAGCTCAGCCTTTTTTCAGAATCATGTTCCAGTTCATGTTTAGATATTTATTTTCTCTTTTTTTTTTCTTCAGGGACCTTAAAAGAGAAGCTAAATTCAGGAGACTGCTGGGACACCTCTGGACACTATATCTTTTGGGGTCACAATTTTAATTTATCAGGAACTCAAATGGACAGAAAGATGAGAGAGCACCCACATAAAAAGTCAGTGACTTTTATTTGGGAATCAGTCTTACCAATTAAACTTTCTACTTCCACAGGTCATTTGGTTTTAGTGATGATAAGTTTTCTGATATTTCTGTGAATTCTTGTCATTGCTAATAAGCTACCGGATTGAGTGGATCCTACTGGATCAATCGCAGCTGGTCCCGTTCACAGCAGCTCCAAATGCCCCATTTTCTTGTAAATTATTTGTACCTCCTCCTAGATGGAGAACAATTTTTCTTCCTATATACCACTGCTACAGCTTCTCTCAGAGGAACTCGGCTCAAGGTCACCTGCCTGCCCAATTTACATTGCTTATTAAACTCACATACAGCCAAGAATTTTTGTTTTAAAAAAACAGGTTCGTGACAATTTTTTGGCCATGTAGAGAAGTGTATGGAAAGCTAGAGCGGTAAAGTTACAAGTTGTCTTGTGTGCTCTTCACCTTTACTGATGCTGTGGGATAGAAGCAAATCTAATCTTGGCATGCCTTCACTTTTCTGTTCTGGCTATTTCAGAATTATGTATGTAATTGTTTTTAAGAGATTCAGGAAGGCATCTAGAAATTTGTTTTGGATGTGAAATGGGAATCTTACTTTAGATGGTATCTGTAAACTCCATGAAGAAAACCGGTTTATATTTGAATTGATGTAGCCCAAATAGCAGGCACTGGAACAGGACGTAGTCTGTGTCTGTGAGCTGCACTCCTGTGTCTGATGCTACTGTTTTGTTACTCACCAGAAGAGCTCCCAGCAGATGTGAGTCACTGTTGTACCGTTATACCAGGCTCTGTGCAAATATATCTCATGGTACAGTTCATACTGCCAGTATCCACTCAGGAAAAGGGAACATTTTAAGTTCTTAATAATAATAATAATAATAACTAGTTAATGTAGGGCTGATGTGTCTTGTGCCTAGCTCAGCCATGCAGATTAGATGGAGGAGTAGTTTCTTCCTTGAATCTGCACAGCCATATAACATAAGAACAAATCCTGCTCAGTGGGTAGGATTTACAGAAATGCTTACAAGCAAGTATCTAGAAAGAAATGTAAAGGAGAAAATGGTACCCTTTCCCTTTGTACACATCAACTTCAATCCAAACCAATGGAACCGGCAGGATGTTTGGAGCCAAGGAAGCTGCCCTCATCTCTGCTGCCCTGGGCAGCTCCCCGGTTTCTAATAGCATTTTACAGGTGGAACGTGAGTGTTTCCTGGGTGATGGTTCCTTCCTCTGAGGGCTGCTTGTTGTGTAACACAGTTTATGCATCACCCTTTGCTCAGTGCTATGTCTGAGGGCACCATCCAGTTCTGAAACTGCAACAGTAGTAATTAAAAAGAACAAAACATAAGAATGTAATGTTGCTACTAACCATTGTCTAAAATTATAAGACTCTGCAATGTACTGTAATTAATACTAATAATCACTAATTAATACATATTTTAAGTGATGGGAAAGAATGTGCTTTCAAAGTGCTGCACTATTAACTGTCTGGCTGTATCAGTGATTTGACACTGAAAATGCTCACCATAAAAAGCACCTCTTGCCTGTAGCACTACAGATGTCCTGAGGGGCATGCAGAAGTCAGAAGACGTTACTTTCGTGCAGTATCTAGGCAAACCTTGAGATCACTTGAAACAGTAGTAGAGGAAAGACTGTGTGCGTTTTCTTTTTTCCACGAAGATGCTTTGGGTAATACACTAATCATTTACTTCTATTCACCACTTTGCAAATTTGTTCAGAAATGTTTACAAATAATGGCACTAAAATGTCTCCGGAACAATGCGAATATATAAGCCAGCCATTCTCTCTGGAAACGCCACAAATATTTGTCTAGGCTGGAGCAGACTTTTGATTATTTAAAATGTATATTTATTAATAGAAAAATTTTCTGGTAGGCATTTCTTTCTCCTTACACAGGAAAGCCTTTGACATGCCTGAGTACGTGTGCTTATTCCTTAAGTGCATTTTAAGTTCTGTACCTTTTCTGCATAGGATGAGTCTTTTTTAGTCCTGCAAAAGCAACACTTGTTTCTACTTGTAGAGTTCCGACAGTCTCATGAGTGTGGTAAAGCAATTATATCATAATACCCCTCAGACATGTGAGTGGGGATGGCTACCCCAAAAACAGTCATCACGCCAGGGTGATTGTTTCTTCTCATAAGCAAGAGCCAGCTTGAAACTGCGTATTTTAATCTCAGTTACGCCATTACGTGAAGTGTGAAATCGCATTACATCATTCTAGCATGTAGGCTTTACTGTGTGAAGAAGCTTCAGACTGGCAGTCAATGCTCTGCTGCCTGGCAGTAAGGAGCATTCTGTCTTGCCATGGTTTAGCAATTTTTTCAGGACTTAACCCAAGTACTGCAGTAGTCACTGACAGCTTTCTGGGCAGGTGATGGCTGTCATGGGCCATGCTCAATTCCAGAGCAATAGGAGAAAGCAGGTGAGGGGGACAGGAGCAGTTATTTCATTAGACCTCCAAACTATTGACTTTGTCATCCTGATCTGGAAATGTTGAAATCACTGTAAGTGGTATCACCTGCCCCAACATTATTCAGACACAGCTGTAAGTAGTTAAAATTAGTTCTAGGTGGTTTTTGGAATAGAAAATTAGTGTGAGAATGGGAAAGGAGAACCTTGGTGTGAAACAGCCTTCCCCAGATGTTTTGGGATATAAAGAGGAAGATGGACATTCATCTCATTGATTCTGCATGTAACCTATCAGTGTAGAACTGGATCTCCAACCCTGAGCGTGTGAAGTGTCTGCTTGAGCTTATCAGTAAAGTACTGGAGGGGAGGAAAAGCTTTGGGTCTAATCTCACTGGTAAGTAGCTATAATATACGTAGGGTGCTTTTTTTTTTTTTCATTTATGTTCATTGGTTTCTATAGCTTTGCAAACATACTATAAGCATTTGCTTTCTGTACATGGATGTCTTTCCTCTTTCATGGTAGTGATACACACAAAGGCATTGAATTCCTTTGCGCCTGAGGAAGCTTTAGTGTGGACCTCACAGCATGTCTGCTGTGTCTGGGAGGCCGGTACTGGTCTCTGAGATCTCCAGAGGTTAGGAGAGTGCTCAGGCCAGTCTAAGAGCAGACTGTGGATGAGGAATAGTAATTTGCAGTGATCACTGCTAGTCGGTGTCTGTTCCTGGCATGCAACAGGACTAGGGCATGGGGCTGAACCTAAGGAGACCCAGGGGAGCAAGTAATGTATGATAAGGAATGAATGATGCCTGGGAAAAAGTATTAGGAATGCACTTGGTTTGTATTAACTATAGGTAAGTGCAAAGCTGGGGGATGGTGGAACTGCCAATTTTTGTGGATAGGATGTTGGAAATTTTGTTCAAGACGCTTGTTCTGTGCATAAAACTGAGACTTCTTTTCACTACCTGTTGTGTTCAGTAGAGATCTGGGCTGGGTTTGATGTTGAGTAGGGTTGAGTTGTTTTCCATTTTTTGATTTCTGTGAAAAGTTAGATGTTTATAAGGTATTGAAAGTATCCTTAATAAAAAAAGAAAAAAAAATCAAAGTGAACCAGCCCCCTCCCCTCCCTTTTTTTTCTCGCCTAATCAGTCAGCAAGTCTTAGATGATTGTATCTTAACTGTGCTTAAGCACCCTCCATTTAATCAAAATTAAACTTGCTTTTGCAAGTCGTAAAAATTAGTTGGCGGAAAACTGAAAACAGTGTAATTTTTAGTTGGACACTGTATTTACAAACAGCTATAGAAAAGGAATAAAACTGTTTATTAGGCATCAAAATATATTTGTGAAAGACAAGCTCTTTTCTTTCCAAAGAGCTTTCAGCTCAAGGAAAAGATATAGATTAGACTCATGGGAAAAAAACAGGAGTAAAGAAGCAGGGGAGGGGACTTTATGTATATAAATTGGTAGAGAAAAAGCAGCTTTTTCAATGCAGTTGGAAAGGCGAGTAGATGTTCAATTGGACTATGGGTATACATAAAATTCACAAAGGAAAGAGAATATCATAATACTGAATCCTATTTTATTAATCATGGGCTTTCTATTTTTCCCTATGGTTAAAAAACCCCACATAGGATCAAATCAGTAACCTCAATAACAAAAAATATTTCTTCCATGAGCAGATTTAGCAATTCGGAATAGGAGCACTGTGTAGTAATTTCTGGGTTTCTGTAATCATCTAAATTTCTGGAGGTGGGTAAGGTGGATCAATCAGGGAACAGAGCTCCCTTGGGAGAGCTGGGGAGTCTTCCCCTTCAAGCTCCAAGTCCAGGAATGGGGAGTCTTGAGAGCTTGGTCACATCTGAAACTCAGCTGGGAAGTTCTGATCTCCATCACTGCTTGCACGTTTCTAGCTCTCGCCCACCCATACTGACAGGTAATGGAGAACCTGGAAGCTCTTGAGTATTTCCCTTAGGAAGCTGGGGAGCTGAAATACTTTGATGCGTAATTTCGTTGTAATTTTCTATGGAACTGAATTTAACAAGAGGCTGGAGAAGGAGAGGAGGGCTCATGTGTTTTCCATGGAAGACTTGGAAACTTTGCTTGGCCAAATTTCTACTTGTATCATAGTAAACTTTTGAGTGCTTTCCGTAAATACTCAGAATCACTGCTGTGCCATGGCTTGTCCAGTATGGCTGGGTAACCGTGTAGGTTATCCTGGGAGCAGCACTGGCTTGGGGGAGAAGTGCTGTCCTGGTCAGGCTGGTGCAGGCTGGCTCTGCACTCCCTGCTGCTTTAAATCCCAGGCTGGCTGCTAGTAGCCCCTATTTATCCTAAGTCCCCGTGGCCGGCGTCAGCACGGTGCTCTGGGTGCAAATGGGGATGTGTTTGTTCATGAGAAGCAGAGCATCAGAGAAAGAGCATAAGCATTTCTTTTTTACTGTATATTTAGCAAGATGGGGAAGAGTGGCCGAACAGATCCGTATTTTTTTTGCTTTCTTGGTGTGTATTTACCATATAAACATCTGAAGCAGTTTTGAATTTTGTCTGGTGTTTGAATGGTTCGGGCAGAGATTGCTGAGGCTCTGTTTACCACAGCTCAGATATGAGACAGCTGTTATGCTTCTGGATTTTTGTAACATTGTTAATATAATTAGGTTGCATACAATTCACTGTTCCAATCTAATTTTGCAAGGATGCTGCTTTTGACGTTCTGTAGAGAACATCATCTTCCCTCTGTATAGTTGAAGTTTAAACATTTTTTTCTACCACCTGAATGATTTTCTTGCGTTTTCCTTTGGAGAAACAGTTCTTTTTAAAAATTTCATCTCACAAGAAAGAGCATCCCCAAAACATTCCTTGCTGCGTGCACATTCAAAGAGTTCTCTGTTCAGAAGCACAAGCCTAATTGTTAGTGACTCACTTTTAATGTCTGATTCTGTTAAATGTGCTGCAGATGAGATCTGGGCAAAGATAAAAGGAATTTTAATCCTGAATTCAGGAGAACAGCTTCACGGTAATAGCTTGACCAGGCAAGGGAGGAGACCCTTTCTTGATCTGCACACGAAGTTATTGTTTTAAAATCTCCTTTGAAAAGAAGAGACTTGACTGTTTAATGTAAACCTCACTCCGGTTGGGTTTAATTCAGGATAAATGTTTTGACTTTTTCTCTGCAGGCATAATTTGCTATTGACACATGTACAATGGTTCTAGTGCTATTATCCTGTTTTTCCTTGTGTCCTTTAATCACCTGCTGGTCCAGTATTTGCTCCATTTTTTTCTTCTGGTGTAAATAGTTACTGACCTCATCCCACCTCTGTGTGTGCACTGTGGGGCAGCTGGGGAGGTTTACACGTGGTGCTCCTCTCTCCCTCCTCTCTCTCTCCTCCCCTCCCCCTCCTGCAAAGTGCTATCGTCTGAATAGTGGTTAATGAAATTTACATATTCATGAAAATAAAGTTTTAAGCACAGGAAACCAACACGCAGCATTGCATTAATATTGTAAGTTCTACAGTTTGTTTTTTTAATGTGCAAACCATTCTCATAGCTGTGTCCATACTAAAAATTAGTCTTCCAACAATGCCCACGTGTTTTTATGTGCAGAATGACACCTTGCATGTGTGTTTTGCCATCTGTCTAATCTCAGATGGTTTAGGAATGTGAATAAGATCATAACCCTCCCATCTATTGTCTGAATGAGGTAAACGACACATTCCTCATCTCTGAGATGCTGATAGATGAACTGACTTCTTCGTGAACATAAGCAGTAGTGTTGCAGAGCCAAAAATGTTTCCTCTAACTATTAACCCAGTCCTTAAGGCGATTTTGCTGGATGTAACATCTTCTGGAAGTTTGTATAGAAGCTTTGCAGTTGTTCAAGGACATATTAACAGCAGAAGTCTCCTGATTTTTAGATAACATCCAGTTTGCGTATGTGAATTGCATGACTGGAATAGAGTGCAAACCTTGAGAGTCCTGTCCTCCAGCCACTCCTTGACTCTATGTTCTATAAATGGAGCTGAGGGAATCTCAGAAAGTTTAGTCTGTCTTCTTGCCCCAGGAGGAAGTATGCCTGGGAGTGTTTTGTCTCACCTCTTCTTTAAAAGTTTCCTGAGGGACACACCAGTCTCCATATCGCCACTGTCCTCATTTACCTAAAACTCACTTGCTAGAAATGTAAGCCTAGTATTGCTTGTTCTAACCCAGTACACCTGGAAAATAGTCTGTTTCCCTTCCTCTGTGCCCTTTTTCTCATTTGCATATTTGCACACAGTTATAAGGCCAGCCTTCTTACAAAATAATACCAGTTCTTCAATCATTCCTTGGTGGTTTATTTCCAGATCTCCAAGCTTTCCTCTTATTTTCCTTTGGAGTTTTCCTCATTTCAAATTCAGGCAGGTGACCTCCCTCCTAATCAGTGTCCCCAGCAGGATCTTCCACTTTGTAATGGCTTCATCATGTACTTTGTGACATTGGTATCAGTCGAAGTATGAACTCCAAAACATTCATCATGAAGGAAGGTAAAGAATTCCACTTGATGAATATAATTTTCTGAATTTCATTGACACTTGCTTAAGCACTCCAGTTTAACTGGAGGATATTTTTTTATATCCTCCTTATGCTTCTATCCATCATAGTCCCTTTCTCTGTATGGTTCATTTATTTTGGTCATCCCTTTGTTTCCTGTTTGGGTGGTTGTTGTTATTATTATTATTACTGTTTCTTGTGATCTTAGTGAAACTTAATATATACCTGTATGTTAATGCTGACTTTCCATATTTTTGATTATGTTATCCTCTTTGACTATGTCTCTTAATTCAACTTTACTCATTTCAGTATGTCTGATCATAGCCTGAGAACAATCCAGAAACATATCACTGATGAGAACTCTGCCAGCTGGACAGTAGCATATTCATACTGGTGTTGCTGGCCCTTATGGTATGAACATAAGCAGAAAATCTCCTAAGAACTAATTCTGGGCATCTTTCTTGCACCTTTTCACTGTGTCTGCTGCCCTCATCAAAAAGCTACACAAACCTAGTGCTATTTAGTTTCCATTCTGCTGAAGCTCAGAGGATGTGTCTTTGCAGAAGAATTGCTTTACTTCAGCTAATGCAGGTAACATTCACACTGGAGGCAGAAATCTAAGCTTTTGGTACAAGAATTCAAGTCATCTGTCCTTAGCTGCTTGCTTTCATTATGTTTTAATAGTAAGAATAGAGTTAACATGAGAGTGCTGCACTGTGTTGCAATCACAACTATGTTTTAGTGTATAGGTATAGCCTACAATGTTAGGCAAGAGAAATTTCTCTCTATAGTGTTTGTTGTCAATTGTCCCTGTCTTTTTGTTAATCATTGATTTTAAAAAGAGGGTATGTTATCTGAATCTCCAGAAATAGTACTCTAAAATCTTAAAATTTAACTCTACATAAAGCCTGTATGAATTCAACATTTTCTCTGCAAGCCTTCAAATGGTCACACTCAAAGAGTCGTGGTCTATAACTCAATGTCCAAGTGGAGACTAGTGACGAGTGGTATTCCTCAGGTGTCAGTATTGGGTCTGGCACTGTTTAACATGTTTTTTGGTGACATGGACAGTGGGATTGAGTGCACCCTCAGCACGTTTGCTGACAACACCAAGCTGTGTGGTGTTGTGGACACACTGGAGGGAAGGGAGATGCCATCCAGAGGGACCTTGACAGGCTGGAGAGGTGGGCCTATGCAAACCTCATGAAGTTCAACAAGCCAAGTGCAAGGTCCTGCACATGGTCGGGGCAATCCCAACCACAAATAGAGGCTGGGTGGAGAATGGATTGAGAGCAGCCCTGAGGAGGAAGACTTGGGGGTGTTGGTTGATGAGCTGGCAATGTGTGCTTGCAGCCCAGAAAGCTGATTTTTGGCACAAACCCAGGTCATCTTCAGTGACCAGTCTACTTGTCTTTTCCCCACCCTCTCTGTTTTCCTCTTCGTCATGTTCATGCAAAAGTTTGTAGCAAAATCAGTATAAGGCTGATTATCTTTCTTTAAGATAATCTGTGATTGTGATTTTACCTAATAACTTATCTCACAGCTGTTTTTAATTCAGACTTCGTAAAACTTTGGCCAAGTCAAATTAATCTCATGACTGGCACATAAGTGAGCACAGACAGCTACAGTTATTCTGCTGATACAAGGTAAGTCTTTAAGCTGTGTCATTTAGTCATAGCTTGACATCAAGAAAATAGACTGGTTGAAACTTTTATTGTCTCAAATAGTAAAAAAAATAAATACAGCTTCAGCCCTGGTAGTGATGTAAGTGGTTATTAAAGGCTGGGGTTTTTGGGTTACCATTAATGCAGCTTCCATCAAGTCAACTGAAAGTCTCATACTGGCTCCAGAAAGACTTACATCAGGCCTATAGGTAAGAGTATACAGCATATGTATAATTCCTTTATTCTCAGTAAATACACACCTATTCTCTCTCTTGCTGTATCCCTTTGTGATAGTTTGATGTGGGGGGAGTGTTCTGGTGGCAGGGGAGGGGATTTGCTCCCTGTGCCACCAGATCTGAGTCCCATCCCCCTCGGGGGGTTGAGCCAAATTGGCGCCTCTGCGAATTGCTCTGTTTAAGTTGAGACAAAGGGACGGGAAAAGGTCTTTTGCCCAGGAACGGGGAGAGGGGAGGAGGGCGCTGCCCTCGCTCCCGGCTGGGCGGCCGGTGCCACGTGCTCAAGATGGCGCTGAGGGAGCCACATGGGGGACTCGGGAAGCACCTCTTTCCGGGGTGCCCGCCGGGCTGAGCTCCCCCAGAGAGGATTAAGATCTAAGAGAAAACAACCACAACGACCAGGTCAGTCAAGATGGAGCAGGAGGAGGTGTGCTGGAGCTGAAGTTTTCCCTTGCAATCGGTGTGAAGATGGCAGGCGGCCCCCCTGCAGCCAGGGTGTACTCGGCAGAGCAGGGACCCACTCGTGGTCCGTGGAGAAACCCACGTCGGGGAAGAGATGCCTGAGCCCAGGAGAGGTCGTGGAGCAGGGGATGCACGACGAGGTACTGTTAATAATGGGCATGGGATGCACGACGAGGTCGTGGAGGCATCTGGAGTCCGTGGGACGCCCCACGCTGACGCGAGTGGCAGCAGCTCCCTAAGAGGCTGAGACTGGTAAAGCCTGAACTGGTACAATCCTTGGGGAAGGATTGCAATCCTGCGGGTAGGACTTACACTGGAAAAGTTTGGGGATTTTTCCTTGTGAGTAGGGGATCCACTGAATCAAGGGAAAAATGGTGTAAGGACTCCTCCTCCTTTGAGAAAGGAGCGGCAGTTAACATCATGGATGAACTGACCCGCACTCCCCCATTCCCTGTCCCCCTGCGCCGCCGGGGGGGAGGTAGAGCCAGGAACAAAAGGAAAGGGAGATGGGGAGGTTGTTGTGTTTAAGATCTGGTCTTGTTTTCTCTTTCTCCTCTCAAGTAACCGGTTTGTTCCCTTTTGTCTCTTGTTAAGTAACTGTTAATAAATTGTTTTGTTTTAAGAAGAAAAGCCTGAGTCATGTTTTGCCCGGGACCATGGTTGGTGGGTGCTCCCTCTCGGTTCTTGTCTCGACCCTCAGTCCAAAAACCACGACACCCTTAAAGAGGCCAAATATGGAAGATGGTCCTTTCAAACAGGCAGATACTGTGATTGTAACATGAAAGAGGGAGGATCTTTTCTTGAACGTAAAAAAATCATGCTTTTGTTTACTTCTGAGGCCAATAATTTGCAGGGCTGGTGATCTGAATGCCAGCAAGTTAAATGTATATGTGAAGGACACTTCTTGTCATTAGTTCAGCTCAAAAGAATGTTTTTTCAGATAAATAAAGGGAAGCATTATGGTAAAAATGGAAAGCTTTTAAAGGTTTAATAAGATTCAAGTTTCTTTTACTTATCAAGGAACCATAAAGAAGTTGAAAGAATGCTATTGAAGGGGGAAATGTAGTGAGGCACATAAGCAAATAATTTATCTGATTCTTCAAGTCCTAGAGTCACAAAGTGAAAAGTGTAATGAAAAATAATGGATTTGTAAGAGAGAATATTGCACTTCAAACATGGAAATCTACTAGTTGGTATCCAATTATGCAAATATTTCAGACTAGCCCCTGTTTCATGCTTTTGTGCTGCATGTTAGATATCAGGAGAGGGAGCAGATTGTGTTGTTTTTAAAAATTTATTATAGTGTCATATGTGAAAGTTGAACTCCCTCTCCTCCCTCTTGGAAACTGTACTTGTTTCTTTTATTAGCTGAAACTTAAATAAAATTTACAGTGATACCTTGATATCCAGTAAAATGTGCTCTGACTTCTGAGGAACATGCTTGCTGCCGATACCTAAGGAATGCTAACTACAGAGGTTAACTATTCCTGACCCTCTCTGTGGAGTATTTCACTCTCTTCAGACAAAAGCCAGGGATTTCAGACTTGTTCTGGCAGGAGTTTGGGGTTTTTTAAGCCCTTTGGTAGCGTGTGGCGGAATGAGCAGAAACGCCACCTTCATTGCGTCACCCTCAAAGGAAATTTTTTCCCTGGAGCAGCTGTCAAGGGAACTAATGAAACACTGAGCATTTGTTAACTAACAGGACTGGTGAATAGTGAATAACTAATTTACGTGGCATGCAGCAGCTCTCTATGAAAACCTTAATTTTTCAGCATTGTGAGTATAATAATGAGTGTTCTCACTGCCGTTGTTGGGGGCAGGCTGTTCTCTTTCTCTCTTCATCCTCTTGAAGTGGGCAGAGGGAAACATGGGAGCTGTACAGCTGAGCAGTAGCTGGCATATGAAAGTAAGAAATCTGCTGCAGCTCTCGCTGTTATTTTGCAACTGGTTAGAGGCACAGACAGCTTAACTGTTGACAAATTATGTGGTTGGGTTTGCAGCAGCCGCTTTTCTGCTGTCATAACTGAGGACAGCAGATGTTTACATCAACAAGGCAATGTCTGAAAAACAAAACGAAAGCATTCCTAACTGCCTAATCAAGACCGTGGTCCTTCAACTCGTGATATGGATGGACACATCAAATAGTGTCACTTCAATGAGAGAAGGTGAGTCCTCCCTCCTCCCATTGCTCTGTGATACAGACAGGCTTCCCGCCGAGCTCCGGTGGGGGCTGTGTGTAATTACAACTCAGCCTTGTGAACTGGCTGCTAACTATGTGCCGTGCAGCAGGTTTCTCGCTGGGAACTACCTGTGTCAATGGCTCCCCAAAAGCACATATTTTGAGTGGCATCCCAGGAGGTGCAGAGGACATGGCCATGACAAGCGCTGTGGTGCCCAGTGCTAAACAGGGCAGAACTGAGTGAGGCACTGCGGCTCTTCCCATGGGGCACAGGTCTTCCTTTGTGCCAGGAGAGGTACACGTCTCGTGGTGGGATGTAGGCACTGGATTCAGCAAGCTCAGCTACGGACTTGCTTATGCTGAACTGATGGGAAATTCTAAGATAGGGCTGGGGTTTGAATTGTGCGGAGCCAGGTGGGATCCTTTCTCCGTTAAGAGTGACAAAATGAAATCACCTTTATAAAGTAGACCCTCATGTCCTTTCCTTGGAGCCTACAGCAGGGAATCTCTTTTTTTTGTTTAAAAACAGGAACGAATGGTGCTGCCCACACCTCTTTCTAACCCCTTTTGTTCTTTAGCCTTTTTGTGAACAAACTTGCACAAGAACTGGAGACTTAAACTTACCTCCCTGCCTCTTGATCTCGCTCAAATTCAAACTTAGCTCTCACCTCCTCCTAGGAGCCGACCCACCAGATGTTAAGAAAGTCTGGATAAAGGGTAGAATCCATCCTTGGCTGGCATGAGACTGCCACCGTGCAGAACAAAATGTTGAATGACTGCAGAAACTATGTGCAGAACTGTCTTGTGGTTAGAGCAGTTAAGTCTTTTACTCATTGACTACAGCCAAAGATTCTGTCTTTAAAGCTAAAAAATCATATTCGGCCCCATGAGTTGTAAAACTACCTTTTTTTTTTAAACAGACAAACCATTTCAACAAGAAGTAAAAAAGCATTTCCACCCAACAGCAGGCACTGTCAAGATTTTAGCACTAGCTAATGTGTTGTAATGGGTTTATACAGAAGGGGAGGAATGGATGTATCCCACATCTTCCTATAATGCTAGATTGTGGCACACAGTAGGATATGAAAATGGCTGTTACATCTGGTTTTCATCAGATGCCAGTCCAGTAAATGCTCTGGGAAGCCTGGGAGATATAGGCAGAAAAGAACACCTTAATCTTTCTGTGTTGATCAGGACTGTGTGTGAGGCAGGTCGAAAGGCTATAGCAGATCTGGATATGCTCAGAAGCAGAGTCTTAGGCAACCAATACACTTTAACATAAAACTGGGATATTTTACATGCTTCCAGGGTTCAGTGATGTCTTGGTAAGACAAATTTCATAGTATGTCCATATGCAGAATATGAACACCAAAGTCCTGCACATGTTTTTGATGTTCTTTTCCAAATCTGCACATATTTCCAGTCTTGGTGAACATTGAACTTCAGCCATATGAAAATCACCTGACATCGTTCTGAGAGGCTTTGTCCCTTTGACTGCCTCTCAGAAATACGACAAGTCAGTGTCCAACTATTGAGTGGTCTAATTCTGAGTGCCTTTAAAAGACCCCAGAATAAAGCAACATTGAGAAGGGTATGGTAGAGGCCAAGGTATCTTTACTACACACTTCAGTGGCTGTTTGCACACTCTGTCTTCTGCCAACTCTATTAACTACTTGCTCTGAGAAGTAATACATTTGACCAAAAAAAGAGAGAAAATACCATTCCATGTTCAAACACCCTACAAATATCCATTTAAATACGTTTCTACACAAATTCCATATGTTGACAAGCTTGTATTTGAGGAAAAAATGGCATTTCCTAATCCTGTATTTGATTCTCTCTGTTATGGACTAAATCCAATTGCCTAGATGGGAATAAACCTTGGTAAAAGATGATATTTGTCTTTGTTAATCATGCAGAACACCCACAGCTCAAAAAAATACTGAGGTGGAATAATACAGCCTCAATATCCATTCTAGCAAATAAATTCTAGATGAAATGGGCCCCATGCTAATAGCCAATCTGATCATTTCCTCGTGCAGGAAAACCTGCTGAAAAACTTTATAGAGTGCTTTTTGGGGTCTTTTTTTTTTTTTCTCCTTTCAGTGGTTCTCTTGCACAGGTTTTTCAACTACCTTTTCAGAAGGTGGAGGAATGTCCTTACTCTCCATGAGCACGTCATTTGCAGAGCTCATCAGTGAGCTTTGGGAGTTTCCCAGTTTCCTCACAGAAGTGACCTAGATACTCCTCCATGGTATCTGGGTCTCATTATGGCTTGCCATGCTACTGGATAAAGTCATTGTGCCGGAGCTGCCCTCATGTGTGTTGTGTCCTATGACCATGAGGCTTTGCCTTTGACAGAAATTAACCTCTTCAAACAGAAATTTGAGGAACCGTGTTGATGAATACACTTTTTAGTGTGTCTTATCCTTCTCTTTGCTGACTGCAAGGTCATCTTTAGCATCCATCTTGGCTGATATGACTCTTCAATATTGTGAGCATCTTCATCTTACTATCCTAAGGAAAGTGAAGTCTTACAGGAGTAATGTTTTCACAAAGGTACAGATGTGCTCTAGCTTTCTGGTGCTACTTATTTACCTGTATACCATGAATATTTATTTGATCCGTCTCATCCACCTCCACCCCTGCTCAAGGCAGAGAGAATGATCCATGTGTGGAAGGCTTTGGTGGCTTGGCTGGCTTCTAATCTCTGAAGTAAAACTGTCGAGTTCTCTGTATTTCCTTTCCTGGGTCTGGAGGCTTACTGCAGGCCAGATATTGATAGGACTGACTCTTATTGCCCATTTTCTCTTTAGAAGTCTCTCCTCTTTCCTTGTGAAATAAATTTATGTTTTATAAAAGATTGTAGTCTGAGGATTCCGCTTTTCCTCTTATCCGGTTAGTAAGCAAATTAACAATACTGACTCACACATAAGTACAATGAATGCATAACTACCCTTTTTGTTTCCTACTCTACTAGTTTCCGTCTTTTCCCTTTTTGATTCAAATTCAGTTTGATTTAGAACAGCTTTTTTGTCTATCAATCTACATTTCTCAGCCTTTTTGTCTTGAATCTCTGTTCCTGAGTTATTCCTTGCTGATGAGTAGGCCATAGTCGTTTCAGTAGATCCATATAACATAAATAACATATTCTCATTGTAGCCACTTTTTTGAATCTGTTGGTGTTTTCCTGTTAAAAAATTGATTGTGCTTTATCCATATGATTTCTTATTTTCAAAATCCATTTGCCTTTATTTTGCAGATTTCTTTAAAGACATAAGACTTACTATGGGTCATGACGGTGTCTATGTTTGTACTAGGCAGAACAAAAAAAATTTCAAGGTGGAAAAACACTTGCACACCAAGGCACAAACTGTCTATTTAGCTGCAAAACTTCAGCGTAGTAACCTTTTCACAATTATTGAGGATCATTTTGATGCCCTGTGGAACTGGGATATCAATTAGATGAATCAACAGTTAAATCCGGTGTGCTCATTCTTATCTCCTAGTCACAAAAATACTGTCTAAGAATTTTAGTCAAACAAACCTCCCTTCATATATGATATCCAAGTTACCTGTTTTTATTACAGATGCTGTCTAGTGACTACTGAGGCAAAGATAGGTAATAGTAGATAAGAATTAGGACTTTATTTTATATTGCTGACTAGCCATTGGCTGTCGCTGGGATTGTTCATTTGCTAGCGCAGGATACTTCCTCCTTGGAAGAATTAAAATAAGAAAGGCTGAGTATTGAATAAAAATGCACATTTCGTAAAGTTTTTCAAGATAATTACTGGTGCTAAAATTCCGGGTTTTTTTTAGGATTCACAAAAGTTCTTGCAAATAAATTGCTGATGAACCGAATGTACATGAAGGACTAATTTTGACCTCCTTGAATAATGATAGCGCTAACTTTGTACTTTCTTTTTGTGCATATGTTAATGAATGACTTTTTGTACTACTTGACTAGATCTAATTTGTAGCATTCTTTCATGTTCCAGGCAGCCAAGTCACATTTTCCATCCTAAGCATAGCTCTAAGATTACCTATCCCTTATAATCGCCTACCAAAAGAATTTTGTGATAGCATGATGAAGAATGGTGTATTGATGTATATTGCAAGGACCTGTGCATAGCACTTGTTACATTTTCCTTTTAAGCACAGTTATAAAGGTTATTTTTAAAAGAGCTGAATGCTCAGCAGAGATGCCGTTTTGACTTAAAAAAAAATTATCTGCTTTTGCTAATAGAATTAATGCAATCCACGTAATAAATGTTCAATCTTTCAGATACTGCCCAAATAATCCATCTCAAATGTGACACAGGAGACTGCCTCTTTGTCAAAATCAATATCCCACAGTTACTGGGAATCTGATGTAAAATCCAGTTGTATGAACTGGAGTTCTTTCAATAATTTCTGGAAATTGCTAGAATGGGCAACATTTTAATCATGGTTTCATACAACACAATGCTTTGCAAAATTTACATATTTTGTTTAGCGGACTTTAACATTAGGGTTGGGTTGGGTTTTTTGCTGTTTCATTTCCAACTCTTCTCCCAAATCAGGCTTCATTCACAGTTTCATTAGGATAGCTATTTTTCACAGTGAAAAATGCCTAAATGGAAATTGCTACGTTTCTGATAGTTAAGCCATGTTTTCTCAGCAAAGGAGTCTATTTTTGCTTGACACCTGCCCCATTTCTCTGGGAAAATAGACTGATTTGTGAATTTTTAATGAAATCCAAAGAACCTTGAATTTCAAGCTTGTTTTGGTTTCTTACAATGCTTCTCTCACCCACCTTCTTGGAGCTGGACCAAGACAGAGAATATTCACATATGCTATTAAGTCACTGGAGTGAAATTCTGGCTTAACTGGTATCAGTAATTTTTATTCATTTCAGTGAGACAAGAACTCCTATGGTGAGGAGTCAACTAATGGAAAAATGTATTCAACTAATGGTCCAATCGAACAGAAACTTGAAATTCTCATTGAAGGTTTCTGCTATCTCCTGGACTTCTTATTATCACACGTTCACATAAATGATTTACAAGCATGTTCACAGAGAATGCCTCAGATACGTTTGTATGAAGGTATTCTTCCATGAATGTTTGTATTGAGTCCTATCCCAGCTACTTCTCTCTATAGGTATTCTTTAATTGTTTTGATTTTTTTTTTTAGCACTTTAGAGTTACCAGTAAAAAAAGTCAAAATGAATTAAAAAATCTAGGAACAGAGCTATAAAACTTAGGTAGAGACTCAACTGTTTCAGTGTTCAGGTTAGTCTTTATGGATTGTCTTATCTATAGATGAGAACTGGATACTTCAAGTAGTATTTTGGCAAAGGAGAAGTGCGGGGAATAGTCCAATTATTTACAAATACACAGGTTGCCCTGAACTCAGTGGCAACAGTCAGGGACAGTTGTTTCATCCAGAGATCTGTAATCCTCTTTCTCCAACACTTTCTGAACTCAAGAAGCTGTGTCTCATGTCACGATGGCTTCCTCATGGCTATTCTATTTTTAAGCCCGCAATGTTGAAATTTCAATATTTAACATTTACTTCTCCAGGAAAATCCCTATAAATATATCTGGAGTTTTACAGTTTTCAGTTATGTGGTTCGTGGCATTGAACAATACTTACGTACTCTCTTGGTGCAAGGATAGGCATAGGTGTTCTTTCCATGTAGCTTGAAAGACGGACACTTAATATATGAATTTTCTCTACTCAGGCATGTGCTTGTCTTTCGATTGAATAGTATTCTGACGGAAACTGCAATCAACTTTCAGCATGAAAATTTTCATTTTTTTTTAAAACTAGTAGAAGTTGTCTAAATTTTATTTTAAATCATACAGAATGGACTGCAAAACTTGTGAGCAGAATATTGTTGCATTTTGTAATATTTGAATATGATGAAATTTGCAGTGCAGACTACAAATTATGAACAGCAAGTAATTTGCAAGCATTCCATAGGCTGATACAATACATAAAACATGCATTTCTAAATTATTAAATTATGATTCATATACTGTGAATAATGATTTATGGACAGTTTACAAGAAAATTTACTGGTGTTAATTGATTGCTGTAGATAATTCTCTCAGTTCAATCGCTCATGGTTTGAACAGGATTTAAATTAATAACTGTTACTATAAGCATTTGAAATCCATTGAAGATGCCCTCAGAGCATCTAGGCCCCCTCCAATGAGTGTTCTTCGTTTACTCTGATATTTTTCATGATTGGTTTATTTGTTTTACTAGCATTTGCAGAGTGTTCTTGATGACATTTATGTTTATTTTGAACAAAAATACTACCTTAGTCCTTAAAGGTAGCACATCATTATTTATTTTTATATAATATAATCTCTTATGGTTAAGCTTAATCTTTATGAGTATTTGTAACTTTCCTGCAAACAGTTCTCAGCACATAATTAGATTGTGTTGATTACTGCTTCTTGTTCCAGCTGATGATTAGAAATTGTACTGAATTCAAAACATTTCCAGCTCAAGGAAAAAATTTCATTCGCAGACTAATATGTGGTTGGATCCTTTGTCCTAACTTTTTAATGTTTCCAATAGATGCCTCTGGGCAAACCAGAAGTACTAATAAATAGGATAGATAAAGAAAACTATCAAAACCCAGCTGAAATAGCTACAGAAAAGCAATCAAAACATTTGCCAGTGCTCTGGAAAATTAGACATTCATTACAAAGTCGCTGCACAGCGTAACTGTGGAGCAATAAGATCACTTACATGCAAAAATGAATTGCTTCGTAAGGCTTCGTTTATAATCTGAACGTTTATATAAAGGCCAAATAGTCTCCAAAGAGATTAAACTCACCTGGGTCCCAGTCTCTGGTATGACTTCAGAAAATGAAATGTACTGATTCACGAATGTTACAAGCTACAGAAAATGAGCCATGATCTGGCTTAGCTAAAAGCACTAAGAAAAGCTTGCAGTGCTGTCGTAGGAAGTTGCGTTCACTCGCAGAGTGGTTTGGCTAGCCTGAAGGGATAGGGGGGTTTTTATATAAACTAAAACCAAATGTGTAACAGGTTGAGGACCCTGGCATTTTCAGTCTAGTGTCAAACCCGTTTAGATCAGATTTCGATCTGATCCCCAGCCAGTTTCCCAAGAGTGAACTTGTGACTAAGAGTAACAGAGTATGCGATGAGAAGTAGAAAGAGGAAACATTTGTGTTGATCATGAAAAAGCATTTGGAGAGGCCATGATGCTCTTGATGGCCTCTGAATGCTAAGGCAGCCTGCAGCTGAACAGTTAGCATCCTTTCTAGCCAAGAGTAAACAGAGAAGTTTGTGGCAAAGGTCTTACAGGAAGAAGCAAAATGGAGCAGTGAGTGCAGCCATAGTGCACTTTGGTGGTAGAGGGACCAATGGGGGTACCAGACATGGAGGAACAAATTTGGGCTCCCTATTACCAACATGAGTGATGATAAATGGAAAGACATCGCGTCAATTAACGAGTACCTGGGTGAGATGCTACGAGCAGGTTTGAGGAGGTCATTAAGACTTTTATTGCTGAAAGTAAAAGCCTGTCTTGAAGGGACAGCACAGCAGGCTAAAAAGTTGTGCAACATTGTTTTGTTAGTGATTGGAGTATGGTGGCCAATTCTAGATATGAAAAAGCCTTGCCAGCAGGTACTTGAGGGATGCCAGATGGTTTCTGGCTGGTGGGCATCTGGAAGACGGTCCCTGGATGTGATATGTTTGCTCTGCAGGTTAAGGATTGCTGTCCATCTTGTATCTGCCCCTGGTTCTGTACACTGACAGGCTGCATGGAGGCAGATTGACAGTGAATCGGTGCTGATGCTTTGCAAAACCTTAAACATCGTTCACTAAACCCTGGTGGTGTTGCCTTTTTTCTCCTGTCTAGTTATGCATGTGTTTGTACTACCTCCTTGCTTTGATGTTCCAGCATTGCTGGCAGAGAAGTTAGAAACTTCGTTCTGTGGTCTACGCTCCGCTTTTATCCATCCCATGTCAATACCTCTCTTAAAAGCATCATAAAGTTACATTTAGAATGATTTCACATCATACAAGCGTGTGTGTGATCATATACCTTTGTATGTGACTTTTCACTCTTGTTCTTTCTCGCTCTAATTTTATTATTAGGCCGTACCACTTGGTTGCATCAATTGGTGTTTTAAGAGAACTATTTATAACATTTAAAAATAATGTGTGAAATTGCCATAAACATGTTCTTTAGTGGACAGGCAGGGAAATTATGTATGTGAAGAAGAAAATAGAGTTTAGCTTGTTTCATCAAATAGCCAGAAGTGTGTTCTCCACAAAACTAAGTAGCTTTTTTCCCCACATTCAACTCACAAAGTTTTATTAGTGTTATTTACGTGCACTCTGTTAATTGTGTGCCCCATGAGCTGCACAATGGTGGCAGCAGCATTTTAATATTTCACAATACTGAAAAAGAAGTATTGTAACACCACCAAGAACTGTGAAACAAGGAGGTCAGTGGGATTTCATGTAGCAATTGCTCACCTCAGGTGGCTGGTTCTGTAGAAACCTGGAGAAAGTGCTTTGCCTCAGAGCACCTAAAGGTTAAAGAGAAGCGACTTTAAGAGGAAGGAAGAGGACAGTGCTTGACTTGCAGAGTGACCTGCAAAGGCTTCATAGGGAGGGAAAGGAAGAAGACGAATGATCTAGGGAGTAGCTGAGGTAGATCTTCATAAAAAGGGGATCATTTGCATGAAAAAGGTAGGGAAGTACTTGGAGATTGATACAGCTGAAGGAGAAAGAGGAGAACAAAGCTCTAGCCATGGTGAAAGAGGTGGCCTGATGGGGAGGTTGCATCAAATAGGTGATCATAATGGCAGGTGATCGGGGACAAAGTGAGGAAAGAGTCTTACAATGACACTGCAGCTCCAGAAGCTGCTCCTGCCAGCATTGGGATCTGACTGCCTCTTCCCAGCACCCTCACCTCTTCATTGCCACCTGCTCATTAATGGCTGCAAATTGTTCCCAAGCACCTACGTGTGAAAATGGTCTCCTGAGCTAGAGAGCAATGCTGGGTAGGAGAGCCCCAGCCTCATCCACGTTTTTTTATTTCTCCTCCCACTGCCATTTCAATATTCTCATATCACCCCACAGGTGTTTGTTCCTGTTGGCGCAGTCTCTGGCTGCTGTCCTAGAGCAATCTGGGCATCATTGCAGCTTTACCTTTCCAGGAACACAGCCCTCTTGCATAACTATGGTGTACCCTTATTCTGTTAGGTCTCCTGCTGCCTTGGAGCTCTGCCCGATTGGAATTGAGGCCTTCATGGACAGAGGCATTCCTGTTCAGAGCTTTCACCCAGCAGCTTTGGGAGACCTATGCAAGAATAATCTTTCTCATTTTCTGGAATCCCAACTCTGAAACAAGTTCTAAACAAAAATGAGCACAACAGAGCACCTAAGGAGGATGTGACAGAAGCTAAAGCTAGAGAAAATGAAGATAGCTGGGTAGCATTACTGCAGTGCTATTGTTTTCTGGGTTCCAGTTTAATTTATTCTTTTATACGTCCTGAACATTTGTAGAGTTGATTTAAGCTCACTGTAAGGCAAGCTATAGCACAAGCAGAGAATTAGGATGGGGAGGATGATGTCTGTTACTCGTTCATTCCCTCGGTATAATCTGCCCAGTCAGATATGCTCATGTCAAATTAGAATATGGGGCTTATGTTGTCCCGTGTGCTTGTCTAACACATGATGGGCCACTAGAAAATTCATTGATTTTGTATGCTTCTGTCTTTAACTGTTTTCGGAGGGGAATCCTGCCATGCCAAAGTCTGATTGTTCTCATTGCCCAATGCATTTTTATGTCATGGAAATAAATGGAACCAACTTTCTGTACTCCTTCCAATTGCAACCTCTCCCAGCTTTGTTGCTGCAAGCGATACATGCTTTTTTTTTTTTTTCCTTTACTGAATCTATATTCTTTAACAAAAGAATCTGAACCAATAGTGCTAAAAGACTCCCAAAAGTTGTTTAACTTTAAAAAATCTACTTTTCTTAAAGATAAGTTTGTTTAAAGTGTGATAATCAACGTTTCTACTGCTGACTGCTATGAAGTGTGAATCTGGAGTAAAAAGATCTGGTGCTATCTAGTTTGTATGAGAAAAAGGAATGCGGGGGCAAAAGTAAAATTTATAATGCCCCAAGTGTAGGGCCAGGGTTTAGGTTGCTTTGCAGTCTTCCCTCAGCATGCTGGCTTTATCATGTAACTTGGGGCTGTTAGATCTGAGTGATTGTAGAGCCCCAACCCCATGCCTCAGTCCTGAGTGCAGACAATTCTTATCCCATCACAGAATTGTTTGTTGATGTGTAGGTCATTTCAGTTGCGTGGAGGAAGTTGAACAAACTCTACTCTGAGTGGTATTTCAGAATTTCAGCATCTGTCTCAAGACTGGAAAGATCTGTAGTGTGGATATCAATTTCCCCTTCACACCTTTGTCTGCTTGGGCTGATTTATCTTGGAGTCCCTAGGAAAGACCTTCAGAAAGATGTTTCATAGCATGTGTGCACACCACATCCACTCACAGAAGAGCCCTCCGTGTTATGTATCTTATGTTGAGGATCAGTGTACAGGGGCATTTTGACATGGTATCATTCAGTTTGTCTAAAGCATCCAACTGGAGAGCATTTCTTCCAGGTGTGTGTCCTAGTTTTGACTGGGACAGAGTTAGTTCTTCTTTTTAGCAGCTATAAGAGCTCTGTGTTCTGTTTTTAGTCTGGAATTCATTAGGAGAAGAATGTTGACAGTGCACTGATGTTTGTAGTTGATGCTGAGACATCAAGGACTTTTCAGCTGCTGCGTTCTTGCCAGTGTGCAGGAGCACAACAGGATGGGGGGGAGCATGGCTGGGACAAAGGGGCCACAACCCCCCTTATGATTTGAACTTAGACTTTGGCCAATTTGGCCCTCAATCCTATGGGGTGTTCCATATCATGCAACGTCATGCCCAGTATAGAGATGAGAGTTAACCGGAAAGAAGGGGCCTTTGCTCTTCCAGGGGCTCTGACTCTCAGACTTTGGGAGTGCTCTCTCTCTCTCATTCTCTTTTCTAGCCTCTTGCTCATCTGGGATTGCGATGTCAGGACTTAGCTCTTTTGGGATCATTTACCGGGATGGGACAGGCTTTGGTCACCGGGTGGTGAGCACTTATACTGTGCATCACTTGTTTGTATATATTATTATGATTATACATATATATATAAAGATATTATTTTATCATTATTACTTTTAATTTCATATCGTTATTATGAAATTGTTCTTATTTCAACCCACAAGTCTTCTTCCCTTTTCCCCTTTAATTCTCTTCACCTTTCCCTGGGGGTGGGAGAGGGTGAGTGAGCGGCTGTGTGATGTTTAGTTGCCAGCTGGGTTAAACCACAACAGTACGATTCTTAGGTTAGTGGACAAATTTACTCTCTGAAAGTGAGTGTCCATCTCCAACTATTAGAGAAAGAACCCAGCACAAGTGGGCCCCTAAAACTTGGATGGTGGTATGAATCCAGGCAGTTGTCTTTCTCAAAATATAGATATAAGCATGAAGAAATTAGTATTCCAAAGCAGGTGTAAGGTGATTTGTCTGGTTTTCTAGGAAGTTATCTCTGATGACATAGATCCTTGTTACTTAGAAGAATGATTGCTATTTGTGTAAGGTTAAATAGGGTGGAACCATATATACACAACAGAATAGGAAATCTCAGATCTGAAATTCTGTCTATTTAAGGGAAGACCCTGAACAAATTTTGCTTCAACTCCTTTCCCACTTTTTGCTCTGCCAGTTACAAGCATGTGAGTTCCATTGGATTGTTTTTATTTGAGTCTATGCAATAGAACTATGGCAACAGTGTGATTCCAAGCCACTTTTTCTCTTCCAAACAAAGTGAGTTAATTTTATAATATTATCATTATTGATCAATTTCTGTACTTTCAGTCATGAGCTTGCAAATATTTTCCCAGAAAGCCTTTTTCCCATTTTATTTTCAGCTTTTTTCTGAAAAGAAAGTACTCAGAACTTCCAAATTTTCTGAGCTGCATACAAACCATGTTAAAGGCAAATAGTACTAATGCTGAACTGAAGTCTTTCAAACAAATTCCTATCGGCATTAAAATGCTGTTTCTCCATTTTATTTTGTGTGTGATTAGCACAATCCAGGCTGATAGTGATTAGACTTTACTTAATTTATAGTATTTGTGGTATCTACCTGCATATATTGGCCTGTCAACATGCCTGTGTGAAACCCACTGGGAAACTGTTAAGGAAGATGGAGAATCCAAACTGTGTCTTGCCACAAGCAGATTAATTTGGGTTGTATTTGGACTCTTGAGAACTTACAGAAACAATTTTGGGTGAGGGAAAGGGACACGTGCTTATGGTATGCTCACTTAAATTATCCGAGTTTCTTAACCACACCAACAAAAAAAGTTGCGAAAGACTGTAGACAAAATAAAGCACAAAGATAGGAAAGAGTCTCTGAAATAAACAGGCAATTTTCATGAGGAATTTCTGAAAGGGCATGGGCTCAACCTGGCTTGTCATCTTGCAGAGAGATCTAATTCTCATTTGTTCTACTTGAGAAATATCTTATTTAGCTGAAGATCAGAGAATGCAAGATAGAGATTGTTTCTCTTGGGCAGAATCAAGCTGAGAAGGGGAGAAAATTAACCCAGCTTGTCTGTAGCTATCATGAATCAGATCTTGTAATCATTTTGTGAAAGCATGGGCTATTCTCAGTGATACACAAATGCTTCTCTAAGGTTATTCTATTTTTGCATGACTTCCAGGTGACCTGGCTAAAATGTCCAATTCTGAGGTTGAGGAACCAATTGAAGAACCCTTCTAGTAAACAATTATTGTTATTTAAATCCAAGAGACTTTTTAAACACATTTCAGTCAAAAGAAGTCATGACTGAGCCTTATAAAACACGCAAAAGGCGGAGAAAAAGGCAGTACCTTCGTGTTGTTTTGAGCATGGATCAAACTACCTTTAAGCTGTCTTTCACCTTGAAGTAGGTTTGAATAGAGGTGCATTGGAATAAACCTAAGATTTCTGAGTACATTTCCTGTCAGAAGAGGACTTTACTTGCCATTTGCCATTCAGCAATTCTAATTTAGCATCGTACAATTTGGAATGATCCAGTTTTCACTGTCCAAAACAAAGTGAAGCTGCTTTGCATGGAAATTTCTTGAGCAAACTTTCCCATCTGTTTAAAGTGTTACATATTTAAACCCTATTCATGTGATAAATTAATCTGGATTCATTTTTTGAAGCATCTATGTTCGGATAACTCTTTATCTTAGAGTAGTCAGTTACCTTTCTCATTTCCTTTCAGGACTATGTTCAAACACAAGCAAAAAAAAGGTTCCTTTGAGGTTGATTTCAGCAGTTTGAGTTGATTCCTTCATATGATGTCCCAGTGGAATGGAGGGAGGCCAGATGGGAGTGAAGAGACTTCATGGGAGTGTAAGGCAAGATGTATGTGCCCAATCTCTCTTGGGGTGGTAGACAAGGAAGAAGCTTACTTTGGTGGGCTGTCTGCATTACCTAACAATACATGGTGTGATCCATGTAAATGAATACCCACTAAGAATGCTGCAGGATACTTCTTAGTCTGTGTGGAGTCACACAGCCAGAGGCTGAGTAGCTATAACCACCGAAGAAGTCCAGTAATAATCCCTAAAGACTATTACATCTGAAATGCCTTATTGGCGTTATGAAACCAAAATCATAACAGTAAAAAGCTGGAGTCAGAGTATGTATTTGGCTGAGAATAAGGAGTGCAGCAGCCTGTTGGCAGTTTCATTTGTACCTGAATTACTGTAGCCTATTCCTGAGTCAGGAAATAAGCCAGAAATTTAGAAAGCCGAATGAAGGACTTACTTGTTTAAAGATCTCTGATAACCTTGCTGTAACTTTAAAGCCTGTAAGGAAATAGGCACCTGCATAATGAAATGTCTGTTTCAACTTACATAGCACTGCTAGTATGCTTCTACTTTTTCAGCTCAATATGACTACTTGGATCACATCATGCAGAAAAGATGGTTTGTGTCCATATGTAAAATCAAAAGCTGGTCAAAATCCATGCACTAAAAGGTCATGCATTCAATAAAAGTATTTTTTATCATAGAATGGTTAGGGTTGGAAGGGACCTCAAAGATCATCTAGTTCCAACCCCCCTGCCATGGGCAGGGACACCCTCCACTACACCAGGTTGCTCAAAGCCTCATCCAACCTGGCCTTGAACACTTCCAGGGATGGGGCATCTACAACTTCTCTGGGCAACCTGTTCCAGTGTGTCACCACCCTCAGAGTGAAAAATTTCTTCTGAGTATCTAATCTAAATCTACCATCTTTCAGCTTAAAGCCATTGCCCCTTGTCTTATCACTACATACCCTTGTAAAAAGTCCCTCTCCAGCTTTCCTGTAGGCCCCCTTTAAGTACTGGAAAGCTGCTATAAGATCACCCCGGAGCTTTCTCTTCTCCAGGCTGAACAGCCCCAACTCTCTCAGCCTGTCTTCATAGGAGAGGTGTTCCAGCCCTCGGATCATCTTCGTGGCCTTTCTCTGAACTCGCTCCAACAGCTCCATGTCCTTCTTATGTTAGGGACTCCAGAGCTGAATGCAGTATTCCAGGTGGAGTCTCAGGAGAGCAGAGTAAACGGGCAAAAAAAGTAGTGTCATGCTGTACTACTTAGTATGTTTTGTATTCTATCCCGCATATCATGCTTGTTAGAAATATCTATAAATATGTTTTCTGATTTTAAATGATCAAGAACAAAAACAATAGCTTTAAGTTATGGCATTCATATAACATAGGAGTAGGAAGGTGCTTTTCAAGTCAGGTTTTAATCTGCTTTAACAGTGCTTTAGTTCTGACTTTTATGGAATGATGATACACTGAACTGTTTTGATTATTGTTCTTTGTAAAGGATAAAATCTTTGTCATATAAACATTTGATGACTTGGTCTGTTAATTTCTGAGTTAAAAAATAACAGGTAGGATGGATTTCATTTTTAAATGCTTATTTAGAGGTAGCAGAAACCACTTGCTTAAACAGTACTTCCTATGGATAACTAAGCAAGCATTCATTACTAATAGTTGTGCCAAACGTGCCATGTAATTAAGGCTTCAAAATGATTTCCATTTAAAACCTAATCCTGTGTTTGTATAGGGCAGCTCAGGCTTCTGCATTTCTGGAAAGTTCAGTTGATCTCAACATGTCACTAAATGGCAATGTATGGAAAGTATTGGCATGGCTGGAAACCTGCATGCAGACTACCATAGTAGAACTGCAAGGAAGCGTGTGCTAAATTAAATACATAGTGTGACATGCACAGCTACAGGCACAACACTAGGGACATGGACAACTGTCAAAATCTCAAGCAAAGACAATTGAACAGTCATTCTTCCCAAAGCATTTTGTTTTTTTCCCATGACCACTTATGCAAAGAAATGCTAGTATGTGCCTAGCTGGTTGAGGAGAAAATAACATTTAAGCGTTTTCATGCAGGTGAGGAGAACTTCTCAGCAGCTGAAGTGCTCATGGCCTGGAATACTTAGAAAGCGAGATCAGTCGTGACTATGGGCTCTGAACAGTAGGTTGACAATTAATGAAAATAATAATTTATATTAGCTAACTTCAAATAGAGTGTTGAGGAAGGGAATGAGCTAACATGAGGGACTCTGGTGAAAGGATATGATGAAGAAAAACAATAATATAATTGGAGCTTCGAGTAAGAAGCTTAGATATCTGAAATTGAACTAAAATCTCTGACTGTAGTCTCCACAGATAGATCTGTGAACATATGTGTAAAAAATATTGTTTTGGGTAAAATCTACTACCCTTTGTATTGTTTCATAACACATAGCTTCACAGGGTGCAATTTGATCCCTGGGCATGAAAAGTTAAAATTCAGATAATCAGGTAGATTATAATAATCTGTCTGGTAGAAAAGATAAGGAAAAGGAATCTATTGGGCCTGGCTACCTTCTGCCACCTCCTTTGATCAATGGATGGGTGGGTATTTATTTTCCTTGGACATAGGCGTTTTGTTGGCACACTTGAGTATGAGGCTGCTATCCCCTTATTTTCCATTTGCTCATTAACAAGAGCTTGGCTTGTCCAAAGATTCAGAGAAGCCAAAGGATCATTCCAATAAGAACCCTGAATTTTCTGTTTTCAGTCTTGTTTTGAGGGAACCTGTCACTGAGGTCTGTTCCCTCCACTTCCTTCCTTTTCTAACCTTGAGCAGTTCTGTGTCCTTGACAATGATCCCTTCTAATGACAGTAAAGGCTTAGGAATTGTTACTGTCATCTCACAAAGGACTTAAATAAGGAAATGGCTATCCAAATAATTGTAGTTATTCAGATAATGTAAGTTATGACAACACTGACAACCTTCAGGTATTGCCAGAAAATTAGAGCTCCACGGGCACATTCTTTGATTGGAAGAAGTGCTCAGGTTAGTTAGTTTAGTTAGTTTTTAACTGATGGCAACAAATGAATTAAGAAGGCTGGGGTTGAATCATGGAAAATACGATGTTGAAAGTTCAGCATTAAACTTCAATGTTTCTCCATTTTATTTAATGTTTTTTACGTGTAAAATACTGGGAGCTATTTCTCCTGCTTGAAGCCCTTTCAATTCACTAATAACACTTTAAAACAGTAGAAGATGTGTATCTTTAAGTATAAAATTATTAACTAGTAATGTATTTTGGGAAAGTGTCTTACATAACTAATGTGATTGTACTGGCTGGAACCTGAAATATTGGTGAGAATCTGAAACAGTCTGTGCTGGGGATTCTCAAAACTCGTGAGGCACCTGTATTGCTATGTACTCTGTACAATTTGGGCTGTGATTTTTCGGAGCCATGGAATGCCTTCAACTTCCTTTGAAATAATTGCAAACTTATAGGGCATCTTAAAAAGTTTGGATTTAATTTGGGATTCCTTATGATTCAAAGGAGTGTTCTGTTATTTGGATGAGCTCCACCGTTATATATTTTCAGATATGAATTTATACTGAGGTTACAGAGTTCCCTTAACCTTCAATATTTAGATCTGGGGAGCTGGCTTGCATCCATATCTCAGACAGAATCTCTGCTACATCCACCAGCAAACCTTGTTTTCGGGAGCATAATTGTAAATTTCAGGATTCTTTGATTTATAATCCGAAGCCAGGTACATATTTCCATATAAGACATTATGTCTAGGTATTCAAAGAAAAACACAAACTCTGATTTACTTTTGCAAAAACCTCTGAAATATTTCAAAGTAATTTGCATTGCCATTTACAATTCTGTCTTATTAATTGTAATCCAGATTCTCTACACACCGTGGAGTTTAGAGGTCACACCGTAAGGACACACTGTAAATTCAGAGGAAATATTCAGGCTTTCACAGAGTCCAGGATGATGGAACTTAAGAAAGTTTTGTTCAGCTGTAGAAGTCCATGTGTGTTGCTTTCAGATGTAAAATTTAAAGATTAAATGACCTGTGCTGTTAGTTTAAGTTCAATGTAGAAATTGGTTGAGGCTTTTTGGGTGTTACTTTTTCCTTAGCCGTCAAGTATATTGAGCTTGATGCACAGAAGGACTGAAACCAAGATTTACTTGGTGTTTCTGGATTTAGGAAGATGGATAAAGCCTATCAAATTACCTAGTCTGCAATCCTGAGGAGATAATGCAAGATGCTACTTTTTTCCACTTTTGATTCCTGTTGATCCTGACAGTCTCAGCTGGTAGAACTTCCATTGCATTCCACAGCCGGAGGCCTCTCAGTGTAAGAAAAATAAACGCATCTTGCAAAGCGCTTAAAATGCGGAGCCCCAGTCTTATGCATCGTCTGCTATTTTGAATTTCCTCAATAGACTAGAAATGTGAGGGGGAAAAAAGAGGATTTAGTGACCTGGCCAAGTCACCACAGTTCCTTGTGCAAGATGTCTCTACCTCAGCTGTGTGTGTGACCCTGGTAAAAATGCAGCTGCAACAGTCGAGATTGCCAGTCAAAGGGAAATTGTGAATCCTGAAGTGAAACCAGGTGGAAAGCAGTCTGTTAGAAAGCTTGGAAACTGCTGCCGAAATTATAAGAGTACTCTGATCTCTGCAATTTTTAACAGCAATTAGAAGAACAGCGAGGTTATAATAACACTTTTGCACACTTTATGAGAAGGAGGGCGAGTAACACCAGATTAATGAGATAACAAGCAAAACTGTAATATTATTATTGATGACTGAAATATGATAGATGTAAAACTTGATAAAAGCTTTCCTAAAAAGTACAGTAATAGTGCAGTTCTAAACAGAAGTTTTGTTAAATGTCAGAAATGAGTGATGTTTTATGCTTTTTATATTTGTTTTTAAGCTTTTGTGGCACATTGTAAAATCTCCTGGTATAAGTTTGCTTCCATTAGTACTTGGAGGGATGGCTATGAGAGCAAGGGTAATGTTTTGGATTAGAAAACAACACTGAGAAAGAGGGGCACTACACAACTCTGATTTATTCTGGATAACTGGCAGTTTGTGGTGGTGTGTCATTCTGTACTGAGTGAACATCTCAGCAAGAGTTCCACCTCCTCTCTGTAAACCTGGTAGTTAAGTCAATTAAAAGTGCACAGAATCAGCTGTAACATCCCTCTAACGTATACCTATAAATTGAATTATTGTCCTTTAAGCAAGCTGGAGCAGCATGTACTTTGTTAATCAGGCACCAAGTAGCTGTGGCCAACTTTGTTTCTTTCCTCATACATGTCATTTGCAAGTAGGAAAGAAGAGGTTTCCCTTTGGGCAACTCCTGTGTGGAAGCTTTCAGATGCCATAGGGTATGTCCACTAATTTCACTGATACTTTCGCAGTGCATCCTAACGTTGTGTTGCCTAGGAGCCAGGACTGCTCAGAAATTATCAGATTAATGCAAGTGTTATCAGAGAGGAAACACACTGATGCTCATGTAGGTGCACTCTACAGATAAATAACATCAGCTACTGGTTCCCAGGGAGGATAGATGCCATTGTAAGGCCTGTAAAACTTTGAGCCAATAAACATGAGTGACTGGATTAACTCAATTTTAATAATAATAATAAAAAAAAATTAGCTCTTTTCTGCATCTATGAGTTTGCAGGGCTGGTATTTTTCATTTGGAGTAAGCCACTGTGTGCCACTGTGTGCCACTGTGGGCCATAGAGTGGTGAAGAAATGAAGCAGGAAAAACTAAGCTGAGATTTGTGAAATGGGCAAATACTTAAATTGGCAAAGACAAAGACTTCAGCAGCATCCTCCGAAATACTATACATGTAGAGAAGTATTAGACCAGTGGCAAATCCGCTCCTGGGATGTGTAACATACTGACAAACTGAGAAAATGAGAATATCAATTCAGTGTCAGTTGTTGCCTGGTTCTACTCTTTCTATGGGTTTGTATTCATGTATGAAAATACGGATCCTCAGGTTGGTTGTGAATAAAGACTAATTCATTGCTTTCAGTGTGTTTCCACCAATTTATCCCAAGTGGCAGATTGGCCTGGATTTAGTGGAGGTCACGATATCAGTGATTTGTCCTCCATTCTCTTTCCTGAGAAAAGTATTCTTACAGCTGAAGAAGCTGATAAGTTGTTTGAAAAGACAAACAAAATATGAGTCTTGCCTCCAGAGCTTATTCACTGGAACCACTATTGTTACCTCTGCTACTTTCTGCTCAGCGGGAAAATGTGTGCAAATCTCCACTGTTGATAAAGCCCAAGTGATCTCACATCGGTAACATCCACTGTTGACAATGTCATATTTTTTTTTTAATGAGAGAGAAAGAAATCAAATCAGCTCACAAAAGAAGGTTTTGTTTTCACCATATATTTGTGAGGGAGTTGTTTCCTTACTTCGGGAGTGAAGGGTTTTTTTCTTCTGTTTTTTCAGACAGTTCTTGCCAGTGGAAGGCCAATTAAAGAAAAGGCAAACTGAGAATGCCCTTATTCTGCAGCTGATGACAGAAATTGCCAGGCAGGGTTCCCAGTGACTCAGAGGAAGGGACAAATCTATCTGGGATCCTAGAAACACTGCTTTACTCTGCCGGAAGTTTGTATCACCCCTGCTGTTGGGAACAAAATAGGTCAGGGTCAAGAATTTGGCATTTTTCAGCAAAACTTTGTTTCCTCTGAGAATTTCCAGATAGATTTGCTTTGATGTGATGGTGTCAAAAGGACTAAATTATCATTTTGTCAAAGCTACTTCTCTTTCAAATGCCTATTTAAAATAGAGTGGCATAGATGCTGTCTGCCTTAACCCAGGGTGTTTCGTAGCAGGATACTTTCTCCTATTCTGTCAATGTTCATTGCCATAATATTTTTGATCTTTTTGAAGAAACAAACAAATGAAATCAAAGCTGAAGCTAGGTGGCCCTGCAAGCATTTGTCGTGATCCTTGCTGAACAAGAAAGCCTTTGGAAAGAAGCAGCTGGAGGTGTAGCCACGGGAATGCTCAGAGACCGATCTCCTCCTCCTTCACTCTCACATTCTGGGTCTTCCTGGGCCTGCCTTTGGGTCATCACACAGTGGGGTCAAGCTCCACTAGCTCCACTCAAGACTAGCTCCACTCAGCTAGTGTGCAGCAGGAGTGCCAAGGACAAGCACCTGGAAAGCCAAATGATGCAGGTCCTTTGTGAAAGTAGGCTTGAAGACTGGTCAAGGCAACCTCGGAAGAACTCTGCAACAGCAACAGACCAGTTTATGTTACTGGTGGGAGCACAAGGGTTGGTAGACACTCTTCCTCAGGGAATTGTGTCTTCTGCAAGTTGTAAAGGATAAAGGGAGAGAAAGCCCACTTTGCCTTTGCTTCATGGAGCGATACCTCCTCTCATAGTAAAGCTCCTCTTTGTTGCATATTTAGGAGTCAGAACACAAGCTACTTTCAGTACAGTCCTGCCCTGCAGAGGCATTTCTGTAGCCATGAGAGAAAAAAAGAGGGAATATTCCTATCTTCACCCCTTGGCAGTTCTGTCAGCCTCTTTTGAGTCTCCTGTGAGGCAGCGGCACCACCAACGCGTGCTGGTGTGTGGTTGCTAGTTGTAATCTAGCCCTGTGCAACATTCTCTTCTGGTCTTATGCACCTGAGCCTAAGATCAACGTGATGTTTTTCAGGTTACAGGGATGTAGTTTGTTTCTGTGTTTTGGTCTGCTTTGCAAACTGCCCTAGCATCTTCTCTCTGTTTTCCCTGCATTTAGATGTAGCATCAGGATTAATTGTATCATAAGATCCAAGTTGTCTTTTTCATGTCCTACTTGAAAGTGCTTGCTCACGAGATGGTATTTTTGTTGACTTGGAACTGTGCATACTATAGGTGTAGTTCTCTGCTCTGTTCTTTTTTACCATTTTTTGTTTTGTCAGAGTTTTATTTTTATACTGTTGAGTGATATACAGTTGACAAATTTTAAAAGGAAAAAAAAGACTTCGCAGCTTATTCAATTTTCAAAGGTGATTTTTCCATCTATTCCTGTGTAAAATAGAGTATAAATATTTGACCCAAACCCGGATGTCAGCTTTCATAGCCTGGATACTTCATTTCCAAATTAAAGGCATGTTCACTTCCCCACTTTATCATACAAGGATAGAAATGTTGCCTCAAGATCTAATTCAGGCTTTGAACTTCTGCCAGAGATCAGGGGCCAGCAGCCTTCCTGATCTGATCAGTCCAGTTTGCCAGCCACAGATGGGCCCCTATTGTTGCCTGTCAGGCTGCATGCTAACGTTGTCAGTCCCAATGTCCAATTAAATGAACTCCAGTGGGGCAAAATATCATGTGGGACAGCATGCTTTTGATACTTTCTCCACGTATCTAGGTGCAGTTGTTTGGCTTTGAGGAGAGGACTTCTCCTGTGCCTCTGTGCTCAATTGGGATGACAAATGGCATTATTAGTATTAAAAACAGTAATCATAATAATAATCATAACAATACAGGTCACCTCAGAGTGTGATGCAGACCTACTGAAGCATCAAAAAAGCTCTTAATATGGAGTGAAAGCTTGCAGAGAGGTGTTTTGTGAAGCTTAGAAACTACTACAAAGGGCGTATAGTTTTTCGATTCGCCAACCTGATGTCTGTTCTTTTGACATTATGCGTCTCACAAAGCAGTGGGCATCCTCCCATTTTTTCTTTTCAGTCGGCAGATCTCTCTTCCCTCTTGACCCCAGCTCTCCTTCTTTTCTTAAATGTTTAAACATGTGAAATAATTCCTTACGCATATTAATGTAATGATGCTTGAATAAAATAAACCATCCAGGTGGCTTTAATGTTGCTTGTGTTGTCCGTTAGTATTCATAGTAAAGAGAATTTTGAAGTCTGCTGAATGGGAGCTTCCATTAATGTAAAAGCCTTGCAGCTCAAAATCATTTGGTGATATTAGGAGCAAGGAAGGGCAAAAGGAAAAAAAAAAAAGGAGATGCAATAGCACTTTGCACATAAGTGCATCCATACACTTGAAATGTATTTATTTCTGAATAATGTTCAGAAGCTCCAGCAAAGGGGAAAAAATAAGAGAAGAGAAGCTGTTACCCATTTACCAACTGGAGATCTCATTTTAGTACATTTAGGAGCCATTGTTGCACCTGCATTTCTTCAACATTAGAAAGTCATTCTCTCCCGAAGGGAAAAAAACGTGTGCGTATTATTTTTTTTTTTGAAAAGGAGTACATATTCTACTCCCAGTCGAAAGTATAGAAAATCTAGATGTATTCATGGCTCCTCCATGTTGCTTGGCCTCGAAGTTGATCCAGCAGTGCTATCTGCTTTTCCACGTCATCTGACGACTTTGCTGCGATGGTTAATTTTGATATTATTTTTGTGCACATCCTGATTTCTCCAACTGTCTTCATCTTCTCCAGTCCACAGGAATTAGAAACCCTATAGAAATTAGAAGACATTTTGGGTTGTGCTTTTTATTTTTATTGATGCTTTCTCTAACCAATGTTTTTTTCTTCTTTTATTTTTTTTTTACACCAAAGTCTGCCATTCGGACCACAGTAACCCTATAAAGTCCTTTTGCTTCACTGTACTCTCAGCTGGATAAGAAAGTGTTTGCATTCTAGATTTCTAGAAAACAACTTTCAAGTCATAATCATGGATACATGCAGATAGTATCCAGCTAAAGAAAGACAATTTGTCATGCTTTTCTTTGACTTAAGAACTTGTCAGAAAGAACTTGACCAGAATCCAAATCTTCAAACAAAAGTAGTTCCACCTGCTAAGTACAGATGCTATTGAATTCCTCTTGATGCTGCAGAGAGGTTTTTCAAAACAAAGGTACAAATGTAAATTTTGACAGAGTAATGGTGACACATTGATGTATGTTCTTCTGTTGCTGTTCTGCAGTCAAAATGACCCTGTTACAGCCCTCATTAGTTTAAGCATCCTGTGTTTGGGTCTGGAAGTCCCTGCTTCATTCCTTGGCCAAGGTGCCAGCTACTCCAAGAGGTTTCTGTGAGGATATCATATGAGGAACCTTCCAATTTCTTCTTTCTTTTTTTTTTTTTCAGTATTATTTCTATTGATTGCAGGTACTTTGCACCAAAGATTATTTTTGCTGTTGCAAATACTCAGAGTGAAGTACAATATGATCTCTGTCAGCTGCTTTGGTACGCTTCTGGTATAATGGTTTTACTTAAATCTGTGTTACCAAAGACATGGAGATCAGGAACAGAATGGAAGGAAGTTCTTGCCAAGAGAGTTGAACAGTGGTCTTCATGTGGAGGGTTCAAATGCAATATAAATCTCTGGATCTCTTCTAATCACCCTGGAAAAGGCTTGTAAGCAAAAAGGAAAAGAGATACCAGTCTTTTCCCATCTGACTCTTAAGTAAGCTTATTTTAAGAGATGTTCAGTGAAGAGTTATGAGGCTTTCTTCCTCATAACTCTGCTTTTTCTATTTCGTGAGCCTCCAGCAAAATTGTAATCCTTTCAGAATGCCTCCTTTAGCACAGCTGCCTACAGAAGAGAGGATAAAGCCCAGTAGCATTTTCAGCAGGAGTTCTGGACTAGCACAGTGTTTCGGCAAAGACGCTATTAACATCTGTTTGTCTGCTGTTCATGGTTTAAGTCTCAGTGGGAACTCATCTGCCGGGGGGAAGGGTTTCAAGTAAGGTCAAGTGAGAAATATACTCTGTCCCACCCCAAGTCATAGAAGATTTATTTTCACAGTGTCTTTGTTGTTTTTCTTCAAGCTAAAGTACAAAGTCATCTGAACTGAAAAACACATGTTATTCAGCGTGCTTGAGAGATGGATATTCCATGTGTGGGAGGCAGCGCTACCATTCACCTTTTCTCTCCTTCCAGATAGTAGTAATACCTGCAACGAATCCCCCTCTGAACAGAAAGGTTATGCTGATATATATCAGGCATTGATAGGTCTTTTGTTCTTCATGCTGTCTTCCAAATGCAGCCAATTATCTTTGCCTGTATTGGTGATTTCTCTGTACTGGTGGTTAGTCATTTCTGTTGATCTGCAGTGGGATTTCCCATTAAAAGAAGAAATAAATAGACAAGCAAACCATGGTTATGGGTTCAAGTGATAAAAAGTTAGCCAGGTGGCAACTTCAATTACACCAGGAGCTGAGGTTTCCTTTGTCCAGGGTGTAAAGGTTCGAAGTTTTTGCACAGACTGCAGAGAAGGACAGAGTGGTATTTATTTTAATGTTATTATTTCTACACATCAGGAAGTGACTGTTTGTTCTAAGGTAGTTGAAATGGAGCTAAGCACTACTGTTAATATTTGCCTTTCAGCAGGTTTGACGGTGACCTTCCTCCCCCAGTTCACCCAAATGAAATTAAAAGATGGAAGGAAAAAAAATCGTAAGTTCTTGAAAAGCACTGTCTTCAAAAGTCATGCAATAATGCTGTGGATGGATTTTAAAATAGGGCTTGTTAAATTTATGATCGCTAATAACATTTGTAGTTACAGTATGCAAGCAAAGATAAGGCCACTCTAATTTCATGCTTCAGGAGCTGAGATGATTGCCCGCAGGGGGTCAGGAAGGATATTTTCCCTCCATGCATATACAGCACTGTACAACTGATTGGGACCCATAATCACCAACACACCCAAAGAACATGCCTTGCTTTAAGCACATGCTTAAGTGATATGCCAAACTGGGAATGTCAAGCTTTCTTATTACCCTGAGTAATATCAAGCGCTTATGTGGTGGTCTTCAGTTTCCATATCCTCTAGAAATAGTGTATCAAATTCTGCTCGTTCTGATAGTAACTCCCTTCAGTTCTGTCTGGTATCTGCAGGATTGCCAATGACCGATTGTGTTGTCTGATCTGTTGCCTAACATGTTTAGTTCTGTAAACTTTCCCAAAAGGACTACATATAAAAAACATGAGTTAAGCAAGATGCCTAGAAGACTTTGAAGTACTCCACAAGACTCAGTAGCTTTCTCTAATCTTAGATTTGTGGTCATTTTTGAATCTCTGCAATAACAAATCATTAGTGATCAAAATAGAGGGATAGCGCATCTATGTGAATGGTAAGAAGCCAGCAAATTAAAATGAGTGTCATCGAAAATTACAATGTTTATGAGAAAAAGTAGTGGAAAAGATAGTAGACACTAGCCTTTGCTTTCAAAGAAGTTGCACAGATATGTCAGGAATTGAATATAATGCTGAATTTTTAAAATATGTTTGTGAGAGACTTACAGTAAGTATTTCACTATTTCCATTCAACAGATGGAAAAAATCCAATATTTACTTGTTCGAAGAGCTGAAGATTCACAAATTCAAGGCAGACCGTTGACATTTATGTCAGATTGCCAAGCAAGTCAGTAGCCATAGCCAGAAATGGGACACATCTTTTCCCTCTGTCCCCGAGCAGCAGCAGGAGAGTAACGTGGAAGACATTTATCTACCCTCAGCCTTTGATTTCTGGATATGTCATTTCCCTGCACCATGTGACGTCAACTAGATGATCCAGACAATATAGCTAAGGCTTGCAACAATAATAATCTGAAAATCACTCCTTCAGAGTGGCGCATAGTAGGAACCAGACTGGTCCAAAACTACTTTTGACTATTCTGTTGCATTTTATTTTATTTGGTATATGATCTGTGGTGAGTTAAGAAATGAGCTCATTTCCACAAAGTAATGTATCAATGCAGTATCAGCAAAGCAGCACATCAGCAGGCATTGTACTTGTATATTTTGGCAAGGGTAAGAGTAGAAGTGGTGAGCGTACTTTGCTACTAAATGCCTACCTCCCCTCTGTATTTGCAGTCTCTAAGTCTTCAGTGAGAAGCTGTGAGATTGACAGGTCTCTGGATGAGATACAACCCGTTCCAGAATTTCCTGTGTGAAAATGCAGGTACTATGTTTTCAATGTACTGTAGGTGACAGCCTTATGTTAAACCATATAAAGAAATTAGTGAAACTAAAGCTCAGTGTCTCCCTAAATTTGTTGATTCAGGCTGGTCCAATTTTGAGCAATTTTCTTAGCGAGCAGCAGTGTTTATCCTCAGTAGCAGCCATTCATTTATTCCCATTAGGGCAACATGGGTTTTTGGAGCTAAAATGTAGTAATGTGACAGAAGCCAATTACCCACTGTATGCTCGGCTACATGGGTATTGGGGAACACATGCCACCTATCTCAGCAGTGATTCTGTCCACTGATTAATCGCTAGGGAAGAGGGTTATAAAAGGCTCAACAGGAGCCTCTGTGTAGTGAGACTTATTTTAAAGTGGTTTAATTGCTAATAGCCAACTGGGAGTGCAGGGTTTGTTTGTTTTAATTGTTATTATCTTAGATTTTTTGTGGCTCTTTTTTATCTGTCACTTTCGTTTTTATATAGCTTAATATCCAGCTTTTTTGTACCACCTTATAGTTAAACATTTATAAACAATTGGAGTTTTTGAACAAAGGAGAAGGCAATACACAGAATAAAAGTAGTTGCAGTAGTCTGTGAAAAGTGGGTCTTAAAGCTTCAACTTGAAATGTGGTGGGAGTAGATGTCCCACATCTGTAATCATGAGTCTGATTATGCCTTTGTTAGAGATACTGAAATTGGATATTATGCAGAAATAGCAGGCTAGGCAGGGAAAAGAGACTGTATTTTCTCTTCAGAATTGACTGTATTAAAATTTAAAGGAAGTTCAAGAAATGCTTGTCAAAAAGCTTTGTATTTAAAACTGTCAACAGTCTTTATAACTTCTGCCCTGTCCTTCACTCTTTTTTCCTTTTTTTTTTTTTTTAACCTTTTCTAAGTTAAGTTGGAATCAGTACTTCCTGATTTTACGGTTTTGTCATTAGTTGTGTTTTAGAAACTTTCATGTTGGCAGTAGTGTGCCTCAAAGCGCAGCATCCCAGAGGAAGCGAGCGTTTACTCTATGTTATATTGCATCATAATACGACATAACACAGCTTGAATTGTACACTCCAAATCTATGCCCTAGAGTGAAGTGTGATTACCTAAATAAGCGTAGAAAGAGAATAAGGAGGTTTCAGAAAGTTAGAATTAACTAGCTCCTTGGGGCCAAACCGATTTTCCTGTCATGCACTCCTCAGTACAGAAGCCAGGAGAATAAAACAGTGCTGGCTAGAGGTGCGATGTATTGTGCTCTATATGTCAGTGTAGCCAGGATATATGGAGTTGTGCTGAGAAAGACACAAAGTCCAGACAGGGGCCCCTCTTTTCAAAAATTTCTGGCTTGATATTGAACCTTGTCACTACTGATAAGCTTGCTGGAGACTGCAGGAGAAGAGGAGGGTGTGCTGCCACGTGGTTTCACCTAGTTCAAGAAGTAAGTACCCGTAACATCTACCCTGAACCCCTAATGGTAAGTAGAGGAATGATGGTCTAGGGGTTGAGATGAAAATTTATGATTCTGGAGCTATGAGTTCAATTCCTTCCTCCGTCTCAAGGCTGATGCTTGATTTTGAGTAAGTTGCTTATCTCCTCAATTCCCATTTGTGTGAGGCAGGTAATAGTAGATTCCTGCTTCCCTGGAAATAAAATTGTGTGAGAGATTATGAGAAAATGGGAGTTTTAGAAACCGGAGGGGTAGAGAGAAGACTGAAATCTAATTGTGGAGTTGCCCTTGAATTTCAGTTACCTGGTGTTGGTAGCCTGGAATATTCCTGGGTTTTGATACTGTTTTGTTTTTTTTTTTTCCTCTCTGCCTCAGACACGTTCCCAACAGAGGCTCAGAGCGTACCTTTGCTGCAGTAACTCCTGCAGTGACAGCAAAGAAGGAGGATTAATGGCAAGTTGCTGGGGGGAGGAAGAGCTCATTTGTGTGAGCTCCCTGATAGACATCCCTATCCCTGATAGACATTGCCAAGCAGTTCTTCAGAGCATCTCAGCAGACACTCGCTCTATGTTTGTTTCAAGCCAGGCCTGACTTTTTTGACATTGGACCAGCAGGAGAATAGGAAGCTGACATGTATTTCTCTCTCTACGATATGACCATGATCCAAGGTTCCTTCAGCTGTTTTTCTGTAAAAAGTTGATCCGGTGTTTCTGCAGTGCTTTTCTATCAAAGAACAACATTTCTCAGAATCTCTGTATGCCCACCACAAGTGAAAAGCAGCTAGTTTTCAGGCAGCAGTTAGCAACCCAACAACTCCAAATGTCACCACCCTTAGTGAAAAGACATTTGATCTACCGTTTGCCCAAGGACGTTTAGAGGAAACCCCTGATGTTATGAAGAGTGCCTTGGGACTATTCATCACCAAGGCTCAGAACGAAATGCTTGTTGATTGTCACAGAAGTATATGTCAGTAAGAAAAATATTTCTTTGATGTCCCTGAGGAGTACTCAGATGCACATTAGAAAAAAAGAGAGTAGCAAGAAGATTCTCTCAAAATAGGAGGTCTATCCCCTGAATTTCTGAATCTGAAATGAACAGATTTTCCATAATTTTGTTAGTGCCATCTGTAAAAAAAAGATGAATAACTCTGCCAGAAAGAATGGCTTTGTAGAGAATGGTCATCAATCACTGGCCATTCCTTAGCTATAAGCATTTGCAAAAGAGGTAGGTAGCTTGGAAAGGAGATTCACCTTGAATGACCTGATTTTTAAAACCTTTCTTGAGTTAGACTGCACTTAATAATGTGATTTAGATATTTATTTAGTAGAGAAATAAAGATGCCTCTTCATTGTTTTAGGCATCCCAATATGATCGATCATGCAATAAATAGAATTAAATTGTGTCACAGCCGTATTAAAATCTATTCCAGCTGGTCACTTCTTCCCTTGATTATCTAACGTACACGCACTCTTATCAGTAGAGTAGACAGTAGAGACCCTCAGGTTTTGGTTCTGAGACAAAGTTTGTAGGGAGAACTATTAGCTTTTAGTGCACCAACAGGTACTATTAGCAGGAAAAAAAAAAAAAAGAGCAAATAAAAACCTGGCTGACACAGAAGGAAGGCAAATTCCATTATCTCCCATAATATCTGTTTCAGACCTTAAGAAGGGCTTGAGTACCTGGCAGCTTATTTGGTTTGGCTAATAATGTCAGCTATTTGGATCTCATTCAGAAAGTTATCAAATCCAGGGTATTTTGAAGAGCATGATGGAGAGTTTTTTTTGTAGGTAACTTCCTGTTGGTCATTCTTTCCTACTTGGAAATAGAAAAGAAACTTCAGGTGTATTGTCCCTGATGGGCTTGCTGGAGCAAAGGATTTCTGTAAGATCGTGATCTTGTTGAGATTTTACAATACAAAACTGCGATAGTTGCTGATTGAGAAGGGACAAGGCAATGCGCAGAGATTGCTGTCAGGTGACAGAAGAGCTTTAATATTGGTATCATATCAGCTCCTGCAGCCCCAGGCAAAATTGGAGTCTCCAGTGTTCAAGGCACTGTAGAACTGGGGCAGGTATATCTGGCTTAGGTGTTTAAGCTAAGTTGATCAGAAGGTCAAAGTCTGATCAAAGAGACAAAGGCCTCTCTCTCCCTGTCCATTGCAGCTGGATGTGTCAGAGGAATAATCTGAAGGTCCCCCTTAGTAGCTGCCTGGTGGTAGTGGAGAAGACTCAGGAGAGGGTGGCAGCCCCTTCTAGCAAGAGGGAAGACAGGGACGCCCCTACTGATGCCTGCGTTTTTGGGAGACATGCCATGCAATTGCTCATGGAAAGGAAAGAACGGGAAATGCACCCTTTCCTAAAACAAGTAATTAAGAACAAAAAGCGTCAAATAAATAAAAGCAAAACACCGTGTCCCTTGTTAATACCTGCCTTTTGAGTAACTGAGTGATAGTTGGAAAATTTACTGGATCTTACCAGGCTACAATGGTTCAAATTCTTGTCTTCTGCTTGCCAGGAGATAACCCTAATACTAGGTGATAAATGCAGCAGACAGAAGGAGAGGGCTTGCTAGTGGTACATGATAAAGGACATTTCTGGCCCTTGGAAGATTGTACCTCTGTAGCCATTCTCAACACTTTCCAGGGACATACTGCTTTTCCTTTGTCATCCAAAATAGACTTACACTGACACCACCATCCTTCAGCAGCCTCAGTCACTTGAGGGAAAATTCTGTCAATGGGATTGTTTCTCTGGCAGGTATAATGGATGTAGCTGGACCATATATAATTTATTTGGCTGGTAAACTTCCCATCTGCCACTCATTTACATTATTGAAATTTAGACATCAGATGCCACCCTCCCTTCCCTTTAATTTACTGTTTGACTTAGAAATAGCTGTGGTCCTCATGGTAAAGATGTATGAGGTAAACACCAGCAAGAAGCACCAGCACAGTGAAGTGCATGGTGGGCTGCCATGCAGTGGGGAAAGGGTAACGTCAGTCTTAAAAAGTACAGCACAGGTGGGGAGGGTGGAGAAGGAATTGTTCCTATCTTACACTGACTCTATTCTATATAGCCAATGTACTGGATTTATTCCAGCTTTACATAAACAGAGGTAATACCAGGCTTAGGTGCAACTGAGGGTGTCTAAATAAGTAGATGTCCAACTCTAACTCGAAAGGGGTTGCAATGCTGAAATCCTAATCTTCAAATAAAACCTATTCTCCCTGCTAGATTTTGCAAGGTATTTTAAGAAGACAAGAGCTACTTTAATGCTTTTAAGCCGCCAACTTTGGGGTTGCTTTTCCTGTTTCTTTGTCTAGCATTTTCATTATTATGCTAGACAGTAAAGAGTTAGCTAGAAATAAAGAGAGATTTGAGGTTAAATCTGTGATAGCTCTAAAATCAGGAACAATTGTGAGGTATAATTAAGTTGAAAAGGCCACAAAGGAAGAGTTTCTAATTTTAACATAAAATACACAGCTTCAGTTTAAAGAAAAAAAAAAACCAACTTGGCAAATTTTACAGAGAGCAATTGTAGAAACCACGTAAGACTCATAACTAATACATATCAATTTTCAGAAGTCATAAAAATTGATTTTTTTTAAGGACTAGCTAAAAGACTATTTTACTTTGAGTAAGTTTTCTTCAGTGTTCCAAGAACTCTAACTTTTTAGTGCATGTAATTTATTTTTTTAATAATATTTTCTCAGAATGGGAAAAGTAACACACCGGGCACTAACTTTGTGTAATTATGGATTTAGGCACTGATCATCTAAACAATGAAGTTTAGATTGACTAACATCAATGCGGTTAATTTTCACAAATGCATCACAGCTGTGTGCGTGAGTAAAGCCATGCATGCTTGCTTAACTGTAAGATGAGGGTTTAGATCTTCCACAAGAGAACCGTGGACCTATTCAGCTGTCCATTGTGTCTGTAAGCTGTTCAGTATGCTTGCTAGATGCAATGGTGATGATCAATAAACTAAAAAAATATACATAGACATTCATATTCAGTTAATCTTTGTATGATGCCTTGAAAATAAAAATGATATCGATGACGTGTAGATACAGTTTTCAGTGTTTACTGACCGTAAAGATATCCATGAAGTGAAACTGTGATTGCTTTGGTCCCCTTATTGTCAGAGGTTGGGAGGGAAAAAGTGAAGCTTCAGTGCAGTATGAAACATCTCTATCTTTGCCCATGTTAAAAGAAATGGCTTTAATTCTTATGTCGTTTTAGAAGTTTTTGATACACAGAGGAGAGAGGAAAGGAAATAAATATTTGGAATTTTTTCTAAAGTATGGTTTAGTTAGACTGCATCAAAGTAGTAATAACTGCAGAAATATGGTGTCTATCATTAAAAATACATCATTAATCACCACTTGCTGCACTACACTTCCAGAATTCTTTTTCTTAAAATACAGTGACAAGTTTAACTACTGTAGAGGTGATTATTAATTTAGTGATTAGGGTTTTTTCAGTTAATGGTGCCTGGTTTAACATGGTTTTACATACTTTATATCACTTGTACCCAGTAAATGTGATAAGTCTAATAACAGTAAATGCAGAATTCTCCTCGAAGAACAGCAGAATAGCTGTATGATTCAGACAAAGCTCAGTCCAGCCCAGGATCCTGTCACTGGCAGTGATTAAGTGGATATCTAGGAAAAAATAGAAGATTGAGACAAACATGTTGTAGTACCTCCCTGGTATACACTCCCAGCTATCGGCTATCTGGAGGTCAGATGTTCTTGTGCAGAAGTATTTATTTCTGTATTGAATAGCACTTGTTGTATTTTCATTCCATGAACTTGTCTAATTGGTTTTTGGAAATCACGTGAACTTTTTAGAATGCGTGGTATCTTGTGACAACGCCATGTATTCTCCATGGATAAATAGTCCTGTTCGTATACTGTTTGTGGTTTGCTTCCCTGAATTAAATAATGGCGTGACAAATGTTAGCAACTCTGGGTTTCACAGACCCTTCTACTGAAAAATAGTTCAGTGGTTTTTATGCTAAACTATAGCAATTATGTCTGTGCAAGTCCCAGTTAGCCTTCAGTTACCTGCATAAGGTAGTTGAGAAGTTTGATGCAAGATCTCCCAGAAACAGATATGTGCTAGCACTATCAATGCTTTAAGGAAGAGGCAGACAGCAATTTGTAACATGGATAATTGTGTTCCACTTGTTTACAGTTCCTTTTGCAACTTCTTATGTAGTGGCTTTAAAGACTCTCTTGTTTAAATTTGTCTAAATCCAGAATAACTACAGTGTTGTTTCATAGGTGTAACAGAGACCAAATTTTGCCCCGTGTAATTTTCATTCCCTGACCTCATCTGTAGCTGTCTTCTGTTAAGCAGCTGCCATGTTTCATCACAGTAATGAGTGATGTTATTCCTGCATAGCATGAGAGATACACAGCACTGAAAATAATATATTATTTTGCTTCTCAGGAAAATGATGCTCAAGCAACATTGGTATCTCAGTATGGATGCAGTTGTGCAGTGAAACAGGAATTGCGGACTTGTGTAATGTTACCAGACCCTGTCCTCTTAAATAAGTCACTTTTTGGTTCAGATGGACATACTCTGTGGTGGCTTTACCAAGTCACTAAAGGCCCTGAAGCATCCTCAGTTAACAGCTAGATAAGAGAAACTGTGCAGCTCCCTCTCCCTCTTCCGTCTCTTTTTTTTTTTGCCTTCACATTGAGAAGGAAACACATCTCCATTCATGGTTCTCCATCAGTGTGATGATGTGTTACTGACAAGGCATCAAATTTTTTTTTTTTTTCAGGTTGAATTGGTATTTCCAGTGCATAGCAACAAGAATGGAGTTAAAAAGCTCAGATAATTTTCAAGAGGACCTGAAGACGAGTTCAGTTAGCTCCTGGATGACTTTAATTTATGTGACCAACATTAACTGTGAGTGAGAGATTAAAAAGCTCATGTAGGTACTGATGTTAGCAACATTTCAACAATAACACTTTTTCAAGAGTTACTTTTTCCTGAGCAATTTCTCCACTGTATTATTTTAGAGAAGAAACATATTCTTTCTATTGTTGCCAGATGCATCAGCCACCTTAAATTCCTTGGCTATGCCTGTGTCTGCTGATCAATGCAGAAGAAAGACTAGACCTATTTATAGATGAGTCTCTTCAACCCAGTCCAGCCTATGCATTATTCTAGGCTATCGATAGAAACCCAGTAGAAACTTCTCCCCTGCAGAGTCCCTCTTGTGTGCTGTCAGTCAGCTGCTGTTCTAAATCTGCTCCTTCTTCTTTATGCGTTTTTATTCTTTCTGCAGTAATCAGCAAGTTCAGAAGTCTTGCATTTCAGCAACCGTTGCTTAAAATCTGTATACTAAATAGTCATAGACATATGTATCAATGTACAACAACTTGAGTAGCCTCAGGGACATTGTTACTTTCTGCCAACTGAAGAGGAGGAATGGATAAGGATGGCTTTGATGCCTGGCTGGTCTGGACATATAGTGCATTACTCTTCTTGACCGTTCCATCTTTCCTTCCTTTCTTTGCCCATGTATCGGGCTTCATGGTCTGGGAGATTGCTGGAGAAGTACGCTACAACCAGTCTCACCAAAATGCAAACAATTATGCACTGAAGTTTCCCTCCCTAATGGCTGAAATCCACCTCTGTTGTTGAAAGGCTCTGGAGAGCGACTGGGTTTCCTGTGGTCACAGCTATTCGGTGCCATCAGAGTAATGCAGTGTGGCAGGAACATGTTCTCTACTCTTTGTCCCCTGTGGGTTTACAATTCAGCAATACTAATTGTTCAATTAACAATATAAATGAGCTGAAGGCCTGCATTAGAATAGCAGGCAGAGTTCTCATATTCTTTATGCGTTTTCATTTCCTAATTAACCAAAGATTTTATTTTATTATAGTATGGAGGCATTGCTTACTAAACGTTTGCACCAGTAATCACTACATGCAAAGAATAAATGTTGTCCTCCTATAAACGTAAAAATTATGTCTTTTCCACCACATGTATTTGTCTAAGACAGCCTAAGATCACTGTATGGAAAAGGAGCAAGCCTTCATTACTTCACTGCAGGTGTGATGGCTGACCTTAAGTGAGAAATACTAGAAGAATAAGTAGGCAAAAAAACCAATAAGAAGGGACATGCTAGCTTTAATCATTCCCACAGAGTCAGGTTTCTCTGTCCTTCAGCAACTACCATATATTGTTTGCCATGAGACCAGCAGTTAATCAAAGAAGGTCTCCTCCATATTTGGTATGCCTGTGACTCTGGGAAAGCTTTATCTGTGGACAGAAGGACTTCTGTTTGGGAAGTTACCTGCCACAGACTCTTACTGGTGCCCAGTAGGAGCTAGAAAGAGGTAAATGTAAAGTAAGAAAGAGAGAAATGTGTAAAGAAAGGACACACCTTGAGGATAGAAAGAAACTACTTGAATCCTTTGGCCCCTGTCTGTCTGTTGCCTACCTAGAAGGGAATGTGAGAGAGAAGTGAAAAGAAGTGTAGAAAATGTCTATACACAAGTTCTCTGAGTCTGTTCTCTAAGGCTCCGTTGTTTTATTGGCAACAGAGGGAATAATCTGCACCCTCAGAACAACCCAGTTGTGATACTGGGGTTTTCTGCTGTTGTTTTCCTTAAACCTGGACTGATAACCATGATAGCATGAGTGTGGTCAGGCTACAATGAGAAGAGATATTTCTTCCTCTGTGCTATAAAATATTAATGTCTTTGAACTCCATGCTAATAAATATAAATTAATAATACTGTGGAAACCAACTGTCAGTCTGGCTTGTGTTCTGGCAAGATAAAGGAACTTCAAATGCCATTTTTGTCCCATCTGAGCATACTTGGGTGGGATCTTTACATGCAAATATTCAGGAGAGTCTAGGCTTTTTGAGTGCTGTAAAAACATGTATTTTGCAAGTTTAAATTCCTGGGCAATGGATTTTAAAAGCTATCTTGGGACTTCTGAATGCATTTCCTCAAGGGCAGTAGTGGAAGTCATGAGAATGAAAAATTGCCTAGATTCTGATGGAAATGACAGTGCTTACGCCACTTAGGACTCTGCATAATATTTGGTTAAAGCAGCCTTGCAAAGGTTAATCTTCCTCGAATGAAAAGAAAAAGATTGTCCTCAAACCCTTTAACCTGCTGTTTATTTTAAAGAGAAGTGTTTTTCCACGAACTGCTTGCACTCCGCGGAAATGGTTTACTTGCAGCACAAGCGGTGCCTGCTGCCACTTCTACTCTCATGGTACGTCTGCCTCGGTACCGTCATCATCTAGCTAGAAGACTGCAACCTTTCCTTTTGGATTTGGTCCTTAATGGAGTTGTTCCTACTTCTGTCATTTTAAGATTAAATGTTTGCACCATCCTCTACAAAAGGGTTATAACTTCAAATCATTCGGAAATCACAGCGAGTGAGGAATGCAGCTATTATGGGAAATATTTTGTATGGGCAAATGTAATCCCTGTGCTCTAGACTGTGGGCGCTTTGAGCTGATATTGAAGTTGCCAGGTCTGACATGGGGCTCGATACATGGGAAGACTTCTCCTCTGGGCCACGCTGTAGCAGCTGTAATCCTTAAACAAGAGCTTGCTCATTATGGAAGAGGGGAGAAGCTCTGATGGCTCTGAGCAAACTGAAATTGCTGCCTGTCCTGGGGTCAAAAATTGCCTTTCTGTGGTGACTTTTCAGGCTGCTATAAAAGCCAGCTGTTTGAAGAGTATTTGGAGAAAGCTGAGAGCAAACTTCTCACGGCAATCATGGGAAAGGAAGTCATTTCTGTACATTGTTGCATTCCCACTGAAATGATGAGATTACTGCTGCTGGATTTCATTGTATTGTATGAATTAATGAAGGTGCTATAGGAGCCTAGAGTCATAGATATGTCTTTTTATTATTTTAATTCTAAATAAATTTTGTAGGCGCTGCAGTACTCTGTGTAAAAGGCAAGGAAAGTGATGAAACTTATCAAGACTGCCTCCTAGCTGCAAAACGACAGCTCCAGGCAGATGAGAGTTAGTAAGAGATTTCCAAGCACTGTTTTTCTGTGATCTCAGCATCAAGACAGATACCTTTTTGTCAAATACAGCTTTTGATTTCTATAGAGTGATAAATTGATATTACCTTAGCCTAGCTTAATCTTAATTACCTGTGATTTACTTCTGCTCCCACAAAAGGTCACATCAGCCATCACCACAGGGATGAGTCTCCCATGTTGCAAAGAAAGCCCTGCAAAGTACAGTGCTTCCTAGCAGAGTGTTGCCTCTGGGAGCTGGGCTCAGAGCACCATGTTCAGAACAAGATAGCCCTATGTGGATGGAAGAGAAAGTATCATGATAAAGAGAGAGCAGCATGTTGAGACAGTCAGTTGCTTTGATAACATTTATCAGAGCTGAGTTCCTTTGCTCTGCAAATAAGGAACAAGTTCTCATAGAAAGGGCACAGAGAGATCTTTTTGGCAGAGCTGGCTGGATTTCCATTAATCAAAAGTTGTGTCCACAGGGCTGGATTTCTGTGACTCAGCTGGTTGTTCATCTCGCTTCTGCAACCCTACCCTGAGGGAAGCTTGGGGAAAGCAAACCATGTGAGAAGGAAGACACACTTCCTGAAGCCAGACAGAGTAACATCCCTGTTGTAGCCATATCCTCTTTTATTTTGCAAGGCAAATTACTTTCCCTTTAAGTGAAAATGGTAGGTTTTGTTAACTACAAACTTTACCATGATTCTATACCAGTCCAACTCCCTTGCATTGCCCACTCTATGCATTCACATCTGTACATAAAGTCAAATTGGCAGCAGTGTTGCATGAGTGATTAAGATAAGTGATAAAAACCAGAAGCTACTAACTTTGGTGAAGATCACCACTCGGGAAATACTTGCTACTTCCTGCAGTTTACCTGTTGGAAATTTCTCGTTACAAGTTGTGTAAGGTATATGCACAGGTATCCTTCCACTTTTCAAGATTTGTTAGTGGATTATTAACAGATTATTTGTAAGGTGGAAAACAGCACAGCCGCTCTATGATTTCAGCTATCCAGCTGAGCATACTTTAGACAGTTAATAGCAAATAGTCTGTAGTTCTTGTTGCTGGTAATTAATAGTCTTACAGCAAAAGAACAATTATTTTTTACTCCAAGTGGGAAAAAAAAAAAAGAATAACCTAATCAAAATATTTCCAGTGAACAATGGAACCGATGCCTAGAGAGGTTATGGAGGCTCCCTCCTTGGAGATTTTCAAAACTCAACCCTGAGCAACCAGCTCTGGCTGACCCTGCTGGAGCAGGCAGAGCTGGGCGGGATGATCTCCAAAGACCTTGTCCAACCTCAACTATTCTGTGGTTTTGTAATCAAGTAAACAGCATCTCACAGTACAAGGCCATGCAGGCTTTTGCATTGCATATTAATTGTTGATATTTGCAGGCTTAAATGCTAAAGGCTAGAATTTTGAACTCTGCATTAGTTTAAATTTAGAATACTGAATCTGAGTCAAAAGAATATGCAAGTATGAAGAACTGTAAACTTCACTCAGGAGAAGAACCTGCAGACATTTGAGTGGGGAACTGAATCACTTCTCACTCACATCAGTGAAAAAAACAAAGTAACTGTAGAGGGTGGAATCTGCTCTTTGGTGTCTAATGATAAGCAAGTTAGTTAGTTATCACCTTTCTTGAGAAAAAAACATTCAATACCAAGAATGTCAGTGAAAAAAAAAAAGTGTTCTCAGCCTCTGTGCAGGGATACTAGCTATTCTGATTTCCACATTTCAGTCTGTGATTACATGGACATGACAGAGTTAAGAGGTTTGCCGTACAAGCTACTCTGAGAAGAACAGATTGGCGCAACATATCTATTTTCTCAGCAGATAAACATGATTTTTTTCCTGGCGGGTGGTTTTGCAATTGTATTTGGGCAGTCAGCTTTGCATATGGATGCCAGAACACCTGCCACTCAAGAATATATTTATAGAAACTGTAAACTAATTAATTCCCTTAAACATCCCAGTGGTTTTTAATGACATATTATGATAGTCTGTCCAGTGGGGATTACATCACTGCTTTTCTGGAGCTAATTTGCCTACCTGCTTCCCTCTTTCCTTCTACCTTTCCCTTCTTGCTACCTGTCTCTAAAGCAAAAGTAACAAAACACTGTTCCCAAAAAGACGTGTGTCAGACCCCACTGAGGGGCCTTGCTCTGCCCATGGGCAGCTGCCTCCCTCCACATGGAGCTCCCAGCTCTGAGACTGAGGCAAGAGCTGAGCACCAAAGTCTTTTTGTGAAACAAATAGTTTCAGAAGGCGCAGTGCTGGCAGCTTGCTGCCCCCCAGCTTGGGGTCTCCGGGCCAGAAACTCCAATACTGAGTAACGCACAAGCTCCGTTGCCAGTGTTCTTACAGTGGGGGCTTTGGTAGCCTTTCCCTTTGTCTGGGTGCTCCGGTATCCAACAAGAGTGAGCTCAAACTGCTGTCCCTCCCTCGGTGACAAGGGCAAATACGCTGCTGCTTATCTGCACAAAACCTGTAGGAACTCGATACCTGTATGCACTTTGGTGCATATGCTGCCACCCTGTCAAATTTGGCAGAAATTGGCCACATTCAAGCAGTTATGGAGAGGTAAATGGACAAGCAAGCACACCATGTGGCTGTATCAGATCATTTCCCCAAGCATAGCATATGCCAGGCTAAAATCTGATTGTGTTCCTCCTCTGCAATTCCTTCAGTCATCGAATAGCTCTGTGGCTCCGTGCCGTGTTCCTTTATTTCCTGACCCAGTGTTCAAAAACGTATTTCATTCCTAGTAGGAGACCACCCCAACTCAGCTTACAAATGTGTTGTGAAGGGGCCCTCAAAGATTCTTTTTAGAGCTGTTTCATATCGCTTGACATAACTGTTAGTTTGCTGGGCTAATGTGAGAGTCAGCATCAACTCTCCAGCCTAGTGATTATGAAATTTCCCTGGGAATGAGAATATCTTGGATCTAGTCCCATTTCTAGTTTATATATTACAGAAAGGGATTTGTGAGGAGAGGGAGAAGGAAGAAGCGAGGAAGGGAAGGTCTTGAGCAGTACATGTGCTTTTGGTTATGGTACAAATGAAACTGTGCTTTTGCCTACCTATTTTAATTTCTTTCTCCGGTCTTCCAACACATACGTACAACTAGATGCTAGCTGTGTCCATAAGTGGATGCTTGACCTGGATGAGAGCTTAACCTGGCATAAGTACAATGTCAGTTTAGTTCTTAAAGACTTGGATTCAATGTCATCTTCTGCTGCAGACTTTCCATGTACTTTTGCAATGCTATTGTTCAGGAGAGATCCTCAGTTTTTTACATTGACTGTAAAGAGAGAAAGTAAGGAGACTAAATTAGCCAGCCAAGCCTGATGCCTTGAAACTAGTTGCTGTAAGGGCTTTCTTCATGTTCTCTGCAGTTTTAGTTTCTTATCTATAAAATGAGGATAATGATGAATATATTATAGGCTGTGAGTTGTTCACATAGTCCAACTACAGTAGGCGTCTACCGTGCCTACACATTACGCTTGAGCACTATATAAGCAGTTTCTATGAATTTTCTAGAATAATCTCTGTAGTAAGCTGTTTGGATAGTTGTAAAACACAATGAATAAATTACTAAGATGTGCTGACTAAGCAGGTAGCAATAACATCAGGCCCTTTACTCACATAATGCTAAAACGTCTGAGAGTTTAATCAGACATTATCCTATTATGAATGACTCTGGTTTAATTACATAATTATTTATTTCATGAATATGTTTACTTTTTTCCACGGATACAGTATTCAAGCTATAGGATTTAACAAGCCTTAGTGAACGTGGTCCCATTAGATGCATCATCTAATGGGAATGTGCCAGTTTCACCTCATTTTCACGAACTAGCAAAGGCAATTCATTGTCTTAATAACACAACTGATGTTAGTAACAATAGATTTGGCACCAAAATGCATACAGAGTCACTTCTGGGCGGAAAAGAAAGTATTTAGCTGGGTATAGCATTTTCAGAGGGAAAGATGTGTTAGTGAGTAAACTAGGATTAAGATACTTGGTCTTTTTTCTCATGTCAGTCTTAGATCTTCTGCATGACTTTGGACAAGTGAGCTGAAAATTCTGTGTTGCTGTGTTACTTAAACGTTTACTTACACCCTAACATGGTGATGTGGTATGCACAATTCTTGGCCACAGGAAGCCCCTCCTTCAAAACCAGAAAGAAAAATCAGCAGGATGCTGATTTTTACCCTCACGCCGAAATGGCTCCGTTCACTAGACTATGAGAAACTAAATTTACCCAACCACAATAACCCCATCAATCTAAACGCAGCGCACTTTTAAAGGAGAAAGTGAATATCTTTATTTTAGACATCCTTTTTTCCTCAAGAGTTTATGTGAGCAGTAACACAGGTCTGAAGCTCTCATTCCTACCTGGCATTCTTCTTCATGCTATCTGTGTTTGTATGCCTTGACTACCAAGAAAATTAAATTAAAAATGTGTATTGATTGATTTGCTTTCTGGTGTCACTCCTTATTGTTTGGAATAGTGCACATGCTCAGCGTGCATCTGTTCTGCAACACTAACAAGGAGGTGTTTTCTCATAATGTTTCTATACATAGCCCTCGGTGTTTGACTTTCTGTATACACCCTGGCTCAGCTGAGGTGCAAAATTTGTGTGCTGGATTAGCTACCCAGCAAGTGCAGGTTTTTTTCACAGACTACGACATACTTCTTCATTCACTTTTGTTCCATTCTCCTTCAGTAGATTAATTTTTCTTCCTTTAAATGTGAACTGAGAGATGAATTCTCATTTCAAATGTATTTATCCTCCTTAATGTCTTTCTAAACAAATACAAGTTGTCATCTTTGTACTTGCCATCAGTCCACAGCATAAGGTAAGGCTCACTTTGCTGGTGATTGCTGAAGTAACTTTATAATCTGCTACATTCTATAGCTGCTTTCACAAAAGAATATTGGTCGTCAATTCCATATTGTTCTGCCGTGTCTTGCATCTCTGGAGCAGCATTGTGGATATTTCTCGAAATAAGTAGAGCATTATGAAGTTGTTATCAAAGCTTTGGATGTAACTCTAAGCTGTTTGGGCTCGTTTGAGCCCTATCACAGATCCTTCAAATTCTCTGTAGTGAAAGAGCAGAACACCTTATACTGGCAAAAATTCAACTGGCTGAAGAAAAGCTGTCAGATGATTTCAATTTGGTTTCGTATTTGCCAAGTTTAAATAGTTTGCATCAAGTTTATAGGTATAAATCGATGTTTATGCCTCATGCTGAATTTCAGCATTTGACTGAAAAATGTGAATTCCTTTTTTGGCAGCCCATGCTAGAGGGTGAAATGGGAGCTTTTACACAGGATACTTCTTTGAGAGCTTGATTGTCACGTGTAACTGTTTAAAGGACCATTCCCTGAATAACCCAGCTAGATCAACAGAGGATCACTTTTGCCAGCATGCTGTGTCTGCACCATACAATACAGATAGGACAGAACTGGGGAGGACCTGTTAAAATTTTCACAGACTGAGCGAACATATATATGTAAGAGAATTTTGAATTGTAGACTTCAGGTAAAGGGCCGAATTTTTGTAACTTAAAAAAGAACAAGTGTCACTTCTGCAATTGCTCAAAATAACCTTAGTTGTTATGAGTACTTAGGCTAAGTGTCACGTTTGGGGAATTTTTTAAACTTAGAAAGGAATTTCCTTGTTTGACTTCTTCCCTCCTGCTATACATTGTACATAGTAGTTCTTAATATTAACAAGGTTCTTCCAGATATCATTTTATATTCATGCTACTTGTTGTATAGCATGGGAAGAAAAGATGCTGACTAAAATCTAAAATGCTACAGAGAAAATTAAAACCATCAAAGTATTCATTACAGTGCCCTTTCAACTCAATGAGTTGCCAAATGGAGCTAGCTGGCAAAATTGCGAGTAAACAACTTGTGTTTGAATTTTCGCACTTTCTGAAGTTAAAATCTATCACAGATAAGGTTTCGTTGCAGCAAAGAGTAGTTTCTTGCCAGCTGCTCTGTCCTCCTCCTCAGCAGTCTGCTAAAAAATTGCCATTGCGTTGGCAATCTCAGGGCTGTCGAACAACTAATAGGTTATTTCACTTACTGATACAGAGTCAGGGCCCCCTTTCTCTTTGCAGATGGTGCTTGCTTCTGAAGGCAACCAGATTTCAAAATATGAATATTCTCTGATACAGTATTTCCTTTTTTCTGCATAGTTCTCTTGCCAAGGCAACACAGCCACAAGGAGTACCTCAAAGAGACTGGATGGTGCAGTTTATTTGAAATAAAAGAGTGATCAATAGGAATATCTAACAATGGAGAATGTATTGCTTCATGATGAAGCAATTTTTAGTTCGATGCATCGAGAAATGAATGTGAAATGAAAACCTACAGGGTTAACTTAATAAAATCTCTTCAAGCCTGTGAGATCATTAGGCTCAATCAACTGTTTGACTGGCAGTTACGCATACCACTTAGGAGATGGACAGATCATGTTAACATACTGGACTACAAATACGGGTGAAATGACCTCATATTGCTTCATGATGAACAGCGAAGCTACTGCAGAGCTATCAGACAACTGGAAGAGATTTAAATAAAGACTCCTTTTACTTCAAAATGCATGTTTCAGCAGCCAGCAGACAAAAAAGCTGATGGAAAAAGTGTGACTTTTGGAAAAGACGTGGAATAGTGCAAAGTTTCATCCAGGAAACGGGGCCCAAGGGAACCAGTTGGTTCAGGTGGCTTGTTGACTCTTGGCAGATCAGCACATGCAAGCTCCATGATGCTTGGCATGAAAACTGTAGTGATTTTTTTCCAAAGGCAAAATTGCAAAACTTCGAAGAGCAATTACTGCGTTTTTTTTGTCTGTGCAATAAGATGACATTCATCCAGATTTTGGTTCAAAATGTCATATTTTGAGCAGGAACTTTACATAATTGTATTTGTTCAGGAAGCTGGCTGTCCCACCAATAAAAAATGTATTAAAAGTTCCGCTCTATCCAATGGGTCGTTCCCTGAGGTGGGGATGTTTGACTGAGAGACTGTCTCAGGCTGTTACTATTTAACCAGCGGGAGTATCTCCTGACTGATGGCAAATCAGCCCTTGTCAGTGACAAGCAGCCTATTAATTCAATTTCTTTTAAGTCTTTTTTAGAGAAGGTACTATGAAATCCAGAAAGAAAACAGCAATACAGCTGTCAGCATCTTGAATGAAAATTACGTGAATGAACTTTGTCTGTATTTCAGGGAACCAGTCATAGAAACTGTGAAACTCACTTTGAGACGAAATGTTTGTGCCAAAAGCATAAGACTTATTTTTTCTAAGTGAATCTTTTGTTATCTGTCTCAGAAACTGCATACCAATGTTAAAGACTTTTAAACAACTGTTGAATGCTTTTGTTCCACCAGCAAAGTAATATTTAGCCGTTGATTGTCAAAAGCATTTAGATAATGAACACCCATTGATTCCCCCATAAAGGAATACAGGGGAAGAGAGATTCTCAGTCCTGATTTCCAAATCCTTCCACTTAAATCATAGCAGTAAAAAGAGCATTCACAAACTGCACATTGGAGACAGCTCAGTTTATACGTTTTGTATTGCTTTTATTTTGACTTAATGGGCATGCTGTTAAGGCCAAAGTCTCGGTGGGATACAAGCTATCTAAATGGATGCAGAGAATTCTTAGGCAGGAGCTGGAGCGAAACCAAGTGGAAGGCAGGCAGGTGAGCAGGCAGTATCCTGGCTGATGCTCTGCTCTCACAAAAGAGCATGTACTCTGCACTATAGATCGAAACTCCTTGCATCCAGGTGGAAGCTTTCCATTAAGCTCCAGGGGCACTGTCGCAGGCTTTGTGTTCAAAATCGTGACCAAATTATGGACGCAGTGAATTCAGACTGTTAACAGCAGTATTCTCTCATTAGAGAATAGCCACACGAGTGATTAAAGCACTCAAAACCAGGCCTTATAGTCAAAGACTCCAGCAGACACTATGTGTTTATCCTAAGAAAGACGAGGCTAAGGGGGGACTTAATCACAGTTTGTAAGTAACTACATGGGGAGTGGCAATGTCGAAATAAAAAGCTCATCAGTCTAGCGGAAGAATGTGTAAGATGTCTGGAAATGGAAAAAGGATAAATTTAGACTAGAAATCAGGTACAAATATTTAGCAGTGAGGTTACTTAACCTCTGGAAGAACTTAAACTTGCCAAGAAGTGTGGTGGGCTTTTCACCCCTGCGTTTTGGTTTGGTTTTTGTTTTATTTTTTTTCTTACCTAGTTCGAACATAAGTCAGGGAATGGCTATTGACTGTGCTATACAGGACATCAGGCTAATGAATAGGATTGTCCCTTCTGGCTATATTATGTACGAATCCATTCTGGTGGAAGCACAGAGCACTCTGCCTCTGCAAAATCAGGAAAGGTATTTAAGTACCTGAACATGGATTTTGGCTAGAGGTAGTTGGGAATTTTTCACTGAAATGATATTCCACTGTGAAGTGTAATTTCCAAGGGGGAAAAAGCATGATAGCATTTTTTAAAGTGTCATACTTTTCTGATGCAGAATTAAAATTAAAATTACTATTTTATTTCATGTTAGTTGACCCGAATAAGAGTATTGATTTTGTTTTGACACTGATCTAAATTATAGTGCTTCGGATCAATATTAAATAAATATAAAATAAAAGAGCATTTTGCCATAGATAAATTTTACCTTTATAGAACTTATTTTCTTTTATAAGCTGGGTTTTTGGTTGGACGTGTATTCTCTAATGCATTTTCTGGAATTGTAAGACCCGCTTGACCTAATGTATGCTCTTGATGGTTTATTTTGATCCTGATGCTTGTCATTCTGCTTGCTATGGAGACGAAAGGCAAAACTGGATTGAGAGAATAAGAGATGAAGTTTAATCCTGAAATACAACTGGTAACCGAACCACTTGTTTCTAAGAAATTCAGATGTTTTAACTGAATATGTCAAAATGGGACCTTTTGACATTCCTGAGTGCATTTTGTTCCTTGGAATTTGTTCAATATTTCTATTCTGCTTCAGGATGAAACCAAGTATTGCAGAAGATTTGATTCTGAATTTTGCTCAGTTCCTGTCTTTAGATTCATTTTCTGAAAATTGTCATGAAAGACTCAAGCTCATGGCAATACCAGGTCTACTATGGTTATGCTTTTTCTTTATTACAAAACAACTTTTACAGGTGGAAGAAATGCAGATTCTGTATTAAGACATGTAAAAACAGATGAAACTTTGAAGGTCGAGCTGCCGTAAGCAATTCACACAAAAATCAAAATTCTGAAATCCCTTGTCTCATCTGGCCTCGCATATTTCACCTGGAAGGGAACACCCAGCTTTCAGTATTAGCCATTTCTCCTCCAAATTAAAAATCCGAATTATTTCCAGCTCTCCTTTAAAATGCCTTCTTTTCGTTGCCCTTGAAAACATTGTTGTAGGCCTAGGCAGGTTTGGCAATCTCTTGGGAATTAAGGAAGAGTACATTGGCTTTTAGGGAGCACAGAACATTAAGTGTTGCTGGGTTTTCAGGAGGTGCTTCCAGAAATAGGGACTTGTACTAAAAGTTTGGAGTGTAGAGACTCAGATAGTGGATACTGGACAGATGCAGGGAGGAAGAAATATGTTGTAGGATAACTGTGGTATAATATTACACCAGAGATTGGTGACCATGATGGAAGAGATTGCATAAGGAACAGTCTTACTAGAATTAGTTAAGAAAGAGGAATTCTGAGTTTTGAACATAATTTTTAAATAAATTAACATCTTTAGTATCTATTTCCTGGAGGAAAATATTCCTTCTTTTTCTTTTACTTATCCCTCCTTTTTCCTCTAAAAATAAGGAAATAAATTTAGTGAATTATGTTTTTTTTCTTGTCAAGAAAACATGGGAAGATAATTTTAAATGCTAAGCTTTTTTTTTTTTACTCAAATATTAATTAGAATGGGAACACTAATTTTTTTTCCTGTCATGCAATGTTTCATCAAGATAACGTTTGGCTATTTCTTTTTAGTTGACTGTTTCAATTATATTTAGAATATGAAAGAATTCAGAAATTCTGCTTTCATCTGCAAGACAAATTATATGACATTTTTATTGACTGTCTTGTACTTAGAAGTGTATTTGCTAAGAACAGTTCTAATGTGAAGGAAATTCTAAGATTTCAGACTTTTTTCTTTTATCCTGATCAAAGTCCTAGAATTTTGGAATACTTTATGAAGGAAAATGTTCTGAAGATTTGTTTGGACTTAAAATTATCTTCATTATCATGAACAATTTAAATGTAAAATTAATGTAAAAATCCAAATTTTTCAATTTCAGGAAAAATCAGTGATATAGAACATTATGAACAAGTTGTTGTTCAAAATTATTTCCTTTATATTCCCAGAAATCTCATCAGTCTGACTCTAATTCCTTTCCACACCTTTTTAAAAAAACCGTGCTTTTGACGTTTCATCAGCAAACAATGCACAGAATGAAAACATAGAACAATTTAGTGTGGTGAAACAGCGTATCAATCAACTCACTCACTAGACAGATTACTATTCAAAATATGTCTGGTCATATAATTAGTCTTATTTTTCCTGAGATACTGTTGACTATTATATAGTGTCCTGTGGTTCCTTGGTAAGCAACTCAGGTCACTGCTTCTCATTCAAATAGGGTTATTTTTTTGTGGTTGAACTGTTGAAGTAAAGAATATTAATTATGAATTCAGCTTTCTTCTGTTAGTGAATCATTCATGAATTAGTCTTGATTTCTGTGAATGCCATTTTTATTTGTCAGTAGTCTCTGAATATTTTCAACGAATAACTTAAAGCTTAAGGGATTTTTGAGCACTGTTTGCCTTGAGATTATTCATTGTTTATGTCAAACTATTAGACATATGACGTAGTTTAAGCAACTTGTCTGGAAGACTAGCATATTTTAATTATGGAAAAAACAAACACACAAAAAAATCAACAAAAATTGAACATGGCAAAATGCTTCAGTTCGATACACTTATTTGCAGAATGTTTAGCAGAGCATGCACTAGCCTCTAAACATTTTCCTTGAGGATTTTGTAATTTTCTCCCAAGGAAAATCTCAGCTCATTGATCAAATAAGTTGCTATAAATCAGTTACCTATACATAGTAGATTTTATTTAATGGAAGCATGTAAAATATGTAAATATGCATTTATAATTGTGTTCATACACTCTCTTTTGTGTGATAGTGTTGATTTAGTACTCCACTGAGGTGGTCTTTGGTGTTTACATTTGCTTTCTCCTGTTGTTTTGTGCCTTATTATTCATTCAAAATGTGCATTATTCAAACAATGTCCTATTGCTTTCATTTCTGCTTTACTTTCTTACTTTACAGTTAATAGAACCATGATAGTTTTGCCAATGAAGAAGTTAGACATGTTTAATTCTCCTACATCAGAACTGCACTTCTCTGTCCTCATCCCACCCCTCCTAATGCAGAAAAAAAAAAAAAAAATCAGAAGCTGTTTAGACCCAAACTTTAATTTCTAAAATACAACAAATAATGTCACTTTGAAATTAATCTGCCCAGCAGAGAAAAGGTTGGGATTATTTCCTGTTAGTTCATTTCAAATGCTGAAACTGTTAAAAAAAAAAAAGCCCACTTACAACTTCACAAATAGTTCTAGTGTCCAAACCTATTGCATATGGTATCTGCCTCAGTGTGTTGCACAGCCTGCTGAGCTCTGACTCAGTGATTTTTATAAACTCCAAGTGCTGTAGCAGGTTCAGACCGCATGCTATTATCTGCCAAGTTTGCCAAGATACATACACAGGGAGAGCTTGTGTCCAAGAACAAATCTTTGACTGGTTGACACTAAAAACCAATTCTCGAAAACATTAAAAAAAAAAAGGCACTTTCTAGACATGCAAAGCATTTGATAGATATCAGATGTTTTGAAGGATGTGCTTTGTGTGATTTATTATTTATCAGAGAATTGTATGGGAAATATCTATTGCGGGAAATAAATAACTTTTAAGTAATATGAACAAGGGTAGTATTTTTTGGTAGGGATTGGATCACAGTGGGTATGGATTTTTCACAAGTCCTGATCATTTGCAGTTACACCAGAAATCAATGGAATCTGCAGCTGCTCAGCATCTCTGTAAAATCAGACCGTCTAGGAATCTGAATAGTAACGGCAATTACGCTATCAAGGGCAAAATAACTAGACCTATAAATTCTCTTGCTTCACTGTTATTCTCTGAAAAGTGATTGTCAAAAAATGGTATCTTGGGGATTTCTGTTTTAATGTAACTCAGTGACTTTGTAGCTCACTTGTTCCATTTCAAGGAAAGAGTGCATTCCCGTTATACCAGAGACCTGAAAGTTAATCTCTTCTTTTTCCTTTTTTTCCTCACAAGCATCATCAGTAAAAGTTTTGGGGGATCAAATTCTATCTCATAGGTGCATCAGCTATTGCTGTCCTGTTACAAAGGAAAAGAAATATAGGACTGTAGTTAGTGGCACAACAATCTCATGCTTTTGTGAAAAATGATAAACGCCGTATTGAGCATGTAAGCAAGAGTAATATTTTTAACACTCATGGCGGAATTCTCGCACTGTTCAGAAGTGATGAGGCAACGGCTAAAATATTCCATCTAATTCTGGGTACTGCAGCTCAGCAAAGGTTTGGATCAGGAGAAGAGAATCTAGAGAAAAGCAAAGAAAAACTTTAATTGTGAAATACTGAAGGAAATGAGTTGTTTAGTCACTGCAAGTTGGGAGCAGGCTGCCAACAGGACCGTGCAGGTAGAGCTGATCCTACCTGGGGAAAGAGAGTTTACCTTTTTAGGTCCTTCCCAGCCCTGTGTTCACTGATTGCATGGTTACTCTAGAAGAACCTTCCACAGATCTTGTTGGCTTGAACCTAAATATTGAAAAAGAGATGCAGCACAGCAAGGAGGAGCGGAATCTGTCCCTTATCCGAGCCTGACTTCTCTCCTCGTCCACTCTTGCTGCCCTAACCGCTTACCTGCTTGCCACTCCTGAGCAAGAACATTTTCTCCTTTTGCTTCATTTTCTCACGAGAAGTTTTGAAAGGGCCTGGCTGTATCCTTAATCTGCTTATGCTTGGCTTTCTACTGAAAGAAAAAGACACCAGAGATATAGGACCCTTAAATCTGGACAAGAAAACTAATTTCTATACTGCTCTGAAATGATAACAGCAGCTCTGTTCAGATGGTCCTGTTTCAAAACCTGTTCTGATAGAGCTGCCTCCTGTCGATGCTCAGTGTGATCAAATTTCTCACTTGCAGACAGTGAAGGAAAACAACAGTGTGTAGCGACAGACTCTCTGGCAACAGTGGAAGATCCTTAGTAAAACAAAATAAAAGTTGGAATTCCTATCTCAAAAGGTTTCATAGTAGCACCTATTCTGAACAGAGATGTAACCCTGAAGATCTGAAGAATGTTTCTAAATTAATAACCTAGGCTGAAGGGGAAGGGATTGGGTCAGCAGAATTTTGTCATTAATTTCCTAGCAACTCAGAGCATGGTGTCTTTTTCAGCCCAAATTTCCCAGTGTTTCAGCATTTCAAAGCAGTCCTTTTGAACTAGAATACCTCAACAGTAAAAATAAATAAAACCCCCACAACTTTCATAAGTGGGGATCTTTGTAGAAACTGAATCCTTTGCCCGCAAAGTTTCAGTTTTGATGAGCCAACAAAAAGTTTCATTGTTGAACTCTCTGACTTTGTTCTAACCCAAGAAACTTGTTTGAGTAAAATAGTAGACTATAACACTGGCTGATGTACAGGCGCCCTCTTGACAGTGCGTGTGTTTGTCACCTCATTCCCTCCAGTGGATGCCTCGCCAGCAGGCTTTTGATTTCCAGATTTTTTGTTGCAAATTACAGCTCTCCAATCTCAGCTTTAACCCTGTCTCTGTCCTTTTGTATTATCTGTATTCTTTTTAATTAGGTGGCACAATTTATTCCCCTTAAATCAGTGTGATGTGGTAAAAGGTCCATACTCAGTGCAAAATTTTGTTAGGAAAACGGCATTTGATTCCCAATAAATCGTGTTGTCCTTTCTTTGTCATGGTGCAGCCTGTGATAGTTAGGCAACATCTTTGCTGACTTTGTGCTTTGTTATGACAGCTTGTTTGTCCCTCCCAGAGACAGATATCAACCTTTTCCTCATCCATAGTTATTCCGTGGCATTTCAGAATTTAAACGGCAGCTGTGTTAAATACACGCAGAACCTCTCCGCACCATTATCGGAGAGACCTCTCCCTCTGTGTAACGATACTTGTTAAATCAGGATCATTTAGCTGTCTCTGGGCTTGGCCTGCAACCCTCTGCATATTTGGTTCATTTCAGGGAGTGTGCAAATGTTACAGGAAATCTCATTCCTAAGTAGCATTAATACAGAGCATGGTTTTACTGCCCTGTTTACAGGATTCTTGTATTTCTTATTGAATCAACTGATAAGAAGGAAGGGCATGGAAGAAAGAAAATATAATGCATGTACATTCTTTCACCATAAAGAATGCGTTAAGCAAAAAAATCCCAGCCACAGATGGCTCCAAAATAGTATGGGACTCTGACAGTGGGCTCTCTGTTTAGGGAAGGGCTATCTTGGTGAAGCCAGAATTATTTCTATGGGCTTCCCAAACTTAACTTGGAATTAGGATGCAGATTAATCAGCAGCAAGTACCCAATCTGAAAGAAAATAATTTTTGAAAATGTTTTCCAATATTTCCCATCCTATTGTATTAGGTTATGTTGTGGTTCATTGGGTTCCATAGCATCATGTTGAATATAAAGGCAATATTATTTAATGCAAAGTGACTTGGGAAGAGTGGAGGAAATGCAGAACCATGTTGTGAGTCCTAAACAAAACGTTTTTTGTTACTCAGAAATGGGGAAGGCTTCTTTTTCATGCCATGTTAAATAGATACCATGAAGCTGCTAGCAGTAGTTCACTGAGTGCAAATACATTTGAGCACTTGTTGGATCTGGGCTTCACAGGTTGCTAGCACATAAAATGATTTACACGCAACCACTGTGCTTCTGCCAGTTTGATTAGAAGACTGGATACGATACTCCTAATTATGAAGTGAGATTACTAAGAGAAAATCCTGCTGAGATCCCATTATGATGGATATTGAGATAGTGAAACAATTACAGTGGTAACCCATATGAATGTCAAAATAAATGAATAAACTCTTGCCAGTGGAAGTTATAATGCTGTTAAACAAATGAGATTAAATCCTGAAAGCAACCAACACATTAAAATGTGTCAATTCTGCAGTCCTGACCAAAGTAAGGAAACAACTGAAACTATTGAAACAGTCTGCAAATGCATTTAATGGGTGTCAGAGCCACAGCTTATTCTAGACCTGCATGTGAATTGTTCTAAAATGGACCATCTGGTACAATTATATGCCTCGTTTCATTGTTCTGCACCTTTCATTTCTATAATTGTTAGAATAGAACAGATCTAGAGTGATGAAGCATAAGACAATCTATTATCTCTACTCCTAGCAGCCTGGCACAGAAGGTGGGTGAGGCTATCTAAAATAACTTCCAATCATTAGCCTTTATCAGCTTCAATATAGACTTCCAGGAAAGTAAATCACTGTGGACCAGATCATCAATGCCTTCATTGAGCGGAATAAAAGCAGCTGTACATATACTGTGAGGAGAAGATTCCTGATGTCTGTTGAATACCTCCTCGCGCTCACTAGCCCTTGTCCTTGGCGACTAAGCTGGTCAAGGGGCTGGAAAATAAAACTTATGGGGAGCGGCTGAGGGAGTTGGGGCTGTTTAGCCTGGAGAAGAGGAGGCTGAGGGGAGACCTGATTACAGCCTACAAATACTTGAGAAGGGATGGTGGGGAGGTGGGGGAAGGGCTCTTTACATTAGTGATGGGTGATAGAACAAGAGGAAATGGGTATAAGCTTAGTCAGGGGAGATTCAGGTTGGATGTTAGGAAGTATTTCTTCTCTGAAAGGGTTGTCAGCCACTGGAATAGGCTGCCCAGGGAGGTGGTTGAGTCCCCATCCCTGAATGTGTTTAAGAATAGGGTGGATGATCTACTTAGGGATATGGTTTAATGGGGATTAGGGACGGTTGGACTCGATGATCTCTAAGGTCTTTTCCAACCTAGAAATCTATGAGATCTATGAATAAGATGGCATCCATGTTTTTGAAACCTGTTCCCACAAGTTGAAGCCAAGTGTTTGTAGAAGGCACATTGCTTTCTAAGATATTTTGTTTTTTTTCTCATCCCATTAATCTGTTATCATGTGATGGAATGTGTTGGATTGTAGTATTATAAATATTTGGGAAGAGGTTCAAACACACCAGTCTGACATTGATGTAACTCTTCTCTAGAAAATCAGTTCCAGATTTACTTCGTGAGGGAGAATCAGGAAGCCAAAAAGGTTCAGTTTTCAACATCCCACTAATTGGCGTAACTGGAATGTAATTGTGAACTTTTAGAAGTCTTAGGACAAATGGGACATGAAACATCCTCTCCCATTCCACACTTGCTTTCTGTATGATTTACTCAAACCTAGGGAGTCTTAACGCGATGGGGTGCATGCTAATTTTTCATTAGAATTCCACTGCAGGCTAGCTCCTGATTAAGACCAAATACTGGGATTTTCAGGCACGTCGGGTTCTAAGGCAATCCTTGAAAAACCTGGCTGGATAACCGCAGTTACCCAGGTTCCAGTCAGGTGCTCAATCTTGTGCCTAATGGGAAAAATGCAAGCAGTAATGCTGATGGCGGTGGGAGTAGCCTTGTATTGTATCAGTGTTTTGCCACTCTTGCAGACTTTATCCAGCATCTAGCCTGTATCTGCAACTCACGTTTGCAAAACCTGGTTAGACAACCCTCCAGACATTATAATTTCAAAGAAGATGCACATAGTTTTTGACAAGTAGCCCTTTAGCACTGATATATTCAGAATCAGAAAACTGGATGGTTTAGAAATTCTCATATAAAAATTCTGTAGGCATCTGAGATTTTAGGAGGCAACCAGGTGCTTTGAGAATGCCTTTTGTACTTAAGTGATAGTGTAGGTACCTGAGTTATATTTCTAGAAATGGCTTATATTAATTAATTGAAAAACTGAGAAGTGTAAATACCTTAAGGGTTAATGTTACAGCAACTTCAATTAATGATCCAAGACAATTCTGCGTAGTTACAAACCATTATAAAGAAGATGCAAAACAGCCGTTATATGCAGTCACATATAATAGTGTTATTTAACATGTGACCCAGCGGCTTATGTTATCTTGTGCAGATGTTTTCAATTGAAATAAGCACATAAAACTTGCCATATCCTGGCACAACTGGTAGAATGTTATTTCTGCAAGAAAAATAAATTCTGTGCTGCACAGACATTTCATCTGTCACAGCCATGATCCATAAAACTGGAAAACTTTTCTCTACTGAAAACCTGCCTAACTGAAAAAGAATGAAAGCAAAGTGCATTTTTCACCTTTATCTTTTATTTCTAAATGTCTCTGACATTAACATATACAGGTGTTGGATTTCTTTATATAGTAAGAGTCCAAGTACTGTGAATTTTGTTGCAGCTGGTTTTAAATAAGATCTCCTCTGAAAAATGATGTGAATATAAATACTAGAGCTCTGTTCCCCTCCTATGTGAACCAAATTGACGTGTAATTAGTCTAATGCTATATAAAAGGCAAATTATTAATTACATGACTATTAACAAAGTGAAACATTGTAGTTTTTCATCTGCTTTAGGGTTTTAGGTCCAATGTCTTAGAGTCCAGCTTTGAGAATGAGTTTTTGCATCAGCAAAATTCCTCTTGTAGTTTTAAATGAATATGCTCCTCACACTTTCTCCCTGGCTGCCTGTTCCATAGCCTGACCCATTATGGAGTGGATCTCTCATAGAGATGCAAGTGACTGCATTTTGGAGTGGGTAAAATTAAATGTAAGTAAGTATTCTGCAACAAAATATTTTTTTTAGCATTTTAGGATCCTTCTGAAATAAAGGTAGTGTTTAAAAGATAAAGAGTTATTTTTAGTTATAGGTAGTAATAATACTATTTACTTGAAATGATTGCTTATATTTTATTAGACAATTGTCTTACTATAAAACATCGATAGTGAGTTATTTAAATACAGCACTAGTCAAATATCAGACATCTTTGCTCTTAATTATTTTGTTTTATCCCACTGGAGCAGTAAGCAGCTGTTACAGCCAGCTCCTCTTCAATAGTAGAGACGCTTCAGTGTGCTAACTGTTAAATTCTTGGATTTATGGGAACTTAAATCAGGATGTGTGAGAGAATGGGAGACAATAGTGTAAGTGTGGTATTGGAACTGATGAACTTTTCGCAGAAACGCAAGCTAGTTGGACATAAAGCCAATCTTTTTTTTAGCCTTTTCTGCATCTTGCCAAGTCTATCTGCATAAGAAATGATGGCACACCCCTCTCCCAGTGAGATTTAATGGTGAATCCTGCCTTTGGAGAACAAAAGACAAGCTATGATTTTTGTGTCTGGAAGGGGGTTACTACCCGCTTCTGCCTACACTTAATTTGTCAAATCTCCCTTTTAATACATTGAAGATAACATTTACCTACAATACAAAGAAGGTTTTTTCCCCAACTTTTCTTTAAGATACAGAATAAAAATAGACCCAGATACTAACTAGAGAGTACAATTCTTTGAAGCAGAAGTTATTTTTTCCTTTCTGTTTCTGCGCAGTACCTAGGCAATGTGATCATGAGACACAAGTCGTGAAATCACACTTGTTATCACATTATTATTATAATCTAGAATCCACACAGGCTTTATAAGACTGTAATATGATGACAATATATAGGTGACCAAATGACCCAATATAGATTGGGTTAGGTGAAAGGTCTGAATGGCCCAATATCCTGTTACTGACAAGGGTCATTAGAAAATACTTGTAGTACAAAGAGACAGAGTTCATAAGAAGGTATATTGGTATCTTTGACTTCAGGTTGGTGCCCTCTTGCCCATTCTTGATTTTCTTGCTTTATCTGCTCCATAAAACAGTTAAAGAGAGAGGAGCAGGTGAAAGAATTAAGTGGTTAGTTTTAACCATGTGCTTCGTATTCTCTCCTTATCCTTTTGTTGCCCTCTTCCTCCAGAGATACAGAATCATGTGTGGAGTATTAGTACTCCTGCCTTTTTCTTGTAACTTTAGCCCGGCTCTTGCATGATCTGGTGATTTACTGAAAGCTCTGGTTTCTGGACTCAAATGAATAGGTAAGGAAATCTATGCTTTTTAGTAATTTTCTTTGGACTGGGTTTGTGGAAAGAAAATCTCTGAATTCTAACCTAAGTGTATTTTTAAGATGCAAAGGCCAAAAGACAAGTAAAAAGGCAAGATTTATTGGGGTTTTTGCCCACCTTATAAATTTTAGGGGCAGTGGAAATGTTTGATTATTTTTTTTTATTGCATTACCAGTATATTTTTCCTTTTTGGAATCTGCCTGTCCCCTCTCACATGTGTGAGTCAGTTAAAAAAAAAAAAAAAAAAAGGCTTGTGGGAACAACTTTTAGAAGATCCAAAGTGAAGAGTGAAAGGTGAAAAGTAAAAGGAAAACATTTAGAGCAGAGATTTTAATGACTAAATAGATACCTGGATGTGTGCAAGGTAAGGCAAGGAATGTCTGTATATCACAATGTAATGCAATGCAAAAAGATATGAAATCCCTTTAGAGAATCTAGATCAGGATATAGTAACACTTAAGCGTGGAGCTCAGCATGGGATAATTTACCCTGCCAAAAAGTTACATGAGTTAACTAAGGCTGAATGATATTTTTCTGCACTACTCTGCAGCACAGGCATCTGCAGGCTATAAAGTTATGATTTGGTGATGAAGCCTTTATTTTTACAAATTACACCTCATTTCATGCGTGTGTTCTCTTGCTGGCATTGGTGGCTCTGGCCTGAATTGCCACGCTGCAACGATGGCATGAAAACGTCAGCGCTCAGCCCGATCCCTCTCTCCTGGTCGGTTTTATCTGAAGAGTCGTTTGGATAGCTGTCGCTAAGGGAAATGCACTGCAGGTGTTAACAAGAATTTGCAAACCTCAAGTTGCCCTGTAGCCTGCCTACCTTGGGAAGATACCCAGTAGATCTTGGTCCAGACTGGCTAAAACTGAATATTGATGTTCTGGTGGCGTTATCCTGGGGTTTTGGAGGAACTGAGACAATTTCTGGTTGAAATTCTTCAATGAGGTTTGGAAGCGTGAAACACGTAGGGGCTTGCAGGGGAAAGCTGCTTGAATGGTTATTTGGATTTCAGGTTCAATGTGGGTCGTCTGCCTGAGCTTGTGCTGTGGCTCTGTGCTTCAGGTCAGGGACAGGTACTAATGAAAGCAGTGTTACAAGCCCTCGTGCACATCAGTGTGACGTAAATATGAGTGAGTACGGACTGCAGATCAGGTCGAAAATTCCCATGAGTCTGTATCTGCCGTTGTGCTCACCTCAACATCTGTGACAAGAATTTAGATTTGACATGTCCTTGAGTTGCAGAAAAAAATTACAGTCAATGTGAAGCGAGGCAAATCTAGAGGCAGCTGAAAAAAAAAAAAAAAGAAAAAAGGCTTATCTGAGTGTTTACTTGTAGCTGGGATTTAAATCCAAAGATCCCTAGTTCTGGAGTTTTCCTAGATTAATTTGTTGGGCAATGGTTTGTCAATGTTGTCAATGGACACAGAGCCACTTTCAAACTTTCCTGAATTAATGGGAAAGTATAAATGAAGGAGATCCTTTTGGGATAAGCTCTGAGGATGGTGAATGTTCACCATCCCTCCATTATACAAAAAAGGGGAGGTTTGTGGTGAAAGCACTGCAAAACGTAAGCAAGAATCAAGCCTCTATTTCTGGCAGTACTAGTGACCTCCGTATATGTTGGTTTTGAAGGAGAAATTTGTAGTGTGCTGTTCCCTTTCTTTGCAGTGGGAATAATGTAGTTTTTCCTGCCTAATAGGTGTGTTTGGGTAATTGCATTGAATGCTCAGATGCCACGGTGATGTGGCACCTCAGAGAAATCATTGCAAATAATTTAAAAAGCCTGAAGATATGTTATTCCTAACTGAGAAATAGCAACTATTTAAAAAATATTAGGGCTTATCAGTTCAATGCCATGTAAAAAGCCTGTTAGAGGCGTACTCAGAAGATATTTTTCATAAGGTATTTGCAATAACATCCATTAAAGAGCAAAGCCGCTCTTCTCTGGCAGGCATGAGTAGCCAAGATTGTCACACAAATTTCTTACTTCTCCTCACCACCTTTGAGATGCAACATTTTGCCAAGGGTACATCAAGAACATTTGGTCATTTGCAGTTTCCCTTATCAAATGGGCTACCAGTGACACAGGAGCTGTTGACTTCTAGCATCAGGATTTAAAAAGAATTTCCATTCCCATTGAGTTAACTTGAACAGATAAACCATTGTTTAATGAAATGTTGTCAAGATAGATGCAGTTTTCCATCTCAATATGAGAGGAAAGTGTAGGACTACCTTCATAGCTTCCATGTCCATATCCAGATTGATGGGTAGAAAGCTGTCCTGTTTTCGACTGGAACAGAGTTTTTCTTTTTACTAGCTGGAATAGCTCTGTGTTTTGGATTTAGTCTGGAGTTTGTTATGAGAAGAATGTTGATATAGCACACTGATGTTTATAGGTGGTGCTGAGACATCAAGGACTTTTCAGCTGCCGTGTTCTTGCCAGCGTGCAGGGGCACAACAGGCTGCGGGGGAGCATGGCCGGGACAGGGGGTCCACAACTCCTGACTTGTGATTTGAATTTTGATTTAGGATTGAGGTCTGAATTGGCCAGTGAAGTATTCCATATCATGCAATGTCATGGCCAGTGCATAGGTGAGGGTTGACTGGGAAGTTAGAATATCTCTCTCTTTTGGGGAACTCTCTCAGACTTTTGGAGAGCACTCTACCCGCCCCCTACCAAGCCTCTCACTCTTCCAGGATTGCAGTGTAGGGGCTTACCTGTTTTGGGATCACTTGACAGGACAGGACAGACATTGGTCACCACGTGATGAGCAATTACATTGTGCATCACTTGTTTGTATATATTATTATTGTTATTTTTTTCATATAGTAGTATTATTTTATCATTTTATTTTATCATTATTACTTTTAATTTTATATTATTATTATTACTAATAAATTGTTCTTATCTCAACCTATGAGTCTCCTTCACTTTTCTCTTTCCCATTCCTCAGGAGGTGGGGGAGGCTGAGTGAGCAGCTTCCAGGTGTTTAGCTGCTGGCCAGGTTAAACCACAACAGAAGCTGACATGGATGTTATGAAAAATGAACTTTCCTTCATGTATGTTTTCTGGTTTTTGAGGGGATAGGGGTATTATGAAGCTGTTAAAACAAAAAGCTGAAGTAATCCTTTTACTCACAGCTGGGGTATTGATAAGAGCAAGAGCAGCATGTCCTGCGTTTGGCTATTGAAAGCTTGTGCTGGAGATGAGATCCAACGTTGTGGCTTTCTCCTGTAGTTGCTCAGGCACGACAGCATTGCCAGTGCTCTGTATCTGTCTAGTTACTTACAACTTCATTTGATGTCCTCACTTCCATGTCTTGTCCATCCTGTAGCTCCATTCCAGGCACAGATTTATCGGGGGCAAAGAGGTATCTGCCACTGTGTTCAGAGCTGAACTTGACATCAACTTATGTGGATGTCAGAGGCAAGGACATGCTGCAGGAATTTTTTTTATCTGCTTGGCAGGAGAGTTTCCACCCTGATGGAAAACTCCCTGTAATGGTGGTGTTCTTCTGAGAGAGGGAATGCATCCTGATTCAGGCTACTGGTGGCTCAACAACACTGCTGCCAGCCTCAGGGGAGCATAAGCCCTGCTGCTTCAAGGTGACAGAGATTTCTGCCAGGGCATCCTGCCAGTGGATTACCTTCAGCATTTCAGAGATTTCCTATTGAAGAAACACCCTTGTAGGCATTTTTTGTATTTTTTTTTTAATACCAGAGTTTATTTTCCTTTTGGTGTTTCCCACTACTCCACTCTTCCATTCCCAATCTCTTTTGTTGCTTAATGATTAAATGATTGTCAAATGGGAAGAGGATTTTTCAGCACTTTTGTTGCCATAGTGACTGGATGTGAGGGCCAGAGAAGGAATAGAATTTGAGCATCAGAAATAAAATTGAATCAAACTACTTTTACTATTAGAGAACTTTGCCCACAATTCACTTTTCTCCAATGAAGTTATTTTTGTGCAAAGGAAAACAAACTCTTGTGGGGAAAAAAGGGGAGCAAAAGAAAACTTTTAGCTTCTTTACTGCATCTGTTTACTGATGAATTTTTAAGTTGTTTTTTTAAGGTAACACTTTGGGACCATGTTTAGACTCAGTTTTTATTTGATCAGACTCCTGTGTCCCTTTTAGTTTACTATTTGGAGGGGACTTTCTTTCAGCACTCTCAGATTTGTATATTGTACTGGGGAATTCAAAATTACAGTCCTGGGCTGTGACATTTTCTGCAAGCAAAACCCACGGCTACATAACCAGCAGTGCTTGCACTCATAAAAGAGGGGGTCCGGGGGAGGAGAAGCCAGATGAGAAGCACTGTAAAAGGTTCCTCACTGCCTCGTATTACTTTCTTTAATGCTTCTTTTTTTCCTCTCCTTGTTTGCAGTTATGTCTAGTTTGAAGATGGAAAAAGCAGCCATGGAATGGTTTTCTTGCTTCATCTTCTATACAGGAGATTCTATGGAGAATCTTTTCAATGAGCTCCACATCAGCAGAAAGGGTGCTGATTCAGGGCACAAAAGGGCTCAGAGCCACAAAAAGACTCAGAGCCATCTAGAGAGGACTTGGCTCTTGGCCTCATCAACCCTGAAAGACTTCTATTCCGTTTTAGAGGTGTACTTACTGTCGCTGTGCTTGCAGACCATGCAGAATAAAATCTCCTGCCCATCCTTCTCCACAGCCTCTTCCCAGGTAAGACTTCTATAACTAGAAAAGTGTCAAGGCTTCAGCATGAGTAGAATTGTAGAGCTCTGAGAAGGTGTATCAATTCCAGCTTGAAGGTTCAATGCCGTCATTGGTAGGCATACAGCTCCCTGCCAGGTGGCTAGGAGGAAGATGACAATGTTGTAGAGCAACTTGCCTATTCTCCTAAATAATCTTCCATTTTAGCTTTTGCTTTTTGCTTTTTTAGGTGTGTTTTTGATTTGTTTGTTTGGTTTTGTTTGATTAATTATTTTTATTAAATGTACTGAAATACTATACAGGGTTAAACTGTTTAACGATGGTAGGTAATATAAGCATCCGTTTGCTTTTATATTCTCAAGTCATGTTTCAAAATAGTTCAGAGATTGCAAGCTTTAATTCCAAAATAAAAATTTGGGGTTTAATTTTTGTAATCAAAAGTAATGATTTAGGTAATTCTAGGAGGGAGGGGTAACCATCTGGATGTTGGTTTGTTGTTTTTTTAATATCGAAATATGATTAGCTATACCATTCTCCCCCTTATATTTCACTGCTAATTATTATTCTTACGCATCTGGGTAGAAATGAGTGCATAGATAGAGGTTTTGGTAGAAGGCATGAAAAGATTAGGTCTTGAGGATTAAATGGAAACACAGATGGAAAGTCAGGACTGGACAATTATTTTCCCACTCACTTAGTCTGGGTGATGTCTTTGTCAGGCATGCAGTGTTGGAATAGTCGTGATGGGAACTAAATTAGCTGCTTCCTCTTTCCAGCATGAGGAATTGACATGTTGAATATCACCCAAGGGAATGGGATGGTTTTTAAGGTTTAGGACCTGGCAGTTAATGTGATTTTTGGAGTATCTAATTGACAGGAGTGAGGGATCTTAATATTTCTCTTCCCATGGAAACCTTCTTTTTCTTTCTGCAGCCCTGATTCTCTAACTGACTAAATACTGAAAAATGTTGAAGTTAAGGCAAGGGTAATCAGACATGTTATTGTTACTTGTCATTAAGTCATTCAAGCTTGTTTGAAAATTACCAGACTCTGCCCAGCTGCGATGTTGAACTCCAAGCAGTAGGCATTCTTTACTTGTATCAGGGAAACATTCTCAAAATGCTGTTCCTGGGCAGATGTCTCATTCTAGGAGGCACTGGTACTCCCTTTTGGATGTCAGGCTATGGCAGAAAATCCTGTCTGGGTAGGTCCCCCAACCCCAGCCTTTCCTGACCAATTTTTTGTTTCCTGGGCTGAAGTTGTAAATTTTTCATTCTAACATTCAGGACAGAAGGATTATACCTTAGCAGGAGATATGACTTTAGCTGATGCTTTTGTTTGTGTCTTCCAACAGTGAATTATTTCCTTTTTCTCTGTGAGTCATATTATTGGCTTGCTGGGACAGTTATAGCTAGATTCATCAGAAGTTTAGTTTTGACTTTTTTTTTTTTTTTTAATAGGTGAGGTCAAAGACAAAAAGGATTGCCTCCTGTCTTGCATTTATATCTAAAAGCCTCAATGGGCATTGTTTTGGTTAATGTGGTTTGCCTAAAATGTGGGTGAGTTTATGTTAGGTTCTGCATGTCTGCGCTTTTTCCACATCGCTGGTTCCTCATTGCTTCAATATTAATAGCAACTGTCATGCAAGAGACCAAAAAGCATCTTTAATGTATTCTGGTGAGCTCTCTTTGTGGCTGCGTTGAGCTTTGAAATAGTTACGCTCTTACTTCTGGCGGAAATGAGCAGTTTCGTAAAAGAGCAAAATAATAAGGAAATAAGCCCAAATACTCTAGCCATCTCTTTCACATACTTAAGAATTTACTTTATTCTGGGTATTGCTGTTTAAAACAACAGTATTTTCTTGCCTACAGTTTTTTTCTCTCGTTTTATCTCATTTTATCATTTTTCTTTCTCTCATTTTATCTCATGATAGGCCACTAGCCATCATATTTGAGAGGTCCTGGCAGTCTGGTGAGGTTCCTACAGATTGGAAAAGAGCAAACGTAACCCCCATCTTTAAAAAAGGGACCAGGACAACCCGGGAAACTACAGACCAGTCAGCCTTACCTCTGTGCCAGGTAAAATCATGGAACAGATTCTCCTGGTAGCTGTACTAAGGCACACAAAAAATAACCAAGTAGTTGGTGACAGCCAACAAGGCTTCACTAGGGGCAAGTTGTGCCTGACTAATTTAGTGGCCTTCTACGACAAACGTTGACGTGAGTAAAGAAACGGATGTCGTTTTCCTGGACTTGTGGAAGGCATTTGACACTGTCCCACGTGACATCCTTGTCTCTAAAATGGAGAGACACGGATTTGACAGATGGACCGCTCAGCGGATAAAGAACTGGCTGGATGGTCGCACTCAAAGAGTTGTGGTCAATGGTGCGATGTCTAAATGGAGACCAGTGTCAAGCGGTGTCCCTCAGGGGTCTGTTCTGGGTCCAGTGCTGTTCAACATCTTTGCCAGTGACATGGATGATGGCATTGAGTGCACCCTTAGTAAGTTTGCCAATGACACCAAGTTGTGTGGTGCTGTGGACTCACTTGAGGGAAGAGACGCCATCCAGAGGGACCTTGATAGGCTTGAAAATTGGGCCAGTGCAAACTGCATGAACTTCAACAAGTCAAAATGCAAGGTCCTTCACCTGGGTCGGGCCAATCCTAGGCACAAATACAAACTGGGCACAGAGTGTGTTGAGAGTAGCCCTGAAGAGAAGGATTTGGGGCTGTTTATAGATGAGAAGCTCAACATGAGCCGGCAGTGCGCTCATGTGGCCCAGAAGGCCAACCACATCCTGGGATGTATCAAGGGAAGTGTGGTCAGCAGGTCAAGAGAGGTGATTCTCCCCCTCTACTCTGCTCTTGTGAGACCCCACCTTGAATACTGTGTCCAGTTCTGGTGTTGCCACCATAAGAGAGACATAGATTTGTTGGAGTGTGTTCAGAGGAGGGCCACAAAGATGATCCAGGGACTGGAACACCTCTGCTACAAGGACAGGTTGTGGGAGCTGGGATTGTTCAGCCTTGAAAAGAGAAGACTTCGAGGGGACCTAATAGCTGCCTTCCAGTACCTGAAGGGAACTTACAGGAAGGCTGGGGAAGGAATTTTTACAAGAGTGTCCACTGATAGGACAAGGGGAAACGGGTTTAAGTTGAAGGAGAACAGATTTAGGTTAGATCTTAGGAAGAAATTCTTCAGTATGAGGGTGGTAAGACTTTGGAATAGATTGCCCAGAGAAGTTGTGGATGCCCCCTCCCTGGATGTGTTCAAGGCCAGGTTGGACAGAGCCTTGAGTAGCCTGGTCTAGTTGAGAGGCGTCCCTGTCCATGACAGGGAGGTTGGATTAGATGATCTCTGAGGTCCCTTCTAGCCTATGCCATTCTATGATTCTACAATTCTATGATTTTCTGACTTTATATGGACATAGAAATAAAAAGTTGCTACATAACACTCTGATCTGCTGCAGTGATTGGGTTGACATGATGACAGTTTGGATCCCAATAGCTGCTCTTGAAAATGTGGTTGCCTTGCAGGTTGTCAGACCCTGAGCGTACAGATGGATGTCTGATGTTTATTCTTGTCTAATTTCAGCTTGCATAGGCAAATATGTGCCTCCATTACAACACACACTACCTGGTGGATGCAGGAGGTCATGTGTCTGAGCTGTGCAGAATTTCTAAAATTCTTCAAAACTGTGGAACTCTCTGTCTAGGAATTACTTATCCATCTGTGTAAGAGTCCTCAGCAGACTGGTGATTTTAATCATTGGCAACAGGGACGGAAATTTCCCATTTTCCTCTGCCTTTCACTGAAGGATCATCTGGAGCTGGAGTTTGCTAAAGAAATCCGGCACTGAAAGCATGTTGCCACAGGGCTTGACACACTACATTTCAAAGAGCCGCACTGCTCTACATCTTTATTGCCTCTCTTTTTACAGGTCAAGACAGCTACAGAACACTGCCTGAAGTGACAGTGATGAATTATGTAGTATTGCTGTTAGTGTGAAATGGAGTGGCTATAACATAATATGTGAGCATCTTAAAAACATGAACCAATTCACCAATGACAGATGTCGTGATCAACATGTGGAATTAAAGTAAATAGCACCGTGGGTAAGCAATCAATGATTTGCAACAATAAAACTTTGTGATGTGAGTATTTATATTCTCTATTGACTCACCCCCCCCGGATAATTACCCTGTCTTACTTCTCACTCAGAAGCCTTGGGCCTGTTGATCTTTCTTCTGCTGCTGTAGCCCTGTGCTTGCCAGACTATTTATACTTGGCACTTGATCTTTCTCAGCTGTCCTAAATATCACTTACTTAGGAAAAGCCAAATTTTCTGGTGTGCTGTGTCTCACCTGTATAGACCAAATGCCCTTCTTCCTCTCTAAAGGCACAAATTAGTAGGAACAGTTTCCATGTTTCAGAAAGAACAGGTTTCCAGATTTTCAGGAACTTGCTAAATGGTGCACAGAGCAGCATCACTCTTGTCTTTGAAAGGACTGATGATAAGGTGGATGGTAAACTGCAAGAAGTTATGAGGGCTGAGAACAGTCTCTTACTCGAGAACAGTTGGGGAGATTTGGTCTTGATCTTTTCCAGCCAACAGTTCTCAAGCCGTGTCTTTGGAGTTGTTTTTTATTATTGTTTAAAAAAACCACCACCAACAAAAAGCAAACCACCAAAACCCAAACAGACTAAGGCCTATGATTCACCTTATCCATTATGTTTTCCCTGCCAGTGTCCAGTGCTTCGTAGGGAGGATGCAAAAGATCTGTGTTCAATTGTTTGTGTATATTACTTATATTTGCTTTCATATTCTTCCCCCTCACCCGAAATGTCAGTTAGCTACTGGTGGTTCTGAATATCTTCTTTATAAAGCATTAGAATTCTTTGAATTAAGAATTAGAAATCTTATTACATTGTTTCCTGATGTAACTCTGGTTTGGGAGGAAGAATCACTGATAGTGGAGACAAAGGAAGAGTACTTTGATTAAATGAAGAGTAAAAATTAAGATATCTTTGCAGGAACACTTTGAATCAACGTTCATTCTTTTTTTCTCCACTTGCAGTTCCCAAATTATGTCTCCTGCTATCCTCCTCTTCTGCTCTCCTTCAAATGCCATCCTCTTCTCCCTTATGCTATTCTTTCATTGTCTAAACTTTCCTAATTTTTCTGTCTGTTATCAAATGATATTGTAGTTACATGGTTTACAACACCTGCACTTTGCAGGCTGGAGACTGGCAGTGCTACAGAAAAGGCAGATGCTCAGCAGAACCGTAGTGATGGGTAAAAAGTATGAGGAGTGGAGTATTCTCTGTAAGCCCAGAGGCAGAACATCTTCTCTTACATATCACTGTCACCAAGCCCAGACCACTGTATTTTGTGTTGTTGCTGCTAAGTCATTCTCTTTTAGGCAGAGCAGTCGTAGGCACAACCGTTTTATTAAAAAACAAACTTCACAATAGGCGAGTATCCTGGAGAAACAGTATTACTTGAAAAATAAGTTGTACTTTTTTGTCTTAGTGCACACAGCACTTTGTGAGCTGTAGTTGTTCATCCAGGGTTTGCTTGAGCCATGTGGATGTTTGCCACGGGCTGAAACTGCAGTCTGTTACAGCCCTGCTGTATAAATTATGCACGACAGTCACGGAGAAGAGGAGTTTGGGAACCAAACTGGGGAGAGGCCTGGGACAAAACCAGCCATGAACAAACCGCTTCAGACTCCTGACAGTGTTCCTCATTGGAATGAGGAGCTTACAGCTGAAAATGGATGCTACAGAGTAAAACTGAAAATAGAGGAGGCTCTTGCAGCAGAGGTAGAGAAGCACGGTGGAAACGAAAGGTCACTCAGACCTATGCAGAATAATGAAAGCCGTCACTTCCCAGTCACAGTGCATTCTCTCTTGGTCACTCAGTGACCTGAAAATAATACAGATTCACAGTCCTTTTTCTCCTGTCAGTGTGGTCAGTGACCTTACAACAACATCCTGTAGTCCATTAAAAGAAACCTATTAAAAAAAGCATTACCGGTCCCACCCCCTGAAATTAAAGCAGGGTGGGAGAGTCATAAATAAAGGCTCTTCTAAAGTGAATTGGCCTTCTTAGTGTTTGGATGAGAAGGCAGGAAATAATGAGTGAAATATCAATCCGTCAGAGCTATAAGCTAAATGAGATGCTGAAGTGACAAAATGAACGCAGTTGGTTAATTTGGGACTAGCTTTTTTTCCACCCTCCAAAACATTTTTTTTTCTTTCAAGGGCCCTCAGAGTAAAAACCAAACAATTCTTTATTGTTCATTATAGTTGGTTTCTCTGACAAAATTTAAACTCTCAGGGACAGTTTGGAGTTATTTACAGTTGACTGATTAATCTCTTGATGCTAACGCTAAGGTCATTAAATAAACATTCCAGGGAGATGCTTAGATTTGATATGAAAAGTATCCAAGTATGTGCCTGGAGGAGGATTAAAATGTATATTGTTAAGAGTTTGAACTAACTTAGGCTTATACCTTTTGAAATCCTTTGTCAAGGCAGATTTTACTTCACTTACAGAAAGATGGACACAGCAGATGTATGGGGGGAGGCTGTTCAAGTGTACTTCTGGGTTTTGGCTAAGAATGTGTTTGTGTTTCAAAGCTTACCCGAATCTATGGCTGCGTGTGAACTTAGGTGTTTGCAGGGTAATTTCAAATAAAAGGAAGAATTGATAAGTAACTAATTAATAGTGATGTGTGACATGGGGTTTCAAGAATAGCTTGACTGGACTCAACCTACAAATGGAGTATGATGTTCTGCCAAAATTCAGGCAAGTTGTTTTGGATGTCTGTTTTTCCTGTAAGGACCTTTTCCTCCTATCCTTCCATACAGCATCATACATGGTCGTTCATGATATCCTTTACTTCCCAGACTAGACTTGCTCAGTGGTATCATAAAAATATTGTGGCTGTCTTTGGTAGAGGAAAGAGCCTCTTATTATGATATTATTTTTTTGATGCTGTGATTCGATTGGGAAGAGGTGGTCTGAGAGTGGGGCCTTTCCAATGGAGGACTACAAAATAAGAAAAGCAGGCCAAAGAAATAGGGGTGTCTTTTATAGGAATGTTCATGGGGAAACCTGCAACTTGCTTCTAGACCAATCCTTGAATAAAATGAACGGTTGTCTGAACTTTGCATTCTTTGCTTGAATTTTCACGATTCTAGGAAGTTCTGTTTTTCATTCCCTCATGTTTAACTGGTGTAGTTGTACTAAATCAGGTGCTTCCATTTTCCTCATAGAATCGTCATGATAGTTGAAAATGACCAAAGATATTGTGGTTTGCTTAATTAGAAGTATTGTAGCTCAGGTACAAAATCACCTTTTTACTGGAATGTCTTCATGCATTTGACGTTGTTCTGGCTTTTGTACGTATTACAGCTTGCTAAAGCTTCGCACTGTTTGCACTCTCCCATGGCATACTGAACCGTGTTGCGTTTCCAGCGTTGTTGCAGAAATGTAAAACAAAAAGTTCATGGGTTTTGAGCAAAGCAATCATTCAGTTCAGACTGGACTTGTTCTGTTTTAGGATCAAACACCGAAGTGAACATATATGTGTGCGCACTTGGGATGTGGTTTTGAGATTACTTCAGTTATGGGTCAGGAAGCACAGTTTGCTCCTATTGGAAGTGTGCACAGAGCAGGCATGAAATTGTAACGGATGCTTCGCCCCTCAGCGTAGCGAACATCAGAGAAGTCTGCAATGGTAGAAATGACATTTTGAACCTCTCAGTCCTCACATCAGCGGTGAGAAGTTCTGTATTTCACAGTACAGAAGTTACTGAAAAAATTTGTGCCGGCAAATGGGCAGTGCAGAAATAGTAATAATAAAAATAGAGAAGTACTTGATCTGGCTTCTCACTAACAGTTGCAAGTGATAATAAATCTAATTATAATTCCGAAACATACACATAAGGGGAAAAAAATGTGTCCGTTTGTTTTGTTTATTTTTGGAGAAGAGTTAAACGCTGAAATCCTACACTGTAATTGTAGAGACTGATGTTCTGTTCAAAAGGACTACAAACCTCGCTGCACACTAGTACCAGAAAACTGTTAAAAAAGAAAACAGTGAGAAGGTTGAGGGGACTGGAGGGATTGCTTTACTAAGTAAAATTAAGGTAAGTAGCTGTGGCTTGCTTAAGCAATGGCAAACTTGCAGATGAGGAAGTCTACAGACATTGGTAGAGTGTACCCATTAATCACTTGACATAATAAAAGGAGGGATGCAGTGAACTCAAGTGGAAGTTTAGGTGGTATGTCTTGGATAAAACTTCCCAATGTTGAGATTTATGACTCTAATAACGTCCCAAGGGATGTGGTGGAACTTTATCACTTGAAATATTTAAAATGAGACTTGAAGAGAAGTATTAAACATACACTATGCTTCTGCAGAAAATGTATGAGATCTTTTCCACGTATACATTGTGTGATTCTGTGAATCTTGGATGTATATCTGTCAGATACTGAAAGATAAGTGCATTTGAACCTTGCCAGGACTTGGACTCAAATGGGAGACCTTTAATGGAATTTTGGAGTCCTGTGGGAGATGGAGCTCCTTCCTTAGAAGCAGTAGGTAGAAGCAGCTTCCCAAAAATACTGTTTAATATTAGGAGACAGAAGCACCATCACAGTCCTGCCCCACCATCTTGAGTAAGATAAAAGTGTCATCTTATTTGATGGGATTTAGCATGTCAGGTTTTTTTCTCCTTCCTAAACAAAGAACTCTTCCTGAGTTTTGGGGAAAAAACAAAAAAAGGACTTTTAATCTCTCCCATTTACTCCCTTTCCTTCAATCTTTTAATTTCATTTTGGACAGAAGGTAAGCAAAACACTTTGTAAAAGCTTGGTTTTCCTTGTGATATATTTGGGTAAACTAGAAGTGGGGAAATTCCGATTTATTTTTTTCTTCCTTGCAAGGGTTGTATCTCGTATTTGTAGGTCTAAGAAGGACAAGCAACTAAAAAAAAAAAAAAAAAAAAAAAGACACATTTTAACTTAAGAGGTTTCTCTGAGAAACTAGAAACTTTTTAAAATCCCCCCCTATTCTCAGCCTTATCCTGAAAGCAGGAAGAATTTTACTGAGGCATTCATTGGCAGCAGAAGTGGAAGACTAATTATTTTGGGCAGGCAAAACGTGTTCGGTGTATTTCAGCCAAGACAGAGCCATATCGTGTCTCCTCACTTGCTCACGCTGTGGCATTGCTGCTCGTGCCGCCCCACGGGGCCCCTGGCATCGGCCGGACGGCCAGCGAGACCACAGACCGGCTGAGCAGGATGAGTCCAGTTGAGAGGAGTAAAGTACAGAAAGTTACGACATCCTACAAAATGCCGGCAGGTATCCTGTAAATATGCATCCATATTTCCAAACTAAATGTTCTGGCTGGAATTTTCATGATCAAAGGTAGGAATGATGGCTATACCGGGTGGATCTCAGCCTGTGGTTTACTTGAGGCATTGACTACATCTTGTACTGCATGAGCTCAGCCTGACAGAGACACTGAGAACACAGCCTTAAAATAATCCTGTTTTAATAGCGTTCCCATTTTGAGGGTGTCTGGGGAAGGTGCAATCAGCAGTCACACTACGTGGTCACTTGCCCCTTTAGGAACTCCCACTAAGCTTTGATCCTGGCAGCCGGTAATGTACTGTTCGGTGTGTGAGAGCAGCTAAAAGACCCGGACTGTTTCTCCTTTTCACTGATTTGGAAATAGTTTTATCCCTTTCTTTTGAATCCTGCTGAATGCGGGCACCCTAAAACATTTGAAGAACTTTCTGTGAACTTGTCCCACTGACACCAACTTGTGACGAGGGAAAATTACTGAGCAAAATCATCTTTTCTTTCAGAGCTTTTGATAATTGTGAGCAGTTTATTTGTTAGAGAAGAAATTCTGGCAAGGTTGGATGGATTTTTGAAATCACATCAGAGATATAATGTCACTAGTTAATCAGTTATTCCTAAAATGGAACAAGAAAGTTATACCTCTCTCTACAAATAGTTCCACAGGGGAGGTAGTCAACAACTAGCAATTTCCTAATCACTCTACCTCCCTGCTCTATCCAAATATTTCTGTGGCAGCTAGACTGTAACAAAACTGTCCCCACTGAAATACATCTTAGTTCTTGGATATTGCCCCAAGGTGGATGAGATACCTTTTGGAATAAGATACTAATTGTGGGAATAGGTTACACACGCAAAGCATTGCATTACAGGCATCTTTTCCTTGTATGTTTTTTTATGGCTTTTTATACCAGTGACTGTTATCTACTGAAGAATGTATCTCTTCCCATGGCAGAAACAGTCTGGAGTTTTGCCTTACCTTTAGAAATGTTTTATGCTCCAAAAAGAAGGGTGCAAAACATGTTATGTGGCTGTGCGGTCACAGCGGCTTTTCTGTTAATCCATAAAATCTGATCATCGACCAAGATGTGCCCAAGTTCTTTTTTTCTCCCTCAGCTTTTAGACATATTGCACTGACAGGTTTGTTTTTTTCCTAAGTCACACAGTTCGTACATGTGCGCGTGGGTGTGGGTGCGAGAGAGAAGATGCAAACCACGCGGCAGACATTAGTCACTTTCTGTCGTAGTGCGTTGGAAGGTGCTCAAGTTCTAGGTTGTAAAAACGTTGTGCTGTACTCCATAGACTGAGGTCCTGTGTGGTTCAGTACTGCAGCTGCTGTTTTGGTAGTTGAGGCACTATTTCAGATCTGTCTGTCTTTTATCCTTTTTGCTCTATGTACTTGTGTATGTGACAGCAGAGACCACGTTTATCACAATAGGCAAGAACAAGCCTTCAAAGCAGCAGGTAGGAATCCTGGTCAATAGTGTTAGCATTTTAGCTAGCATGCTCTTTAATTCTCAGGGCATGGGGAGCAAAAAGGAGAGGGACTCAGTAGAATTAAGGTCAGATAGATAGGTCACACACATAAACACTCCCATGCAGGGAATGCAAGGGGATAAAGCAACGAAGAGATGAGGATCCTAGTCCCTCTGCTATAAACAGAATTGTTTCTGAATGTGAACACCAAAGAAAAGTAAACCTTTGCAGAGGACGTTCCCTCTCAGCGCTCTCACTGATTATGCAGGTTTTAAGTGTTGTTAATTCAGATGGAATATGTCACGCAGTTCTGCAGCTGGATGGCTGACCCACTTAAAGCCCTTCTCTGCGACTCAACTACCCTTGTAACTCTCTCTCCTAGCCAGCCCTTTAGGTATAATGTAGATGCCTCCCTGCATCGAAAACCGATATTGCAAAACTCCTGTAGCTAGCATCTGCAACAGATGGAATGCTTATCCTGGGATGAATATACAGATGGGTACAGATCAGTCAGTCATCCCTACAAATTACATTTTACCCCTTTGTGTGGGGTGTACATCTGTGAATTGTTGGTAAGACTCCTGTGTGCCATTTAGGAATGTCACTAAGCTTATAAAATTCTATTTTCTATATAAGTCGCCTCTATACATAATATTTTTTAGGAGAGAAAGAGAGCAAGACCATGTATGAGGGCGAGAGGTGAAAGAAATTCTGTTGAATTGCATTTAGGATGTTCTTGTTAAATGAAACGCAGAATGAATGTGTCATCAACATCTTCATCCTTTATGCAGAAATGTTTTAAGTAGAATGCTACACTGGCAATGTTCTACCAAATTTGAACCACTTATTTCTCTGTGTTTGCTTCTGTATTCACTTTTTGCTGAAGCATTATGATGTTGTGTTTCATTAATAATGGCTGTCTCAACATTTGATGATAATTTGATGATGAGATTCTCAACATTTAGGATAATTCTTCATATTGAAACAGCATGCACTGTGATACGTACTGTTCAAACACCGCAGAAAGATGGTTCCTACCCAAAGAATAATGTTATATGTATGCACAGCACTTCACAAAAGCATCGTCCCTAAACTGGCAGTAGATAGCAAAGGTTAGAAGTACATGGATATAAATCACAGTCTATTTATCTGTAGGTGGCTCGGGGATCAAAAAAATGGGATATTGTGAGTGATGATAACAACTTTAGAGGTCTTATCTCAGCCAATTTTGTTCTACATGTTTTAAATTCTAGCCTGGTGATGTTAACTCAAGAGCATTGCCAGGGTGGAGTTGGGAGTCTGCCATTAAACATTGATTTCCCCAGTATCTCGCAATTACAGCAACATCTGCGCTGAATAACTTTTACTGATTGTCTGTGAAGAGTTCATGGTCAATGTGTCTCACTCAAAGGTCTCCTTTCTTACCTGCGCAGGAGGGAGTTGTAATGATTGTGCAAGTAGGCTATCCTGTGAGAGATTCAAGGCTTTTCTTTTTATTGCCTTTTAATGCCGTCTTTTTAGGTACACCTTATTTTTCTTAGCTGTACCAGTGTAGTTTGCCTGGGTCTACGAAAGTGTTTTCTTGACTGTAAGATTTATAAGTAATTGATAAGTAATTTATTTTTCTACCTTTGTAAAACTTTGGTATATTGAAAAAACAACAAAACAACAACAGCAAAAGCATGAATGCATGATGAAGTTGTGTGACATACTGCCACTGCTTGAGCAAAGAGAAGTCGTGTCTCATTCTGAATTCCATAGAAGGGGTGCTAAACTGACTCTTCTGTATCTTAGGGCTCATATTTTGGGTCCAGGTTCACATAATAATGAAAGAAGACGAAACAGGAACTGAAATAGTCTGGAAAGCAAAATACCCTCCCTGAATTTACAGAGGAGGTTATGTCCAAGCTTCCCAAAATGCTTTACAAGTGCTCATTAATTAATCAGTCTTTGCAGCACCCTTGTGAAACAGATGTGTATTGTTTTATACATGCAGAGAGCTGAGCTGACTTGCCCTGGGTGATACAAGAACCCTGTGGTACAGGTGAGATAGGAGCACAGACGACCTGGGTTCCATCTCCACACTGACCAGCTTTGGGCCGGGCTTTGTGATGCAGCCTGAGCCTGGGCTGTGCCCTAAGCACCGCAGCGCAGCCCCAACCCAACAGGGAGGTTTAAAGACGTAAATAATGAAAAACAAAAACCAGAGATGGAGAGAAAAAATTTTCCATCACCAGAATGCATAACTCCTAGTGCAATGCTGGCTGCTCTGTGCTGTCAAAGATCCCCTGAATTTGGGGAGGAGGCGGAGGAGGAAACTGCCACTGTCTGTCCGCGCTGTCTGACTGTGTGCCAGTGCCTGGTCCTACAGCACTGAGGATTCAGCCAAAGTATTTTCATAAAAGTTACCTGAAGTGTTTATAAGAGACCCAAGAGGGATGGGAAGCTATAGGCGTGAGAGTCTAAAGAAATACTTCTGAAAACTGCAGAAGATAAATGCACACGGCCACCGAGAGGGAATATCATGGACCTTTTTTAGCTTCAAATAATAGTTTTGGAGAACAGTACCAGGACCTGTGTTCTTTTAAGATGTCTGGGATGCTTACTTTATTTGCTTCTTATATTTTTAAAACTTGCCTGCAAATTGCATTTCTAAATCTAAAAAAATTAGATACAGGGAAAGATTCTGCCTTGCCTGCATGATCTATAATGCCAAAATCGTCCGGAACTTTCTGTACTACTTTGTTATCCTCCAGTTATTGAGCTACACTGAAGAAACATAATTTCTTAAGTATCTCAGAAATAGCACAAGAGAAAAAGCAGGGCTTTAGCATATCCCTTTCAGGCAGGCCCCAACAACTTCCTGAATTTTCATAGAAGACAAGACTGGTAAAGCTCTGATATTTTTAAAGGCACCATCTCCCTTTTCTGTATATTCTGGTTTAAGATCCAGTGTTATCTCAAAAAAAGATAGTTCTGTATTTTATCTTGAAACACATTGAATCAGGAATTTCAGTAAATTCCTTTAAAGTATCTGTTTACAGAATTCCCACCCTGTTGACTTCTGATGTCAGCCAGGTTTATTTTGAAAGGAAACATCAAAAGAATTTGTGCCTCTTGTAAGCAATGAAGTTTGCTTGTGAGAAACTGAAGGTACGGTCTGTAAATCACGGATCAGCTGTTTTCCAAACCCCCAACTGAGAACCACAGGATATTTATAGTGCTCAAAAAAGAGCTATTAAATGGATTTTAAAGTATCTTTCCATTCATTGGTTTATAATATGTTTATATTTAGCATTTCAACTAGTATGTGGGCTTCTAAACAACTTTCTTGATTGAAAATTTCCGGATGCTGTTATAACATTGAATATTATAAGCTAAGTGGAATATTACGGGATGATTCAATCAGGCTGACTAATATGCAGGAGATTAATTCTCTTGAAATCCACTGTTCAATCACTGTGCTTGAAATGGTGTCTCCCTTCAAAACAAACATCATTATGATTATTTCAGCTTTTCCTTTTCAGTTCAATACTTTGCATGTCTATTGCGTCTCTCCCTGCAAATCTCCCTGAAGGCCTTTATGATCATTAGGTGATTTACTGTCACTATCTTTGGTAAGGGATGCCTAATAGCAGTTTTGATGAATAATAACTGGCTCTTAGAGGTCATTCTACTCACCAATGAAAGAATATTAGCACAGAGCATAGCAACTGGCTGGTGGCATGCAGGTGAAAGTAGAGTGCAGCATATACCTGCAACTGCAGAGGAAATTCATATGGGCAAAAAGTGCTTCACTGAACTGGGATCTGTCTGAGATGCTGGTTAATGACCAATTATAATCACGTAGTTTTACAAGAACTTTCATAACCAAGTTAAGTTAGTACGTTAATGAGGCAGTTCCTTCAACCATGGACAGAGGAAGGCCTTTATATCTGGAGGATGTTCTTCCTCAAACCAAAGCTGGAGAGAAACTGCAAGGTTGCCCAGCAGTCTTGTGGACCACACATGTCCTGTATCGCAGTGAGGCCTGCCTTTCTTCCTCAGCATGTAGTTTGCTAGAGCAGGACATCCCCTGGAGCGGCCTGAACAAAAGGACTGGGAGTGAATATGATTAACCTTCCCTGATTAACGCTGGGTTTGCACCATCCTACAATGCTCATACTGCAGTTGAAACTCATGATTCTAGGTCGTGGAGATGCACCAAAGGTAGATGAATGTAGCTAATTCACATCCACTCGTGGTTCCCTGACCCAGCCCCCATCTTCCTGCCCTTTATCACAGCAGAAGTTGATCTTGCCATCGTCTCTTGGGTCTCAGCTCCATGGCACTTGACACAACTGGTATTTGCTCAACCTATTTAGTTGGCTGCACAAATAACACCGCTCTCTGTAGCTTCTAGTAGATGTTTCTTTCCTAGGCTGCTTCTGCTATATTCAGCCAATTTCATCTGAGTCATGCTGCAGGTTCATTTCTTTCCCAAGTCGTTCTCTGTACCTTGGCATATTTACAGGCAGTTGTCTCTTCCCATAATCCCACCTGCTGGTGCATTCTCGTTAGCCCTTTGTTTGAGCTATGCTGTTTGTGCATTTATTCTGCAGAACTCTGATAATAATATGTATTTGGGAAATCTGCCTCACAGTTAATCAAAAAATTTCATGAGCAGTAACAATACCTCCCACTATCATGGTTGTTTTTGTATGTACAGCATACTCATGGACTTTCTTTACTGGTAGCACTTAACCCTGATTGTTATAGTCCTTTGTCTTTTTAGCTTATCTAAACAATCACAATATGAGAAGTACAAAAACCAAACAAGTTTCACTTAAAAAAAAAAGTTGTTTAAAAAGGCTTTTTTTATTTGACAAATCTTCCTTCTTTGAGCCTGTGCTTCAGATTTCACATATTATGTATGCTTGGTAGAAAGGCAAAAACAAGCTGTACACTGCTGCTTCATGTATCGGCAACAAAACTGTGAGATAAATTCTGAATGCAGAATTTTTATTATTGATGACAGTGTAATTGAAAGAGCACAGCTGGGTTTTCAGATCATGTTGCGTAGTTCTAAATGACTATATAGATTATGAAGCTGTGGAGAGTCAGCTGATGTCTCTTTTTGCATTTCCTGTTGTATTTATGTGTTGATCTAGGTTTCTCATTTTCCATAATTTTTTCCATTTTATTTCCTCGGATTAGAGATGGTGGGGAAGAAAGAAATGAGAATGGATATCAGTGACAACATCCATATACACAGCTTTTCAGGGGGAATCTGTGGGCATCTTCACTGTAAACATCATTTGCAAAGTTGTTTGGTGATGTTGCAGACTACTCCAAGATCAACTACAGAGGATATTGAGGATAGGAAGAGAATAACCTATAGAAAAGTAGTTGAATATGTGATTTTTACAGTTTTGACTTACTACAGCCTTGATTTTTAGATGCCTACCTAATTTTCTTTAGCTTGAACTTGATATTCTCTTCCTCAGTAAAGGCTAATATGTAGGCTTTCAATTTCAAATTTAATTCTTGTTGAGGCTTTTCAGAACATATGTCCTTTTCTCTCACACCCACGTTCATGTGACTCAAAGACAACTAAGCACAATTTTCGAGTAACTAAAGAGTTTACTCATGTACTATGAGTGTTTATCTGCTTTGGAAGTCTAGTCTGCAATGGAAAGGAGAATACTGTTTAACTAATGTTTTTGTTTCTTGTTGAAAGGTAAGAAGTAGGCCATAATGTGCAAAAGCATCTGCAGGGTAAAATCCACCTTGCCGCACCTGCAAACCTGTTTCTGGACCATTTTGTTGATCTAAGTTTGTAGAACACTTTCCTAATTCACCTGTTTCTTACAGTGTTTATATGTCAACAGCTGTAGATAGAAATACTAGGAGATTTTTTTCTGAAGAGCTCTAAGCTCTTTTCTCCTCTGTGTTATGATACCCGTCTCCTTAGACTCGATGTGTAGAGTTTGGTTTGTTTGTTGTTTGTTTTTTTTTTTTTTAATTACTGCTTAGATTTAATTTCTGCATCAGATTGTTTCTAAATGGTTTCTTTAGAACTATGTTCCTGGGGCCATTTTTTAAGGCTGTTATTACAAAAAAGTGGCTTTTCTGAGCTGCAAGTTTACTCTATTGCTTTGATCTTTGGCCACACCGCTTTCTGGGAGAAGGCAATTCCCTGGCACCAATCCCATGATTTAAGGCGTGGGGGGAGCCATGTGATTCTATATGCTGCTGTCCTGTGTTCACCAGCTGTTCCTACATATTTCGTTCCTACAGAGTGGCTAAAAGGAGAGTAATCTCCAGAGTGTTTTTTTTGTGGATAGCCAGTATGTTATGAGTGGGACTGAGACTCTCCTTCAGACTAGGCTTGCCTACTGCTGCTCATTGTTACAAAAGCTTTCGCATCTTGGCTGCTCGCAGCTACTGTGTATAGATGGGCATAAGGTGGAGCGTCGTTGTTTGTGACCATTCCCGAAAGCCTTCTGGTGGCATGGAGCCCCTCCAGCAGGTCGTAGTGCAGTATCCTTGTTAAGACAAAACAAATGAATAGGAAAGAAATGATCTGGGTGTTCCCCTTCAGGAAGGAGGTGATGTTTTAGGTTAACGATGCAGCAAAACCAGTACTGAAAACAGAATTACTGGTTTGGAAATCTCCTTTGTTACATTGACAATCGTATGCCTCTTCAGCTATCCTTGTCACTGTAGTGAACAACCACTGAGTTTGTGTTGTCTTAACATGGCACACTGTAAGCTGCTGCCATTCAGGAGCTGTAACATAAGCAGTTCTGGCATCTGCACAGCAGAGATTGAGCTGTTATGGGAAATGCCAACCCACGTACCTGTTCCTGCTTATTGACCAGGGCCCAGAGTTTACCTGAAACCGTCAGGCGTGTCAGTGTAAATTTTGGTGTTTTCCAGACAAAGAAATAAAACCAGTGGATGCAGGGAAAAGAGCAAATTGCCTGGCTAAAATCTTACTTGCACTGCCTACTGTAGTGCTTTGTGGTCAGTCATTCCTTGCTGATTTTCTACTGGCGTAACTAGGATAGTACAGTGGAGAAATGTATCCTGCAGAATACACACAATGCACTTGAGAGACTGAAGACATTAACATGGCCAACTTGTTAATAAATCACAATGCATCCCACACAATACCTCGGCCAAACGTATTCCCTGTGCCACCCTATTGACTTCAGTGGAGTTGCTTGAGATAGATTTGGCTCCCCTTCCTTGGAAAGCTGGTGGAAGGGAATGTTTTTATTTAACTTTTGGCACGGCTTGTGACTTAGCTGTGGTGTGTTTTATGTCCTTTCCCTTCTGACATACACTTTTAATTATTCTTAATAAATTCAAATTGGAGCTAGTATCTTGCAGTGCAGATAACTAAAATAAAAGTTATGGCTTTGATCTATGCCAACCTTTGGAGGATTTGTCAACCTAGCATTGGAAATAGGGGACAAAGACCTCCAAAATGAAATTAAAAAATACTTAACAAAAATAAATAAATTATACTTAAGCATTTTTATATCTTTAGTGTGTTACGTAAATCATTCACCACATTTTCTTCTGTACAGTATGTATTTTTAAATGGCTTTTCCACAGAGATACGCTGTTATTTCTTTCCACTGAATATAGGTACAGGTGACAGTATATTACCCTGAAGTAACTCTTTGCAACTCTCTGCTCAGCAAATAATTGTCACTAGTAGTAATAGTAGAACTATTTATTGCACACTGCAGAACAGTTAACTTTTGGATTTCTTTTAGTACTTGTGTCTACTAATGTATCAGCGAATATAACAATGATAGTATCTATTTCTTTTGATCTGCAACACCCAAGAAAGATAGGCAAGGTGGACTCTGTCACACAATAATAAGCCAAAAAAAGAAGGCTACCCAGTAAGCTGTACAACCAAGGAGTCCTGACTCCTAGTCTAGGGTTCTGTTCACTAAAACTGTCCAGATCTAACGATCTGTTTCTGTTTTCAATAGCCTTGCCCTCTGCTTGTAGGAAAAAAAATACCTAGTAGTGACAGCAGTACTGAAATGCTGATGTACCAGTATATCACCCTCCTCAACTGGAACGACCATCCAGATCCTCAGTCCCCAAGAGCAATTTGTAGAGTTTTTGGTAGGGTCGGTGGGGATAGCTTTTCGTGAAGTGAGAACACCTTTAATGTATAGTGGTGAATTCTTGGTTACTGCTAACTCAAAGTGCATCTGAACTGCTCTAATTCAGATAGGAATACCAAATTCCTCAAGGATAGTTCACAAAAGCAATGTCAATGCTGATAGCAGTACGTGCATTGAACACAGCTCAACCCTTCAGACCTACAGAGGGGATTTTAAAACTCCAGTAGGGCCATGGATTAAGATCCTTTTACTCAAGGTACCTTTTCCGTAGCCAGACCTACCTCCTCATTGCTCAGCAGCCACAGGAATTTCAAGTGTGCTAGAAAGGAGCCGAGTAGCTCCCTGAATCTGAAAGCCAGTGGTACTGGATAGAACAACTCTGAGTTTTCAGTTTTCTTCTTTTTTTCTTTTTTTTTTTCTTTTTCTAGGGTGGGGGGCAGTGGGTGGTGGAACAGCATGATGGGTGTTTGCACTCTCTATTATTCTCACCTGCCTTGATTGACTCAGCTCTGGGAGAACAGTAAGGACATTCTCCATATCTAAGGACATTCTCCAAACAGACATGAACAATTTTGCCTGAACCAAGGCTGGCCACATTTCTTTCTGCGGCACCTAGCACAGCTTGGCAGTAGTACAGCTGAAAGATTAGTGCAATCTAATTAAGTCCTTTAAAACTTCTGATCTATAAGGCTGCCACTTCCTTTACCTTGTGCACCTTCTGTGTGAAAGTAAGATGTGCCTGCAAGTATAACATGCCTTCAGAAATGCTGAAGCTAATAACGTCCGCCCTCCAGCATCACTCCTGTTAAATTATGCTGTCATTCTAGTGTATTCACACCAATATCATTCTGCTCCATCGTGAGGAGATCCATTTATTATGAGCAAATCCGTCTCCTGTACACACCAATTATTTTACATAGGATGGATTGGAAGCAGGTCCCATAATTATACCTTAGTCAACCAGTCAAGTCTATAAGCAAAATCTTTCACTCTCTTATTACCTATTTTCTTTCCATCTATTATTCTTTGAATGTTTATGGGAGTTGTGTGTGTGCGTGTTTTAATCCATCAACAGCTGTACATTTTTCAAGCCCAAATGCCCTAAAACTGTGGTTATTTTTCATAAGGTCTCTAAATACCCTTCCTGTTTTCTTCTTCTGACAGCCAGAGCAGAATAAGCCATCATTAAAGGCAGTACAAATTATACTGCTAATTAACAATGTGGTTGGTGCTCTGGAAACCTGCTTTTTTTTTTTTTTTTCCCTGCTGTCATTATTGGGAAGAAAGTTCAGTGGTGAAATTCTCAGCTCAGCCACTGCTTTTTGTTCCCCTTACAGTCTGTCTGTCTTAGTATTCAGTTTTCCTCTCTTCAAATAACGGATTAATTTTACAGAATCAATACCATCTCTGTCAATATAAGGTCTGGTATTTTTTCCCCAAGTCTGCTCTCTTAGTTTGCTTGGGGTTTTTTTTGGTTTTGTTTTTTTTCATCCCATTGCTGCTATTAATGCCAATATTTACACAAAGTTATGCTATCTTTCTCACCAAATTTCGGTCATATTTGGATATTTCTGAGATGTCTCATGCAGACCTGTGAATTTTGCCACTTGGTTTTTTGGAAGCATTAGATCCTGAGGCTCTCAGCCAAATGACAAATGACTTTGCAGCTCTTGGTTTGGGGAAATGACAAAGTCCATCAGAGACTGTGGTATAGAACCATATTGTCTTGCAAGGCTGTGAAGGGCATTACTGATAGGAGTCTTCCATTTTCTTATGTCCCCCTGCAAACAGACATTTGAAACCTGAGAGCTGTGTCAGCTTTTAGCTAGTCTGGACAAGAAATTGCTTTCCTCTCCCATAAAACTTTTAGATACCTTAAAAGAAAATAATTTCAATTGGAGCGGAGATCTGCAGTGCAGGGAAATCAGATTCAAATTCTTGTTCTGCACAATCCTCCATCTTTACTGCTTCCCTAATGTGTGGATTGCTTTGAGGCGAGTAGACTTTTTTTTAGAGTCGTGCTTGTACACAACTCACTAGATTAAGGATTTGAATCTGAGTCTCCTAGAGAGCCCTTTGAGTGCTATGAATGATGGTATTAACTACTTTTCTTTCCTAAAAAGAGAAAAAAGGAAGAAAAATGAGTCAAAATCTTGGTGTCCTCACTTACCCCTTTTACAGCACGGTTTGTACCTAGATCAATTCTTGCCTGAATTGAGTAAGAGCATCAGCAAAGTTTACACATCCAGAATATTCTTGGATGGTTATTGCCAGAATTGTTCCTTGTTGTTGTTCAAACCAACCTTCTCCCCTGTATTTCTGTCTCTCAGTCTCAATCCCCTTGCCTTTATCTTAGGTCAAGATACAAATTGGCACAATAGCTGCAGGCAAAGCAAGTGAGTTTTTTTGTCCAGTGCCAGCACAGTGGAGACCAATCTGTGGACCCGCTTGCAAGCAGTAGTGTAGGAAACATCTGGAATGGTGTTTCTGAACCATTTAGGGTTCAGAAACCATTTAATCCATCAACAGCTGTACATTTTTCAAGCCCAAATGCCCTAAAACTGTGGTTATTTTTCATAAGGTCTATAAATACCCTGCCTGTTTTCTTCTTCTGACAGCCAGAGCAGAATAGGATGGATAGGGCTCTGAAGTTACCCTACTTAAGCAGGGTAAATTCAGAGCATGGCTTGATGCTGGTGCTGAGGCTTGTAAACCTGGAAGGCTATAGATAGGAGTCAAAATACTACGTGCCCAAGATAAGAGGCTTGAGCTCCTAGGCTGCCTGTGTTGTAAGTGGAAAGAAATCCGTTTCTCCAAAAGGCAGTGCATCACTTTGTAGAGCCTGGAAACAGGAGTTGTGAGTCCAGCATACAGAAAGGTTAAAGTGTGGCATCTTGCAACCCATCAACTCTTCTCACCCACTCTTGTTTTTCTGCCTTTAAACACTGAGCTATTAACCTGTCAGTGAGGTAGGTACTATTGTAGCTTTTCATCTCGTATATTTATTTCCATAAAGCTTTTATTTAATATATTTGCCACACTTGGATGGTTCTGCTAACACCTTCTCAGTATAATTCCCACTCTGCATTTGTCAAGGCAACTCATGCTAAAGCCATGCTAGGAACAACCAGGCTTATAAATAGCAGAAACTAGAACGTTTACTCAGGTAGTGAAGATAGAGTCAGTAATATGGTTGGAGAAAAAATTCCCCCTTTCTGTGGCCTCAGGAAGTTTTCTGACATGTCTTTCCCAAGAGAAAAAATCCCCATGTACACCCAGAATTTCTGAATAGCAAGCTGTCACACACGCTTTAGAAAATATCCCCAAAATCTAATTCATATCCTAGTGCAAGTAGTCAATTAAAAGCGTAGCAACCAGAAACTGTCACATTCTGATAATCAGTGCTGTGTCCTTTCTTGACTGGCTATGGAAAATCTTCATCTTTTCCTTTGTCTTTCAGTAACCCGAATATATTAATTGGAGTGATCACGCTTTCCAACACCATGTTTCTGCTTAAGAGAGCCACTGGTGGGCCTTAGCATTGAAAACCAGAATGCCGGTCTTCCTTGGTCTGTTGTGTCACCCTGATTTCTAGCTAGGATATTTGTTTTTTCTTTTTATTGTACAATTACATTTGTACAATTACTTTGAGATAGATAAAAATGAGAGCAATAAGCGTGACTGTTGAAGTTTTGGCCTTATGTACTGTTTCTCACCCATACCTAGAATTTGGTCTAGGTTGTCTACACATCAGTTTGCCTGTATTTTCCCAAAAGAGGGAAGGTTGTTTTGCAAACAATTTGCAAGACAGTAGCAGTTGAATCAAAGCTGTAGTGTTATATCTCAAAAAATAGTACTGAGGTCACTGTAAATACAGTGTGAGAGAATGCAATGTGCGTGATAGCGTGAGCAGTGTGGTTGGCATTGTACCCCTCTTGAACCTCCCCACCATTTTCAGCATGGGACTCTATAAATGCTCTGATATTTTTGAAAACGTGTACTTTCTGGGCACAGGTGCCTGTTGCGTGTAACTTTGCAGGAAGCGGTCACAACCAGATCAGTGGTGGTATTAATGTTATTTTCCAATAGTTTTTTTGCCCTGACCAAAGCAATAGACATTGATACTAAAATCAGAAAGTATTGCTAGCCAAGGAAAGAAAGGGAATGTACATAATTTTGCTTAGAAATCGATGCATTTTTAAGAGAGTTTAGCAGGGGCTAAATAAACTAAACAAAATTAGATGCCATGTTTATATTGTCAGGATAATTTTTTTTCTTTGTTTTAATTCTGCTGAAACAAATATTCTTTTCTTTCTGCCATTAACTGAAACAATGCAAAAGAGCATTTGTGTAGGCATTGCTCGGCTAGGATCATTTTCAGACATATGTGCACTGCAGCAGTAATGTGGGTGGGTATGTTGCTTCCCCACAGCGGGAGTTCCCTCCTCTGTGAATTTCTGCGGTGAAACTTCAGTCTTTGTGTTGAACTGGGCTGTGATAATCTCATGTGCTGACTTCTTTTAGCAGGCATCTGCACAATGAGTGTGGACAGAGGTAGGAGCAGCTGCCATGGTTCAAGTTTTCAATACATGCAGAATTCAGAGCATAAATGGTTGAAACGAAGTCACAGCAGGTTCCTGGGTAGCTACCCCACTGAATCAGGTCTCTGAGGAGGAGATGGTAGGATTTAGCGTACTATGCAGTTTCCAGCGGTGTCAGGTCATGCTTTACAAACCCTGCTTCTTGTTCTCCTGTGCTCTGGTAGAGGGGCACAAAATCCCATAAATTATTTTCAAGATAGAGGCCTTAAATGCAACAGGTCAGCAAAGGGCAACACCTCTGCATAGACCTCCCAAACAAGGTTGATCAATTGCAACTTGGCAGCAACAGAAAGGTGCAATTTATGGAGACTTTCACAGGTCAGGGACTGCTGATTCTGGATGGACAGTGTTATAAAGCTTGTATGTGCTTCCATGCATCCTGGCCAGATTATTGAAATCCATTTTAGGCTCACAAACATGTACTTGGGCACCAGAATTAAAACGCTTTGCTTTCCCAAAGGTGCCGAGTGCCTCCTGTTGACAACAGTTCCATTTGTCCTTTGCTGGTATGTATGTCCTTCGCACGTTTAATGCAGGTTCTTGATGAGTGGGTGGATTTAGAACACTGCCTTTAACCACTCAGGTTGGACTGTGTTACTTACTTTCTCCAGGTCACCTGCACCAAACATGACATTGAACTTATCCAAGAACTGCATAATCCACACAAGCAATTCTTCCCTGCTGCAACTGATTGCTTCCTTCTTGCCTGGGCTTTAAGCATGTTTCTCTGAAGGCTAGGTCAGGTCGAAGCCTGAGCTAGTTAAAACCCTTAGCTGACGTTAGTGAGGCACTTTGATAAGAAATAACATTTTTGAAAAATTGTCTTTCAGTGCCGATTCAATAAAAAACAGTGTTTGGCACTTATCATACTTGTGGGTTAAATTAATGTTTTAGGTTTCAGAAAAGAATTTTCTCACTGAATCTTCCAGAATTAGAGGTCTGCCGCTTTCCTATTTCAGTGGGAAAAAAGTGCTTTATGATTACGAAAAGGGGAAAATTTTGTAAATACAGGCAGGGTTCCACTTGCTCATAGATTGGTAAGTGTTGTCCCTCTTCATTGTCCTTAAAGTCTTTCAAAGATCTGATTGTCATTTAATTAGTTGTTCTCTCCCTCTCTTGTGGTTATAATTACTGAAATATATAAATATTACTTCATTAGGTCATGCTAGTTACTCGCCAGTAAGTTTAGCATATATGGGGCAGCTGGGTGGAGATTAGTAAGTTTTAAATATCTGAAAGGATAACTAATAGTGGATAAAGTGAGTTTGAAATTGTTTGTTTTGCACCAGGTAATCTGCAGAATGATAATCCTCTGGTTTTGTGTTATTTATTACTTACTGTTCACACTGTAAAAAGTGTGATGTTCGCTGTTCTTTAGAACAAGATTTATAGGGATGAATGATGAACCACAGTGTATGCAGAGTTCCATCGTCACAATTTATTGGATTGCAAAATGAAAGACAACTAAAATAAGACTATGCTTTTTCAGCAAGGTAGATTTAGAAAGAGGGAACAGTATCCACTCCCATGCCATTTAGGGAATTAATTATACTGAAAATCAGCAGTAATGTAGGAAAGAATCTTCTTTCTTTTGGCTCCTAACAGCTTGCCTGTGTGATGTAAACTGTGGCAATGTCAACTCCACTGTCACTGGGGGCATCTAGCAAGGAGCTGAGAGACTCTGTAAGCAGGGAAAAAAAGACAACCTGGCATTCACCCTTTACCAAGGAATACTGGTAAAGGGTTTACCCTTTAATAATTTTTGCATAGCAACAGAAACCAAACTTAAAAATGACCCAGCGAATCACAGGTTATGTACTGCAGAAAATACAGCAATCTCCTTCCATCTCTGTAGATCTTTGGGATGGCCTGTTGCACACCCTCTACACACACACTTCCCAGTCAACACCTCTAATGAGTGCGTTCGTCCGTGTAGAGCAGTTGACAGAAAGGAACTTCAGGATCATTTTCCCTGCCGTTCCCCTTGAAACAATCTTCTGTCAGTGTGATTCCCCAGGGCTACATAGAAAAGTATAGCAATTAATCCCAGAAGTATTTTGATAGACAGCATAGATTGATAGACAATCCCTGGAGAATACTGAGCCCAGATGGTCACATCAGTGACCTTCAGGAGAGGATGGCAATGCCATCCAAGTCCTCAGCCTTATTCTACAGTGTGATGTGAGGATTTTTCCCTCCAAACCAGTGTCACCAGGTGAAGCTTCAGGCTCAGGTGAACCTTCATGCTGTCTCCTACCTGAGAATGAACAGAATGTGTGCTGCTACCACATCTTTGAGTTCCCCTCTCTCTAAAGAGACAGTCACTGAGGGATTTCCAGACCATCATATCCAACCTTGATGAAAGTCAAAGGATTGAGAGCCAACTGAAAACAAATCCCTAGCATAAACCGTTGCTTTGACGATCAACAGTTTCATTTATGAGGAAGTTTTGTTCTAGCTTTATAGTGCTGCTTCGTTGCTACATTAATGCTTAACAAAAAGTTTCATTGTCCTTCAGAAATTCTGAGTTTTCCAGAGACACTGTTCCAGCTGACTGCAAGGAGATATATAGCAAGGAAGTGAGAGTTTGTGAAAGACAGTAAAGACAGCCATATGTTCATGCTCAATGCACTACCTAGATTCTCTGTAATTTTTAGATAGAGCAATGATGTGACTAAGTAATATCTGCATTGCTATATCATGCCAGTTTGTGCTGAATTTGATTATCTCAAAACCTTGCATTGCATGGCAAAAGATCTGTCCATAGCCTCAGCGTAAGAAAATGTATCAGGCTCTTTGCTGCAGCTGGCTGCCAGTCCATGACTGCCCCATGTGAGATCAGGTACACGTTGAGGGTGAGATATGCAGATATGAAGAGAAACCAGAAGACCACACAGAGAATAGTTATGAGTTAGCTTAGCAGATAAAGTCAACTCATTTAAAAACTAAATAAAAATGCCATGGAAATGGTAACTGCAAGTTGACATTTTGATGAATGTTTTTCAAATAAATTCAATGAACAAGTCGAGAAGAGAGGTTTAGAAGAGAGACTGTCAATCCACAATTTTTCTACTTGCTCTTTCATATCACATCATGTAAGATGTATTTGTATGTGTTTTCCAAAGAAAAGGATAAGGTTCATTTTTGGAATAGGAAGAGTACAAAGCAGACCTTTCCCGGCAAGTATATAAACAGAGCAACCAATGAAAGGATCGGGATCCTATGGCTGACATAGGATACAAGAGTGTAAAAAAGCAAGTCCATGAGTTTGAGGTGAAGATATAGCTGCATAAAGCCTGAAGATTTCCAGTTTCACCCTTGATTTTGTGTCTGTCATTTAATCTTTACCTCATTGAAGAGGTATAATAAGGCCAGATAATCCAAGCTGGCCCTAGTGAGATGGGACTAGGAAGCCGAGGAAGTAAAGGGATAGCCTTGAAGTGATGCTCCCTAGTGACCCACACTGCTAAATTGTTAACACGCTCCCTGTCAGTTTTGGCCCGCGCCAATTAGCATTTTTCCAAACAGTGCCTGGACACAATTCAGAGCATATTGCAGTTCAGAAACTGTTTTAAATGACTGACATGGATCAGGCCACACTGGGATGGCAAGTCAGACACAGCTTGGTTATGCAGACATAAGCCGTGTTGCTCGCTTTGGACAAGGCAATAGACCTTGGACAATTTTAGTTATTATTAAAGACACAGTCGCTTTCACTTCAGTTATCTTAATTATTTCCACTGGTCAAGGGAGGTGAAATAAGTGAAACCTGTACAAAAGCTGTAAGCTGGAAAACAGTATGTCATCTTTTTCTGGGCTGTATTGCTTTCACATCCTAGGTTGGCTGGTTTTAATAAACTTTGGTTTTAGAGGAAGGCAGCAGGTACTGAGGCTTTCATTATCATCTTGGCTCATTTTTTGTGCATTTGATCGTTGTTTTCCTGAATACTGGGGACAGCATTTTCCATGAATGGACAACGCATGTTATTGGTCAGCATGTGTTCACGGGTGTTACCACATACAGTTCCTCGTCCATCTCTGATTTGGTCCTGAGGCACAAGGGGCTGTGGTCAGCCAGACATCTACATTGTGGTTGACTCCACCTGAGCTAGTCACCCCCCTACTTTACTTTTCAGTCCACGGAGAGGAAGAGGCCCAGCAGTTTGCCTCAACCTAAGCAGACAGCTAAAGTAGGAGGAACTGCACTTAAAGCACTGTTATAAAAGCAGCCATGGAGGGCAGTCTCTGACAGATACCTATATTGCAGACATATAAAATCAGATCAAATTATTCCATCCTAGAGTTCAGTGTTGTCTCAAACTTTTGAAATACTTGAATTTAATTAAAAAAACCTAAGGGCTTTGCTGAACCCTTCATGTTGTGCCGTCTGTCCATGAAGCAGCTCAAGTCCCCACACCACTGTGTCTCTTGTGAAGCCTCAGATGGATTTTTCTTTGTCTGACTTTACTTTGATTTACCCATCAGATGTGCAGCATGTATCTTTCCAAATCACTACACAAGCATAAGTATTTACTGTAGAATAAGCTTTATTTTACATACCCGAAGTTGGTGGTCTCTTTGTTACTGGGGGCAGATACTCGTTTTGCTGTTTCATAAATAGAGATATGCAACCACTGTGAACATTGGAAGGCTTATTCCAAATTCCTATACCAAAGCCTGGGCACTTGCTGAAATGCATTCAAACTTCTGACTGAGGGATCAATCTGTAAAGCTCAGATTTTGTTGTCTATTTGCTATTATTTTTTTTAGACTTTCATTATTTTCTGATTTTGTTTGAAATGGAAAAATCCATGTCCTTTTAGTACATCAGCTTTTGGTACCAGACAAAACCAGAAAATGCAGAGACAAGTAAATCTAAAATAAAACCTCCAGTACCATTTTTACTAATTGGTATCCTCGTTAGCAAGCTCAGCAGAGATGCCAGAAAATGAATGTATATATACGAAGACACAGTAGCAGACTTGAGCCCATAATTTACAATGAATAATTTATTCAATTAATTTAGCCTGCTTTTCTTCTCAGCAAAACAGATTACAATTTCCTTAAATTTATCCATTATTCAAACATGTTCAATAAAAAATACTTTGTGTTTTCACTGTATAGACTGATTACAAATATTGTAGCATTGAACTGGGTTGTTAAGTTGTGATTGTTCAGAGAACTCCAACAGCATACATTTTTTTTTTTTACTCCTCCCACTAATTGCATGGAGAAGCAAGCACTTAGGGCTCATACATCTGCCAGTGAGAATTTAAAATTTCCTATCAGCAGGTATTCAACGTGCACAACTTTGAAGTTGCTTTCTAAGAACAATTTTAATTTTTCTGGCCAGGAATGGTCAAATGCAGAGGAGTCCTAGCCCACATAGTATATACTAAGGGTAGCTCTGGCCAAGTGTTACAAGTGTAGTAGAAGTGAATTTTTTAGAAGATGATAATATCAGTGGACCTTATTTTATGTAGAGCTGCGAGTGTTTAAGTGATTGGTGTGGGAGTACAGTTGCCTATTGCTCTTATTTGTGGAGTGCTTTCACCATGGCTATCAAACTAGCCATTTTTGGTCTCTTCTCATGCTCTCCCCTTGCTCCTCCCTCTCTTAAAGTTTGCACGTTTTCTTTCTGAACTTCTACAATGACTGCAGTTATTTTAAGATTTGTTAGAAATTTAAGGCTGCTGTTTTAGCAAAATATCTTCTGCCAAACCCTAGCTACAAGTTTTGGCTGCATTAAAAGGACAATAGCGTTTTGAAGGAGAAAAAAAAGAAAGGCGGGAGGATGAGGAAGTTGCTGTTGTTTGTCCTGAAATTCTTAAGGACAGCTGAATTTCATGCTGCAGCACATGCTACACTACTGTTGCAGATGCACACCTTTAGGAAAACCCCTGTGGAATCATAGAATGGTTTGGTTTGGAAGAGACTTCTAAGGGTATCTAATCCAGCCCTCTTGCAGTAAGAAGGAGCAACTTCAACTAGATCAGGTTGCTCAGGCTACTGGTGTTCTCGGAGGCAGGAGGCCTGCGAGCAGCCGTGCGGCAGTTGCAGTGAGCAGAAAGGTCTCTGTGGTGGGATTTGAGCAGACCCCAGACCCTCACAACATGCATGCCTTCCAGAGGAAATACGCCTCTTCTCCTCTGTGGTGCTCGCGGCTGTGCTTGGGGGCAGCTGGAGCCCGGCTGGGAGCGGGAGCCACGCTCCGGGGTCCGCAGCGTGCTCCCAGCCGCGCCGATTAGCAGCAGTATCGGGCTCCTGATATCCGACCGATACAACATCGTTCTGCAGCCCAGCAGGCAAGCAGAATTTGCAGCCATGGCAGTAATGACAGCTGGGTCATTGCACACAAAACCGACAGTCTGTTAGTGTTTACTGTGACTTTTAAGTAAATTCTTTTATACTGTATTGATGCCTCTTTTCGTGTGTGGTATGTATTCTGTCTTCCAAAATAGGAATATTCTTCACAAATCCGTATTGCAGAGTGATCTCTAGAAGGGGGGTTGTTTGGGGTTTTTTTTACACTCAATTGTTAGAGTTTGCTCAGACTGATTCTTTCACAGTCTATACTTGGCCAACCAAGAAACTGAAAAGAACACTATGACTTGTGTTTAGTAAAAGCAATTGGAAATTCAAATCTTAGCTCTGCACGATGAACTGCACACAGGCAATGCAGCAGACGGGTCATGAATCTCAGTGAATGCCTGTGAATAATGAATACTTTTTTTTTTTTAGGAGACTCATGGCCTCTTGGTGGACATCCTACAAGAATCCTCAGACACATTGTTGAGAAAATTTTGCATGTATGTGCCTAGAACTAAAAGTAGGTCTTGACTTAAATAATGAGATCTTCAAACTAGATTAATGCCTATTTGCTAGGAGCTCTGCAAAAAAGATTACCTTTCTGTCTTCCACCCTGTAGTTTTTTAAGTGAATGTCAGCCACAAAGCTGTAAAATAATGGATAATGATCCTACTCAAATATTTGATCATCAAATGTACAGCATTTGATAAATGAAGAAGCAGAAAGTAAGAACAAGGAGAAGGGACCATAAGCTAAAGGCCACCAGTAGTGACATAAGAGTCTGCATCTATTTCTAAATATTATTGACTAGAACAAAAGAATAAAATATAAATAAGGGAATACAAATGAACTTGTAAGAATGACCTGGAACCTCTAAAAGAGCTGAAGACGGTTGTTAAAAAGTCTACGTTGAGCGCAGGTCTATTTAAAGATAGTCTGCCCAAAGATAGCTTGTCTTTTTTATTTTTCCTCCCTCTTTCTTTTTCTCTTTCTTTTCTTTTTCTTTCTTTCTTTCTTTCTTTCTTTCTTTCTTTCTTTCTTTCTTTCTTTCTTTCTTTCTTTCTTTCTTTCTTTCTTTCTTTCTTTCTTTCTTTCTTTCTTTCTTTCTTTCTTTCTTTCTTTCTTTCTTTTTCCTTCTTTCCTTTTCTTATTCTTTAATAATGTTCTGAGTACTTGAAAACATGCTTGTAACGGAAGTATTTTCTAAACAATAATTGGTGAGGCTTGTCGTTTAGTGCTGTAATTTTCTGTGGCCTCAATTTCTGGTCACACACCGTGGCTGCTTTTGGGAGGCAAATAACTATCAAATCAGGTAGCAGAACTCACTTCACACATGGAAGAAGCACTCATCCTAGCTTTCTTTCCCCTTACTTTTCCGTCTTTGATTCAAGATTTAAAAGTATCAGACTGTGGAGGAATGGTGTCGAATTCAACTTCATATTGTTGTAATTTTTCTCTCGAGTGTGGCATGAGTTCTGTTCCTTATTTAAAAAAAAAAAAAAAGCCTGAATCCATCTGAATCCAATCTAGTTCCATGTGAGTTCACGATAGATATAAGGAACAAATAAAAATATGACCATAAGAGACAGTTGTATCATTTTACCAGTATGTGTCGTGGATTTAGATATGACATTTTTGGACTGTTCATCCAGCAATACAAGATATATCAGAAGTGGTGGAATAATTCCTGATCAGTGCACAACTTCTGCAAATCTCTAGCTCAGCTGGGCTGTGTGCTGCAGTTAGAACAATCCTATACTCTGCCAAACAAGTGTAAGTGCCAGCAGCATGTGGTGGGTAGTAAATGAAGGATTAAAGACTTGTCTGCAAAGAAGTTACTGCAGTTGCTGAAAGTAAAGCACCTAGCATGAGGATCTTCTAGCACTCTTGAAGTATTATACTCTCCTGGGGAATTACTGCAAAAGAACTCATTTACTGAAAACATTTATTGTTCCTAACACCTTCCCCATGTTCACAGACTTCAGCTTGAAAGGACTGTGGCAAAGTTCATTGAAATCTTTCCAAGGGTAGAACAGAAATGCTAGGAACATTCGGAAGTTCATACGGGACAAGTTTTTCCTCTTTCTTCTCGGTTTGCAGTTCATGAGTTTTCTGTGACTAAGCTGTTAAAATAGAGGACTCCAATCAAAGAACAGAAAAGACAACAGATTGGGGATGGGCACCCTGTGAAGTCTGTGGGAGTTCTGGAGCATGGACATGGGATGAGTTCATCCATATTAAATAACTTTATTGTGAATGATTTTTTTTCCAAAGTCTCAACCTGCGATTAATATTTGCACAAGTGATTTCAAGGGAAAAAAAAAGTTCTGTTCACACATTTGCTTGTTTGTGTATTCCTATTTCTGCTACAGGGAGTTGAGTATTCATCCTGCAAGGTGCAGCTCAAAGTTCACAAGGAGTAGTATGATCGCTAATGGATGTTTGAACAGTTTCAGTGTTGCTTCATTTCCACTGCTCAAATGTATTTACAAGAAACATCTATTTTTGCTTCAGTCATCTCATTACGGCTTCCTTGCCAGTCACACGTACATACGTAACAAAAGTACCTCCTTCGTGTCCACTGAGTGGTACCATATGCTGACAAAACCATATTAAATTTACAAGCCAGATTTCATTGGCTATTTGCCCTCAACTTCAGAAGTGATTTGTTAATAAATACTCCTCAACGCCACTGCTTTCAATCTGCTCCACCTCTCTCACAGTAGCCAGTAAATACAAAATTTAGCTTTTAACTCAGCCGACAGCCTCAGGTCAACTGTTTGCAACAATTGCATGATTCCTGAGTTAATTACCAGGCAAAATCTCACAGATTGCTGCAAAAATCTCTTTTCCCAGGCATGTTTTTCTTCATTTCATTAGCCCCGACTCACTTTCCTCCGTAAACAGCCTGCAATCACTCTTTGCAGTCTGGACTCTGCTGCTCTTTTAGGAACTTTCAGGCACAAGTGCCCAGAGCCAGGAAGACTTGACATTTAAAAGGTCTTGACATCGTTCAGGGGGTTTTACCCAGTGCTGGACAAGTGCAAGCAAAGACAATAATGGGGCCATTGTACCCTGCGGGTTCGATGTTAGCTCTGCTTCACATTACTGCAGCCCCCCTGCCTGACAGCACGGCTGAAAAGGTCACGGGTTCAGTACTGGTATTGTTTAGGCTGAGGTCTGCCAGGACTTAATAGAGGAAAGAAATCTTCATCAACAGCACACAAATGTGGGGGCTGGAGGAAAAATAATAGTTTCAGTGAAGCTGGGTCCCAGGTTCTAACTGGGTGCGGATCATTTTTGCGGCGGATATTTTTCTCAGTCGTTCCGGGTAAGTTTGTTCGGTAGCACGTGCCCACGGGCTGGTCACACGGAGCAGACGGCAGCTAGAGCTTGCTTCATCCTCTCATCCCCAGTTCTTCTGCACCCCTCCCTTTCACACCAGTTTGCCTTCACTTCCTATCTGACTGCTTTCTTTGTCTCCCAACCCAGCCTTTCCCACTGCCCCTCATGGCTGGAATGGCCAAATTCCTTTCCTCCTCACAAGACGTCTGAAGGTGTGGCAGCATTCGGCTTGAGCGCTGCTACTGCCACGCTTGTCTGTGTCCGGCGTGGTGTCCTCCACTTTGCTCGCAAGTTTGGTAGGGAGAGAAGCTCTCATTCCTTCATCTTGCCTTGCAAGAAGGTCTCTTTGCCTTATTGTACATGGCATTCACAAAATATTTTCTCTTACTTGGCATGTGATTTAAGAGGACTACTTAGAGGGTTGAACTTGTGATTAAGCAGCCCAGATTCTGTCCCTAAAGCATGAAACAGCACCCTATAGGAGAACTTCAGAAGTCTGGCACTAAAACAAATTGTACCTTTTGCCTCCTGACGTGCTCTGAGGCAGATGAATTAGTTAGCTCGAGCAGTCTGACAGGCTTAGAAAGATCTCTTTCCATCTCTTCCAACTTTTTTTATTTTAGGACTTGTTGATTTGTCATTTCTAAGATTAAAGACTCATCGTTGTCTTCAATCCCAGCCCTGATGCTTACTAAGAACCATCAGAGCGATCTCTTGTGAGGAACAGAATATGGAAAAATAACTGGTAATTGTGGTGTTGGATGCATGTTGGTTACCCCACCTGCCATCGAGTACTTCTTTATTCACAGCATTGGCACTACAAGGTGTGCCATGACATCTAGAGATGCAGCAGCTGAGACCTAAAATCAGTAGGATAAGAGAATAGAAAGAGGAGGCATAGTACATAAATCCAGGCTCAGAGAAATCAAAGCTTCTGCAGTTTCAGTAGGAGCATGACATTCAGTTGCCTATATTGCAACCTATGACAGAAACAGTGCAAATAACCATATTACAAGTCAAACAGAAGGGAAATATAAATAGTAAGCCCTGTAGTGGATTTACATGTGCTGCTTTAGGAAAAAAAAAAAACCTGTGCTCTTGTTTGTGTCTACCAGTTTTCTGAAGTAATTTTCCACTAGTGATACCCACAGTAAAGGTATGGGTGGCTTTAACAGGTGTAAAAGATGCAATGGTAATGCCCTTCAGATGCTACAATACTCGCCATGCCACGGCTGGTTGGCTAAAAGAGGCTTGCAACTGATGGTGTTTTGGAGGTTGAGTCTAGGAGCTACTGAAGCTTTGAACTAAGAGATGAGCATCCCCAGGGTTCTCCGATTTGACCTGAGAATTCTTATCGCTTATCAGGCTCTGATCTTTGTCTTGGTGTTTAAGCAGTTTGTACTTTTATGTTTTTTGCAGCTTGTGTTGGGGGACAAGAGAGGAGGTGAGAAATAGCAACATGGGAAGGCCTGACAAACGCATTCGTTATCTTCCTGTTTTCTTGGCAGCAAGACCTTCTTTTGTGATTTAGGAAACAAAAGTTAACATGGAAATTGCATAAAGCCTTTTGTGGGGATTTGTTCAGCATCCTAGCATGTTCTCCAAAGGATAACACATTGTGTGCGGGCAAGCACCGCTGGATTGCATCCAGCTCTTTACCCCTCCTCACCACCCACAGCTGGAGCTGGTAGGCAGGCTGTGCCGCAGGTGCGCGAGGCTGCGTCTCGGTTTGAATCAGCCTGCTTTCCTTTTTAATGAATCTTGTTAGTGGAGTGTTTTATTTTATTTTATCTTTTCATGAGGAGGAACACTTGACTTCTTGTTATGAAGCAACATGTCATTAATCCATCCGATTGCTGGAACCTGCTCAGTAAAAGAAAAATACATAGGAAGAGTAAGAATAACAGCAGTATATAGCTTGGCGTTGGAACGCGTACACGGACATACAAAGGCCTTTATAGCCCAGCTGCAGAAACTGAACGGCATCTCAGCTACACGTCTCCATTTTTCTCAGACTAATTTATCAGGTGTACTACATGGGGAGTTTTATTTTTGTGGTTGTGCACCACTCCAAGGTGTAACAGTCACCCTGTACTTAGACTCTCTGTCACCTAAGGATCACTGAGCGTGTTTAAATGTTAACTAAATTTTGCACCACTTTTTGTGAGGTTGGATTATTGGTGGTGGTGTAACTTTTCCTTTTTAAACAAATACGTAGGCTGAGATTAAGGAGTTGACTGGAGGTCATGTAAGGAATCAACAAGGTGAAAAAAGCTAAAAAACTTGTCTTTGAATCTTTTCTGTAGCTATTAGGTATATCCCAGTTGCAATATAGGCAAAGTGGAGAAATTCAGACATGACAAGCTATGCAGTAATTTAAAAACACAGAAAAAATCCCAATAGAAAATCTGAAGAGCAGAGAAGCCTGCCTGCCAAAGATCCCCTTCTTTTCGCTCTTCTAAAGTTTAAACTAAATCCACTTAATTTAATTAATTAATTAAAGTAATTTAGCTTAATTAATTACAAGCCTAAATATTGATTCCAGAATTTTAAAGTCAACTTGAGGGTAATTTTAACCTGATTCATGTCTACATTTGTACAAATATTGGCTGCAATACTATTATGGAAAACTAGTATAACCATTCAAGAAATGTTTCTAGATGACCCTGTTACAAGTGGAAGTTTTGAACTATTTTTGTAAAATACTGTAGTTTTGGGGAAAGAGCTTGCTTTCTTTTAATAGGCAAAATTCCTATTGGATTTAATAGGAATTTTGGATTTAATAGGAATTTTGGCTCAGTAAAGATTAGTGGAGAACACAGGATTTTGTGGCCTTTGTTTGTTAAAGGTAAAACATTTTTCAGATCATGATATTTATCATCTTTGGGTTCTTTTTCTTTCTTGGATATGAATGGATAGAATTACCTGAGTCTGATTTTCCTGTGAATTCCATTACTCACAGAGATAAATGAATATCTAAGAGAAAAAACAAAAGAATGAGGAACCTAATTCATTTCTGTGTTTCTCTAAATCTAAGTATTATATTCTGTCATCATTTATATTATTGTAAAACTGGTAAATAACCCGAACAAAACCCCTCAAAAGTTCAAACCCAAACCCTTCTGTTATTCAAATACTAGGATGAATCAGGTCCCTGTAAAAATAAAATAATTCTTTAAACTGCAGATGTTCTATTCTACCAAAACCAGAAATCTTTTCGTGCATTTCGGTATTGTTTCTCTTAATGTGAAGATCCTTGTCATCTAGAGGACAAACTAGCCAAAAGCTAGTTGAACTTAGTCATGAGTTTCCATTGCTAATGTTCTTGGAAATACAGTATACCCAGTGCTGCGAGAGTCTGAGTTCCTACAGCTTCCTAAACCAGGCAAGGAGTTGTGCTAAGCACATTTACCCCCTTGCATGAGTTCCTAGTCAACTAGAAACTCTTCTGCTTGTGGTGAAATAAAACCTTCTTAGCCTGTGGTTCAAATGTGGTGCTGGCTAGCCTGTGTAGCACTGCTTTCCTGTCTGGCAGTGAAAATCAGTTGTGACATTGCTGAGATGTTCCCTACCATCCCTTATCTCCAAAGAAATTAAGTGTTTTTTCCCATCAGGAATTAAATACTTGCAGTGCTGCTCAACAGAATGAGAGCAAACTTACATGAATATTATGACGCAGGGACTGTATTTTCATGAAATTAAGATCACAAGGTAGTTTATCACTAGTTCCAGCTAGAGCAACTGCTTTGCTTTTCTATAACCTTTGATATGCAAATAAACATTTCAGGCACTAGAAATCTGCCTTATTATAAAAATTGACCTATACCTATTCATCCTGAAGTTTATGCTCATTTTTAATTACCTCTATAGATAAACTTTACACTTAATTTGCAAGCTGAACTACTTCTGAAGTATGTGATTATAAATGTTGAACTCAACAAAATTGTATATGTGTTTTTGGAGAGGGCATGTACTCTTGCAGACCCACAACACATGGTGTTTTAGCTGCACACACCATAATTTCTCTGTTCAAAGCACTACCCAGTAGCTGTTATATAGCTATATATCACAGATGCTTATATCCAAAGGCACTGCACAATTACCGGAGTGTGTATGCATTTCCTCCGCTTTTCCAAGTTCGATGAGTGACAAGCAAACAGCGAAGTTTAGTTTTCTCGAAGGTGTCAGAATCATACAAAATATTCTCCCCAGTCCGTTGGGTATCCATCCTCTGAGTTTAAGAAGTAAGAAATTACAGTAATAAACAAAAGAAATGTTAGGTTGTGGCATGGCAACCTTCCAAGTAGTTATGATAAACCAGCATTGTTCGCTGCTCGGGAAGTTAAACAGAATTATGCATTGTTCTAAAGCAGCTGGGGAGTGGTTCCCCAGGCTGTTCCTTACAACAGTATTTTAACGAGGTATAATGCAATCTAGTATCGCTTTTAATTAAATTAGCCTAAAAGGCAAAAGGCATGTACTTGCTAATTTTCAGAGTTGCAGCTGAAAAGTAAACACTGCCAAGGTGAGGGCAAAATGGCAACTTTTGGGAGCAGCGTTTTTGTAAGAGAAAAAGTCTTTTGTCTGAATATTTTTTCATCATAAACTAGACACAAAATACTTTTAATCAAGTGCTTCAAATAACCGATTTATTGTTACTGTATATTCTTTTCAAAGTTGTTTTTCACTATCTTTGTTTCTCATTGTGGACAACAGACGGTAGACTTCAGTGCAATGTTGCCACATGGGAAAGAAGGAAAGCTGAGAAACCTTGGGCTAAAAGCTTGTGTGTGTTTCCAGGATGCTCCTGGGCAAAGTGCGGTTTGAAGGATGAACGTGACTATTCATTTGGATTATTCTGGGACCAAACTTTGGTGTTCAACTTTCCAGAGGGTGGGAGCACAGCACTTGCTGAGCCAGGTCCCATCAGGAATCTCAGATAAGGCACTTAGTCATAGCATTTTGTGGGAGGTTACAGGAATACAGGTGAATTCTGGGTATTTTGGTATATACAGGGTGTGCCCATACATGATGCATGCACTGTGTTAGAAGTGACTTTTGGAAATGAAAGCATCTCTTCAAATAAACCGTGTCTCTTTTGTCCCCATCCTTCAGATGTGTCAGGATGCAAACCAGTTGCTATAGAGACTTTTTATTTTAAATGGAGGAATGGGGAAAAAAAAAGCAACATAAAAACTGAAAGCTGGTGGGCCCTTTACTAGCAGGAGGTCAGTGACAGTCCACTGAATAGCCCAAAATACATGAGGAGGCCACTAACCTTCCTACACATTGTGGAGCTTTGATCCTTCCTACCTGTGTTTAGAGGACATCCTGTGGCTCTGACTTGTAGTAGTGAGAATCATAGAATCACAGAAGGGCATAGGCTGGAAGGGACCTCAGAGATCATCTAATCCAACCTCCCTGTCATGGACAGGGACGCCTCTCAACTAGGCCAGGCTACTCAAGGCTCCGTCCAACCTGGCCTTGAACACCTCCAGGGAGGGGGAATCCACAACTTCTCTGGGCAATTTATTCCAAAGTTTTACCACCCTCATACTGAAGAATTTCTTCCTAAGATCGAATCTAAAATTACCCATCTGAAAGAACAAGTACTTCTCCAGAACTTCAGTCATGCCTGTGGCCGTTGGGGATGCTGATCGTTTTGTTGTGGGTAGAAAAAATAACATATTTTCAAACTCTTACCAGAAAATGGGGTAAAGGTCTTAAATGCCTTTTGAAAAAGGATGACTGCAGGATGGAATTTCCTGCATCTTTAGCATCTGAATCCCCTTCTTAGCTAACATTATTAGAAAGACACAGACGCTTGAACTCTTGATATTTTCTGCAAGTCTGCCTTTGCTTCAGTACAAACTTGGACTAATCCAGTTGATGCAGAGTATCCCCATAGCAGCTTCACTGGGCTTTAAGGGAAGGTATATGTGTGTCTTAGAGTGTTTGCATACTTTAGGTATCGTTTTTTCTCTTTAACATCCAATGTTCATTAGTGAATGTTAACGTTCTGCTAGGGGTGGTTGGTTTTATTTCCATTTTAAAGATATATTCAGGAGACATTTTCCAATTTTGCATGAAAAGGAAGCTGATCCATTTTCATATTTAAACCTATAGTATTCTTACATATTAGGTTACGTCTTGGGGATTCTTTGATTTCTGCCTTCCTCTTCGCTCTTTTTCCAAGCTCCTACAGGGTGCTTATCAATTTCTAACTTGATAATTACACCTTGAATTATTCCCGCTCCAGCTTCTAGCTACAGAAGGAATTAGTATGATCAACATTGCAAAAGTGTCTTCCATTCTTCTCTCTTTTGCATATTTCATTGTTATAACTCTGAGGATTCATATTTGCTCTACTGAAAGTTCTCTGGTGTGACAAGAATGACATATGTATGGAAGAAGAAAATTTTTGTAGAGGAGGGAGGGAGAAAGTATTTCCAGATGTATTCTCTAATTATATCTGTTGCAGTGAATCACTTAGTTTTGATTTTTTGTCTGCACAACTACATATTTATGGACTGGCATACAAAAGCATAAGGCTCATTTATACAACACTTATGTTTTCCCTTAATAATAGGAAGAACGTTATTATTGACTTGATGATTTTTGCTTTCAAGTGCTTTTATTTCTCTCATTGCTTAGCTGCCATTCATTGGTTTCCTGCTGGTCCCTGATGTGAAAAAAATAGAAGAGAAAATGCTAATTGGAGACCAATTTGGTATCCAAGGCTGCCCAATAGTATCCCTCTAATAACACACGGATATTATGGGTTGAATATTTCATAAGTCTGAATCATAGAGATTAATTTTTCCCATTTTTTTAGTGTATCAGAGTATCATGGGCTGAGATAACATATTGTGGTAAGTGATGTTATGGGTGTTTGGGTTGTATATATGTACCTGCTGTCATACTGGTATTGGCACTTTGAAATAAGGGAAAGATCTGCGTGCAGCAATTAATCTACAGATGAAGATGAGAACTAGTGCTATCCAATCATGAGGAAGGCAGGTGTGATGCAGAGATGCATTGGGGGGGTGTTTGCGGTGGAGGCAGGGAATGTCTCGGAGCCATTGTTCAAGACACCAGTCACTGACAGAGCAATGCTCCTTACATAGTAAGTGTCTTATTCAAGAAGATGAACTGAAACTGAGAAATATAAAAGGGAAAAAGAAAACTGTTTAGGTCACCAAAAGACTAAAGAGTTGTCTTACAAGGAGGATGAAAGGGCTTGGTTGGCTTAGCCTAGCATAATGAAGTCTAAGAAGGATCTCGTTGCTTTTTATAATCATGAAATGCAAGCCACGAAAGCAAAAAAGCAATGTACATAGAAGACTACGTGTCATAATTTGACTGCAAATCACGGTTTAGGTATAGAATCAGGTTTCCATCGAGTGTAGGAAATAAAATACTGGAAATCCAGGACTGGATGGATGTATGGGAAATCTCAGTAAGTGTCATGAATGGAATTATATGATCTGGCTGACTGCAGTGGAGGGGAGATCGACCTCAGGAGTGAGCAGGATGGGTCCTCTAGACCTGTTTAAGAAACACTTAGTAACTGTAATTGCCATGAGTTGCTGTGTTCAATTCAGCTTTGACTAAGCTCTCCCCTGTTTCATATCGTTGTGAAGAGCAGAAACAGGAAAGCACGTTGGGCAGGATTCTCTCTCAAAAAACAGTAATATTAATAAGAATAACAAAACAACAACAAAACCAATAATAATAACAATAATCAACAAAGAAGCCTGCACAGATCTTTCTATATCAGTGTGTCTATAGAGTCTTGTCTCTCTCCAGTTTTGTATGTTTATACACACACGTTTTTAAGCAACTAGGTGGGTCCGCATTAAGTTGCTGTGACTTTTAGCATTCTTGATGTGTTTTCTTCTCGACTAAAATATCCATATTTACTACTTTCATTGCTTTGTTTCCCATATTCACTTGTGGCTATAGTCCTAATAAAATAATATTTTCATTTTCTCTCTTAAATAATTCTTTCTTTGTCTTGAATTACGGCTACAAATGCAAAGAGGCAAATCCCTGACTCACTTTTAGAATTTAATTTAAAGCTGTAAAGGCTTGCAGTAATGCAAACCCAGCACTGCAAAAAATACAGTTAGGTAGTCCACTGCCTTGAGTACCCGAAAACAAAATAAACTAAAGTTATTTTTTGTTAAGTCTTCGTTGGCCTTGTTTCTTTATGCATGAAGAGCTTACCACATTCATTCATGCTTTTGTCACCTTCAGACTTGTTAATGCAACCTTGTGGTTAAATAAGTCAACCACTGTGAAATTTCATCTGATGTTGAATGCATATAAATATTTCACATGTGGAGCATATTAAACTGATGTTTCAGGACTTATGCTGGCTTAGGAATTTTTTGCTTGCTTTTATTCATTTGTTCCTTTTCATGGATATTTTTGGGTGGTAGTTTTTATCCTTAAAAATGACTGAAGGTACTCAGTCATTTACCTCTAATTTACCTCTAATTTTCTGGGGGAAAAAATCTGCAGAAATCTCCAGAACTTTTCTCTCTCTCTGTGCTCTGAAATCTCCAGTCACAGATATTTCTTGAAGGAACTCATGTTCTTTCCCTCCCTTCTTGCTCTCTCTGCTCCCTTTCCTCACCCATCAACACACTTAAAAGCCCTTAGAAGATTTTCAGCAGTCTCAAAGCTTAAGACACACTCCCAAAGCATTCTGCCAGCTAGCAGTACGTTGAGTTGGACTTCCTAGATCTCAGTAAATAGAGGTTGTTAAAGGAATTGAAGTAGGAAGGTTATTTCAGAGACTAACCTGTTAAGCAAGTGACAGCCCTACCAACAGAAGTCGCTGTTGCTTTTCTATAACCCAGTTACACAAACCCTTGTATTTTGATGTGTGCTGTCATGTAAGGCTCATATGAAGTCATTGGACCATGATTCCTGTCAGATCAAGTCACTTAAATTCTCTCAATCTTAATTTTCCCACCTACAAAACCCAGCTAATGACACACCCTGGAGTTTTCTAGTACCCGTCAGGATACCTGCAGGCGTTGTTTGTGTTAGCGTAACACTGAATTCATTGTGCAGAAGAGGAGCCTAAGACACGGGAAGGGTAAATAATTCACTGAGGGAGGAGGAGGTGGCTCAGGAGCTGACTTGAGAAGCATAAGTTCTGGAGAGCTAGAGAAAGAGAGAGGAAAAGAAGACCTTCCCTTACAGTTGTCTTCTGCATACTCCCCTGAGAAGTCACATCAGCAGCCCTCTGATGGTTCCCGAGTAGCGCGAGGTGAAGACAATAGTCTCTTGCCACTCATCTAGTTTCCAGGCCGTAATTTATATTTAATGAAACATTCCCTGGGGAATAAACAGCATGATAAGACAGCACCTGAGCCCAAGTGTTTTTGAAAACTCTGCTGGTTATGAATGTTGAGAAATTGTCCAATTTTCAAGCAGAAATACCTGCCCCTGCTTTTTCAGTTCTGCTGCGTACTCAAATTTGAGTCCCAGTGCTTAGCCCTTGTGATGCTAATGCTACTTGCCCAATGTTCACTTGCATATTTTCTGAGCTCCTGACTCCTTGTTCCTGGAATGGGACAATGAGTTTGCTCTGAAGACCTAGCCTGCCCTCCAAAAGCTGATTTTTTTATGAGGCAAGACTTCTGTTGTTGCATCATCTGTACTCACACTAGGAGTATTCTGACCTACTGTCTTATTCCAATCAAGTTTGATGTAGGTAGAACGTAGGAACAGTATTCCTAGAAAATTGTATGAAAATCGGTGTGCAAACACAAGAAAAAGTGCCTTAACAAATGAGGAAGAGGAAGCAGGAAGAGTTGAATCCTTAGATATCCAAGAATCTATGCACTCAGGAAGAAGCCCATAGAGAAGCTTTAGCTGCAAGGAAAGCTTCATACGGCTCTTTCATCTTCCCAACAGCCAAATCCAATTAGCCATGAGCCATAAATTTACAGGAAACAAGGCTCATTAGTCTTCTCTGTCTAGAAAACTACTGGTTTTTAGGGATTAGCACTACAGAGACTAACCTGTGGCAGAAATGGATGTGGAATTTAGGCTCCTGCTGCCCTTGGCTGTGCTTAGAGCCTGTTTAAGGCAGATATGCCTGGAAACCACAGACCTAGCAGAGCTGCATGATGAGATCAGAAGCTTAGCCATCACAGAAAATATAGTTTTTACATGGATCTACAGACAGTTTTCTGAGATAGTTATCAATTGTTTCACTGAAATCTTCATCCTCTTCTAAGAGAATCAAAGGCCACAGCCTTGAGGCTCATGAGAAGTTCATTTGGACAGCCTTTAAGGCACATAATGTCTAAATTAGCTTATTTTGTGATCTGTTTACAATACATCTTTGGTCTGACTGTTGGTTAAAATACACCTTTGGATACCTCTGTCAGCTTAAGACATAAGTATTGTCATATACAGCTTGCATAATGCAAAATGTGGCAGAAACCCCTCATTTCTGACTGACTAAAAACTAACATCCTTAATTTTAAGTCAATGTCAGGCTGTATTTCTCATCTGTAAAATCATAGACTCATAGAATGGTATGAGTTGGAAGGGACCTTAAAGATCATCTAGTTCCAACTCCCCTGCCATGGGCAGAGACACTTTCAGATGTTCATCTTAAAGCCTTATCCAGCCTGGCCTTGAACACTTCCAGAGAGGAGACATCTACAACTTCTCTGGGCAACCTGTTCCAGTGCTTCAACACCCTCAGAGGGAAGAATTTCTTAGATCTAACAGGAACCTACTCTTTTTCGGTTTAGAGCCATTGCCCCTTGTCCTATCGCTACATGCCCTTTTAAAAAGTCCCTCTCCAGCTTTCCTGTAGGCCCCCTTTAAGTACTGGAAGGCTGCCATGAGATCTCCCTGGAGTCTTCTCTTTTCCAGGCTGAACAGTGTCAATTCTCTCAGCCTGTCATCATAGGAGAGGTGCTCCAGCCCTCAGATCATCTTTGTGGCCCTCCTCTGGACTCACTCCAGCAGTTCCATGTGGTTCTTGTGTTGAGGACTCCAGAGCTGAATGCAGTACTTCAGGTGGGGTCTCACAAGAGCAGAGTAGAGGGGCAGAATCCCTTCCCTCAACCTGCTGGCCACACTTCTTTGGATGCAGCCCAGGATACGGTTGGCTTTCTGGGCTGCCAGTGCACATTGCCGGCTCATGTTGAGCTTCTCATCCACCAGCACTCCCAAGTCCTTTTCCTCAGGGCTGCTCTCAATCCATTCTCTGTCCAGCCTGTGCTTGAGCTTGGGAGTGTCTCGACCCATGAGCAGGACCTTGCACTTGGCCCTGTTGAATGTCATGAGATATGCATGGGCCCACCTCTCCAGCCTGTCAAGGTCCCTCTGGATGGCATCCCTTCCCTCCAGCGTGTCCACAACACCACACGGCTTGGTGTTGTCAGCAAACTTGCTGAGGGTGCGCTCGATCCCACTGTCCATGTCACTGACAAAGATGTTAAACAGCACAGATCCCCATACTGACCCCTGAGGAATGCCACTCTTCACTGGTCTCCACTTGGACATTGAGCCATTGACCACAACTCTTTGAGTGAGACCATCCAGCCAATTCTTTATCCACCGAGTGGTCCGTCCATCAAATCCATATCCAATTTAGAGACAAGGGTGTCATCCAGGACAGTGTCAGGTACTTTGCACAAGTCCAGGTAGATGATGTCAGTTGCTCTTCCCTTATCCACCAACGCTGTAACCCCATCATAGAATGCATTGCCTTAAAGGAATATTACATTTAGCTTATGCATGCAGACTTGCTGGGAAAGGCTGGAAATTATCCCTGTGCCCCTAATATTACCCAGTAACAGTGCAGTCTAATTACTTTTTGATACAGTCTCACCTTACAGTGTCTTCTTAATTGTTTTAAAATTGGTCTGCTTACTTTCGAAATGCTCACCAGTGAAGAGGGTTAGCGCCCACCCTAGACCTTGCTCCACTAAATTGCTTAAGCATGTGATGAAGTGCTTTTCTTCATTGGGCTTTTAATGCTCAAATATATAAACACAAGTCTGTTTCCCGAGGTGAATAAAATGTAGTGCTATGGCAGGTGATGAGGCTGGTATCTACAGCTCTAAGATGAATATGATACTGTTTAATTCATACTTAAGTCTGAAAGCATTTGGAACGATCGGTACATTAATGAAATGATAATTTCATGCAAAATGTCTGACCATTATTTTTCCTGAAAGAGGCCACAGTACTGGCCACATATCTTTAAAGGGCTCTTTAAGAATGAATTATTGGCAACTCTCTTTATGTTTGAATTACATTCCTCTGATCTCAAGTGAAAAACAAGCCTAAAGAATGATTACAATAAGCCATCATTTTCCATAGCAGAATGCAGTGTAACTTGTACTGAAACATCTAACATGCAGAGCCCCTTTCCAATGCACTTTACGTACCGATTTCATTAGCAGGTGGAATAGGGCAACTATGCTAAATGAGTCAGGATTTATCCTTTCAATCTCTTCTCTATCTGATATTTTGCAACCTCAGTGCAACACTTTAACCTCATGATTCAGCTGTAATGATGTTGTGCATTCCTCAGAGATATGCTTAATCTTTTTACTTAGATAAGTTCTTGGCTTAACATTACAGTCTCAGACAAGTTGAACAGAAGGAGAATGCATTTAACCTAAATGGCATATCAGAAGGAGCGTCTCTTTGCCCTAATATTAACCAAGATGGTTAGCACTGTTAATGGCTTGTCTGAGAACACTGCTAGCTAGCAGAGATTCAGAATATTCCCATGCAAAGCAACACAAACCTAATCCTGCTAATGAAGCCGGTGATACCTTTCCAGCTAGAGGGGGATTGGGCCTATCAAGTACAATCACCATTTCATGAAAAAAAACCCCACTGCTTCCCTGTAATGGCATTGCAGAAGATGATGGAGCAATGCAGCACAGTCTTACAGATTCAGACTTTATCTACTTCCTTGGACTTTATCAACATCTGAAAAAATGGCCTGATTTTCAGAAGTACCAAACACTCCCAGTTCCCTGCAGAAGGGGCACCATTCGAGGCTATTTGTTTTCCTTATATTTTCTTGTGGTGCAACGGCTCTTCAGAACATACGAATTAGACTAAAGGTCCTGACAACCTAGCTGAAGCCTGTCCCTAAAAATGGCCAGGAATAGAGGAGTAATGCTCACTAAAATGAAGCTTCTTGCAGAAAAGCCTCTTGCCTGTAACCTATTGTGATCCAGCTAGCCTCCACTTACACATCCAGGGAATGGATATCAGTGAAGTTGGAATGGGTGTCGACTAGGCTTCAGACTCCTTTAGTTTTAATTTGGATTACTTACACACAAAGGAACTTTTTTGTTGTTTTTTGTTTCAGAAACTTGGTAATTCACTCTGCACCAAAGTGCACTCATTAGAGCACGCATTGAAACCAAAGGGCTGAACACTTCAAATGCCTCTTACGGTAATCAGAATTGAGAACGTGCTGGAAAATTACCCCTCCTCTCCTTATGAACTGCTTTGGAAAAAAAAAAATCATTCTTGTTATTGGCTGAGTCTTATTTTCCTTAAAAGCAGATTTTGAAAGAAGATGTTGCTGTGCTTTTTGTACAAGGTAGGGCTAAATGTAATGGTAATGCAAAAAGATTTCATTGGCATAAAGATGCTTTGTCAGTGAAGAAAACCAGTCTCAAAAGTAGGAATATCATCAAGGGAAAGAACGTGTTTAAGACTGTGTTTAATTACAGATTAAACAGATTAAATTAGTCATTCAGTGGAACAAAAAAGGGGGGAGGGGGATGCTTCATGGGGTGGAAAAAATACAGCAGTTTAACAAAATAATATCATCAGTATTCTGTTATGATTGAAAGCATTTGCTCCATTGAAGCTAGTTACAGTTTTGCTATTGAGTTTACAGGGATGAAATGGAAGTCTCTCTTGTTTAAAACGAAGGTGGAAAGAGGGTAGGTGAAAACAAAGAGCAGTAAATAGGGCAAATGCCTGAATCTGTAGGCACATTTTGCCTGCCCATGATTTCCAACAAGGCAAGGTTCTTCGAGACCCTTTTTTTGAAAAATAATTACAAAAAGACAGAGCATTCAGCAGAATTGTTGTAGTAAATTAGCCACTGCTTGGAAACTGGGGGTGAGAAGGAACAACCAGCTCAGTCACTGGATTGGTTTTGGTCTTCTATTCCCAGCTGCTATTCTCCTCTTGCTTCCCACGTTCACATATGTAGTATTGACCTTGTAGGAAGGTGCGTGTAGCATATTGTCTGTGGAAATTATGTACGTATGAAGGAGTTTGAGGATATTAAATGGAGGTTTCTGAAGATTTTAAAAAAGGAAAAATTCTGCACGTTGCCTGTGAAGGCTCTATGATAGTAGTTGGCTTGGGCCTCAGTTCTTCCAAGCCAGTGAAATTTTCAGGAGAGACGGAATTGAAAAACTACCTTCTTTCTGAGGTAGATCCTTCTGACATCTGTCCTTCTACCCTTGCATCCTTTAAATTTTCACCACTTTCAGCTCCCTCCTCCTTTCCTCCCACTTTTTTCCTTCGTTTTCCTGTGCTATTAACACTGTTCCCCATTAACTTTTCATTGTAGGACTAGAAAAATTGAAGCTTTTCTTTAGTTTTCTCCTAGGAGAAAGCATTCAACAGAAATCAATATTATTCCTGCAGAGAGAAGCCCATAGCAATGTGGTGCTCTAGTGCTAACTAAATATAGACAGTGCAGCAAGGGAATCCAGATAGTTGTGTGTGAGCAAACCTGCTCACCTGCTTGCATGACTGACTCAAATTGGGTCACCTGCAGAGGTAAAACAAGAGGAGTTAGTTCTCAAAGTCTACATTAATTCTCAGCCCTTCTCAGCCTTACATCAGAGCAATAAACATATCCATGTTTATATTAATATATTTACAAGGAATTGCCACCAGTTCCTTAAAGCATAGTGCAAAGGTCAAAGGTGAATGGTGGTACAAATCTAGAGATGGTTTACTTAACCTATATAGTTACCCTATAAGTAAGACTATAAAATTTAAGAATTTCAGCTTCATTTTGGCAGTCTTAGTTCATATTATTAGTGAGACTGTAAAATTTAAACATTTCAGCTTTCATATTTGGCAGCTTTTATTCACATTACTTTTACTGACCATCTCAATGGAGTACTGCCTCTGGCTACATTTTGTGAATACACCTCACTGGACCAGGTGCTCAGCTAAGTACAAATCAGGATGGCTCTGTTGGTGTCAGTAAAGTACTGATGGTTTATACCAGCCTGAGGGTCTGGCCTCTAATGATTCAAGCAGGATATGAAAGCTAGCTTGTATCTGAAAATGGAGAGCAAGTAATTTAAAAAGTAAAGATACTTTAACCAGATCCTGGTGCTATGCCTAAAATAGTAATTTACATCCTGTGTTTGAACTTAAACATTCACCAGTTACTTTGTGTTACTCAAAGCTTTACTTACAGTCACTGCTGTGAGAACTCCTCCTATAACACACACTACAAGTGACATAGATCACAATCACATCAAAGTAGGTTAGACTTCAGAGAGGATAGACAAGAGGATAATTTGCGCCTACATATTTTCCTTCATCCAGGGAGTTCAAAAAGCATGTATTCATTAGCTCCAAACATCACTCCTTATGGACAAGTAAGCATAAGTACCAAAACCACTTTACACATAGATAAATTAAAAGGTAAAACAAAATAGAGACAGCAAAATGCAGTATCATGAATTACAAGAGGCACCCCGGTTGCCCAAACCATTAACTTTCATTAATCATTATGGTCTGTCCTGTGTCCCAGCCCAAACTGTTGCCCTTGAGGTACAAAAGCTTACTCCTGATATGAGACTGACACTACTTAGGCCCTCCCACAGGGCATGCTGTGGGCAAATCATTTCATCCAAAAGTAGAGGTTTGGTTTTGGGTAGGATATTTGTCGAAGTGTTCCTACCCTGTTCTGCACATGGGACAGTCAAATATCAAACAGATAAAAGCAGGCACCAAACAGCTGTAAGATATATGGCTATCTTTGGCAGAAACACGAACACTATGCTACTACACCAGGTCGTTACCAAAGCCCTAAAGGGCAACCTTTGGGCCAAAAGGTCTATGTACCTCTCACCTCCCCAGAGCACATGACTTTGGGGATGGTTCACTGTGCATGGCTGGGCTAGAAGAGTCTGCATTCCACGCATGATTTTGGGGTGAGAAAAACAGGAGGAACACCTCAGTCTATTGTTTCAATAGGTATAGGATCATGTCTCTACTGAGCAACACATGAACTCACAAACTAAAAGTAAGTGTCTGAACAGAAGAGCAGAAGGGAGATTTTATACTAATTTATAGCACTCAGAACAGCAGGCTCCCTAAGCCCATCAGAGAAGTTAGAGTGGTAAAAACAGTCAGATAAACCATTAGCAGTTAAAACTTTGGGGCAGTTTCTGTAAAGAAACTCAGGAAGATACTTCTCACCTAAACTTTGTAACTGGAAAGGCACAGAGGACTAGGAAGAGGTTACTGAGCCTTTCACCTCAAGGTCAATGATTGCATCTGGCTTCAAGGTAAACACTAAACACATCATTACCTCTGACAGCTGCTGGTAGTTCTTTGTTAAATAATCTAGAGTAGGTGTCAACTTTCTGATAAACAAACATCTAAGTAAACAGCTATTTAATGTTGTTAACCCATCTGGGCAGAATAGTCAGGAAATCTGGCATATCTATGAATCTGTTTGCTTCTCACCTTCTGGAAATCAGTGTTGAACACTTGTCTTGAATGGTGGTCTAACAGCATGGAGGGAGAAGAACCAATTGTGTTTTTCTCGTGCTGGCTTACATTCAAGCCGACATGGAAGTCATCGCTTCATCTCTGAACTGACACTACCGTGAATGAAACCAGAATCAGAGCCACAGTCCATATTCACTTACACTGATATCCCTGCAGTCAGGTTAGTTGGGATTTATTTTCAGAGCTGAACTTGGCCAGATTTTAAGATGGCATAAATCATACACCTCTGTGCTGTGTCTTCAGCTGAGGATCTGCTCCACGCCGTTTAAATTAGCCAAGATAGGATACCTAAACCGTTTGCTGAAAGGGAGGGGTGGAAATCTGTTGAGGACTGGAAAAAACCACACGTGTACAAATGACTGGAAAGCCCATGCAGCTCGAAGAGAGTTGATCGCTAGTTTGTATGTAAATCTATGGACTTGTAAAATGTCAGGAAAACTTAATGTACTCTCTCTTCTTTTCGTAATTCAGTTTCAAAGTACTGTCATGACTTTCACTCAGTGTAAATGCCTTTCTCCACCAAAGCTGCATGTTTTGTATTAAACAGTATTCAAATTAGATGCAAGAGTTGAAATAATACTGTAAGGTAATGGTTATTTTATCCACATTTTATCTCCTAGCTGTAAATTTTATACATTAGATTATACAACTCCCAATAGATCTTGGTATAAGAGACGTCAATAAATCTCAAACCATTCAATACAGAGGAAATTTATTTGTTATTTGTGTCATGTTTTATTAGTGCCCTGCAGTTCAATCCTGACACTGGAGAGATCGCTCCCTTTGCCAACAAGTAAGAAAAAAAATCTTTACAGCTTTAATTTATGGTAACAATATATTTATTATTTTTATACTATGCATCTTAATTCACAGATTCAGGTATTCCAGCATATTTGTCTGAACATACCTCTCCAAATTCTGTGAAATAGTTATATTTTATGCCTCTGATATAGGCTTCATAAATCAACAGCGTTTTAAGTCGAGTATGCATGGAAAAAATAGCATGTAAAAAAGAAGATTTTATTTTCCCACATTGGAAGTAAAAGCCACATAGTAACGAGATGGATGGATAAATAGATAGAAATTCCCTTTACTTTTCAATCTCTGGATACCGCATCTGTGTGGTACATTGTGCCAAACACTACTACTGTTTCTGCTGCTGTTGTGTCTCAAAATTGCTTTGTAATTCATAAGCTATGCAGTCATCTCTAGCTCTTGGAATAAAAAGGTAGGTTCAGTCTCTTGATGTATATAATGGATATAAGAGTATTCATTTTCTTATTTTCACTCTATAGTGGATGAATGGAAAATAGATCTGGCTTCTAGCTTGTGAAAAAAAGTGATATTTCACCATTATCATATAAACAGAAGGCTACAGAGTAGGGCTGGGAGGACATAGCGGTGAAATACATTTTGAGGTTTGAAAGAGGGATCAAGGGGAAGAACCAAACAGTACTTACAGCCTTTTTAATCAATAGTATGGTAATACGTAAGTAAATTTGTGTCAACCATGGGAAAACAACTAAAACTCGGCCAGCAAATAGTCCTACCCACCCTTCTAGCCCCTTTTCTCAGCCCCATGGTCCTAAGGCAAATTCCTCTTCTTAGTGTACCTGAATTCCCAGCTGCAAAGGTCTCCTGCACAAGGACAGCATCCCTATCATGTGAGGATGTGTTGCCAGTTTCATGCAATATTCCCTCAAGGAACTGCTGTCATCAAAATGAAACTTTCAAGTTCCTTCTAAATTGCATGAACCACTGGTTCTTTCTCTTCTCCACTGTGCCCCATGAAGGAAAACTGTGGTCTGAATGCATGATTAGCAGTCACCAGCAATGGAGGTCTAACCCACCTTCAGCTCTGACTTTCTCCATGTCCTTGGGCAAGATCCCTCACCTCACAGTGAGGTGGAGATGACAATCCTGAGCTTGACTTTTAACAGGATATGCTTCCTTTCTGGAGAGGACATCCTGATGAATGCCCTGTGTTGCTGCCAAGCTAACTAGGTCTGTAGTCAGAAGATGGTGTGTTTCTTGTTATGTCAAGTTTACAGTGAGTACTACAACCAACTACAAAACTTTCTTCAAGAACAGCTTTCCATTTTGACTAATCTACATTTAGTACCATGTCAATTATGCTGAAATGTCATTATTTCCAGTAAGAAGTTTGGAAGATGTTTTTACAAATGAGAAACTTGAAGTTTTACTTTGCAATGACTCTTCATTTTTTGAAATGTGCTTTGACAATGTATATCAAAAAGGACTCTATTGAGTCAACATTGGAAAGGAAACTTTTCCAAATTGCGGTTGAAGGGAAGAAAACAAGGAAAATGCTGATATTTTGTCTCCAATTTAAAAGGAAAAAATATAATCAGATCCCAGGTCAGGAAGGTTTGTGTGATAGTTTGATGTGTGTGGGGGTGTTCTGGTGGCAGGGGAGGGGATTTGCTTCCTGTGCCACCAGATCTGAGTCCCATTCCCCCCCGGGGGAGGTTGAGCCAAATCGACGCCTCTGCGAATTGCCCTATTTAAGTTGGGACAAAGGGGCGGGAAAGGGGCTTTTTGCTCAGGAGCGAGGAGAGAGCAGGAGGGCGCTGCCCTCGCTCCCGGCTCCCGGCCGAGCGGCCGCTCGGGCCCGGGCCGGCGCCATGTGCTCAAGATGGCGCCAGAGGAGCCGCATGGGGGACTCGGGAAGCGCCCCGCTCCCGGGGTGCCGGCCGGGCCGAGCTCCCCCAGAGAGGATTAAGATCTAAGAGAAAACAACCACAACGACTGGGTCAGTCAAGATGGAGCAGGAGGAGGTGTACTGGAGCTGAGGTTTCCCTTGCAATCGGTGTGAGATGGCAGGCGGCCCCCCTGCAGCCAGGGTGTACTCGGCGGAGCAGAGACCCACTCGTGGCCCGTGGAGAAACCCACGTCGGGAAGGAGATGCCTGAGCCCAGGAGAGGTCGTGGAGCATTGGGATGCGCGACCAGGTACTGTTAATAATGGGGCATGGAAATGCACGACGAGGTCGTGGAGGCATCTGGAGACCGTGGGACGGCCCACGCCGACGCGAGTGGCAGCAGCTCCCTAAGAGGCCGAGACTGGTAAAGCCCGAACTGGTACAATCCTTGGGGAAGGATTGCAATCCTGCGGGCAGGACTCACGTTGGAAAAGTTTGGGGACTTTTTTCTTCATGAGTAGGGGATCCACCGAAGCAAGGGAAAAATGGTGTAAAGACTCCTCCTCCTTTAAGAAAGGAGCGGTAGTTAACAACATGGATGAACTGACCTGCAGTCCCCATTCCCTGTCCCCCTGCGCCGCCGGGGGGAGGAGGTTGAGCCAGGAACGAAAGGAAACGGGGTGGGGAGGTGTTGTTTTAAGATCTGGCCTTGTTTTCTCTTTTCTCCTCTCAAGGAACCGGTTTCGTTCCCTTGTCTCCTGTTAAATAACTGTTAATAAATTGTTTTGTTTTATTAAGAAAGCCTGAGTAATGTTTTGCCCGGGACCATGGTTGGTGGGTGCTCCCTCTCGGTTCTTGTCTCGACCCTCAGTCCAAAAACCACGACAGTTTGTTTTAAAATACTTGTTACAAAGGTCCATTTGCTCCGATATTAGTTCTCTCTGTATGTCTTAGGTATTTATGTTTTAGTGATGTGCTGTTTGTCTCACGGTGAAGAAGTCTAAAACCCCAGGATAACAGAACATATTACGAATGTAATGTCACACAGCATGTGACAATGTTTACAGTGAAACTCCATCTATCCTTGGGAGAGAACCATCCGGCCAAAAGTTATTTTCCAACCTCTACGCGTAAGGCCAAACGCTGAGAGGTGCTGAACACGCTGCCAGCACTCGCGGTGGCGGCCACCGAAGGCACTGCCCTCGGTTCTGCCAGACCTCCGGGCCCGGGCCTGAGCTCGGATATGGACATAAATCTGTCCACATATCTTTAGTGCGACGTAGGTGAAACTTAATCTCTTCACCTCATTCCACCAACAGGGCTGAAAATAACCTAAAACAAAGTCTGAGATCTAACATGGGAAAATGGCCTTTCCAATCAGATTGGACTGGCTGGTTCTTTCAGTTACTCAGCCTGAATCATAAAAAATACCAAGTGACAGGACATATATCTTCTCTGAATACTTCCCCCCTTGCAGTTCTAATAGCAGCTTTTTGGTTTTGTTATTTTTTCTATTCATATGTGATTATTTTCTCTGTTTCCTTTTCGTGTTTACATTTTAAATAGAACTCTGAAAAACTTGGTTTAGTTCCTGTTTATAACTCTGTTTTTCTTTCATCCTGCAAGCTTCATGTATTGTTTAAGGTCAAACACCAAAAACAACACTGCGAGTCTGTTAAACTTGTCGCTCCATTCCCAAGGGTGGTGTTTGACCTCCAAGAGCCTCCGTTGTACCTGTATCAACAAGCTTTGTTATCAAAACAGTACCACCAACCTCCATCCTGAAAAAATCGCTGACAGTCCAGGGATGGGAGAGAATTTTGTCTTGATACTCGCTGTAAATTCTGCAGGGCCTGAAGGCATTTTGCGTAAGAATTTTCCGCCCCTCTTTCCTGCAAAGCTGTCAAGAATTTGGACTGGTCCCTCAGTGCTGGGAGCACGAGATGGGAAGGAACATGCTGGTTTGCAGGGTATGAGAGCTCCTGTTTTCTGCCAGGCTGCTCCGTCACATCTGTGTTGTGGTTTCCAGCAGCTCCCCCATACAGCTTGATGTTCTCCTTGTGTCTCTCCCCATGCTACCGTGACCTTGCTTTTGTCTTGTCTAACATCTTAGGCACAGCTTATTTGTTCCCTGTTTCCTTTGTTTCTTTCAGCCATTTTTCTTCTTTGCCTCTGATTCTTTTTCAGCTGGTTTAAAAGGCTCCCATGTTTTCTTCATTCTCTCTCCACTTTCCTCTTTTCCAAGGTCTCATTTCAAAGAGGCACTCCTGTTCTTGACAGCACTTGGGATCTACGTTAAGTCCCACGATGCCACGTGAGCTTTAAGTCCCGCGATGCCACGTGAGCTTGTGCCTGTGTACTGTGTCAGAGTCTTAATCTCTCACTCTCCTTGGCTTTTCCTTTTTTCACATTTCTTGATGTTCATCATGTGAACTTTTTTACAGTGGCTAGAATTGGGCTGACAGGTTTTTATATTACTCTTCTGTTCTGTTACAGTAGGAAGAAAACTTGAACATCAGGTAGCAGAGGCTTGAGTGTGTCCTGTTTCCGGCTGAGGCATTGTTATTTTTGGGAGAAGTGGAAGGATCTGATCAGAAATCAAAGCTATCTGCTGTGCTCCTAGTGAGACACAGACAAATTACTGAATGCACAGAGAACTACATATGGAGCATTTTAATTCTTGGGTCAGTAGTTCAAATCCACCCAGCTTGCCAATTGCAAAAACTCATTACTGCCTGATGGCCACTTAGGACTTACTTGAAATTAGTGAGAGAGAGTGTGTGGGGAGGGGATTTGGAGGGGGAAGGTAAAAGAGCAGGGGATCATCTTCTAATCCTTCACATACAACACTTTCCCCTGCAACTGAAAGAGCTTGCATCCTTGTCAACAGCCTCAGCTAAAGGAAGCAAAAATATGGAGGCTGAGCTGTACACCAAGCCCGTACTGCCCTGCAAAGGCAGGCTGTCAGGGAGCGCCCAGCACCCTGATGAGGCCCTAAGGACCAGCTTTCCCTGGCACAAGCTGGTTGAATGCTGGTGGGCTTCAGACTGCAGTACTGTCAACGTGCCATGTTTTTAAACACATTTTAAAACATCCTTTGATGTTTTATCTGTCTCATCAGAACAATTAGCTCCTGGATGCTCTCTGTACAACAAAGGAAATTAATTAGGAAGAGTCAGATGCTGTGATTCAGAGCAGTGTTTGGGAGACTGCAGTGTCTCATGTGGGTTTTGATGTTGCAGCAGCTGAGCTGGAGACCGTTGTTATGTGTGGCAGGGTATAGCTGGACAGGAAGATTTTACTGAAAGGGAGAAAGTTACCTTATAAAAGCTTTGCATTTCCACCCTCCTAAATGTTGTTTTTCTGTGAGCTGAGACATAAAGGGTATGCGTGTGGGGAAAGCAGTCACCCTGAGACTCTCTCATGAATACTGCAGTGCATGAAGAGCAAGGAAAAGATCACACCTGTGTATTCTCAGTTCCTAGATATACCCTGGCAGGAAATCAAAGTGGAGTAGCTCTGCTCTTGCTTCCCCCATCATATTTCTAAATGGATTTTCCCTGTAAGGCACTGAGATGCTAAACTTTGATCATAATCATCTGACTTTGAAACTGACAGATATCAAGAACTATTTCATTTCTGTGATGTGTGCAATCTACTAACATGAAAAGAACGTGTTTAATGTGATTGAGAGAAACAGAAGTTTGATCCCAAGAATTTGAAGTCAGGGCTCCTGTTTCTAAAACTTGAAGTACAACAATATTTTCCACATACCTGACAGATGATTGGAGAATTTCTTTCCCTTTTTCAATTTCTTTTGTTGTGTTTTCAGGTTGTTGATTTTGTGGGGGTTGTTTTTGTGAATCCCTCAAGTTGTTGCAGGCTTCCTTGATCTCTGAACCGTACTGCTGTCAAGGAGGTTGAAGCCTGACTGTTCATCAGCCTCCTCAGTAATACCAACCAGATAGAGTATCGTGATATTTTGCAAATCCCTGTCTGTACAGTCGTGAAAGGATATATAAATGTAGACACTTGACTCAACAGAGACCCTCATGGATTGGAGACACTGTCCCGTGATGTGAGAAATAAGTTATCAGGTCTGGAAGGAAGCTTTGGGTAATGGATTTTCTTGGCTGTCTGTAATGCTGCCAGTTCCAGGCAGACTGAAAAGGTGGATGGTGTCCTGGCCTCCTGGGAAGCTTTGCAATCGTTCCAGTTGGTTGAAGATCACTCCTTTTTCAGCTACAGGATTGCAGTCCTCTGGCATCTCTGACTGTCAGCTGCTGACCCCTAGATAGTATTGGAGGGAGCTAGTCCATAGCCTAAAATCTTTGCCAGTCCCTCTTGGGGAACTGATTGGACCTAAAATCTTAAGCCCCAAGCATTGGGGTCCGTACCCCTGCTCTGGCAGCAACTGAGGGAACAAGACTTGGGGTAGCTGTGGATGACAGTGACATTGCTTAGAGAATCTGTACTCCTGCACTGAACCCTGTCAGGCAGAAACAGGAGCATGACTGACAGCAGATGAGATGGACACAGCTACAGTTTCACAGGGAACAGTTTGTCCTGGGAAATGGAAGGCAGGTGACAAAGTATGACATGATTCCAAAAAGTGTTATGAGAGGAGAAAGCTTTTGTGCAGTAGGGGTTGCTCCTCTTAAGTATTATCAATAATTTCAAAGGAAAGGCAGCCAAATACAATAAAGGCAGGCAGCTAATGTTCATTTAAAAGTTTTCTCAAGTATTGAAGGAGCTCTTTTAATGCATAACCAAATTACCTGTTGAATGGATGTGGGCTGCAAACTAATTTTCTCCCATGAGAGTCAGAATATTTTAAAAATACTATACTCCAGTGGTATTCGCATCTGGAACGTTTCTCTGTTCTCTGATTGAACAGTAGGAAAAAAATGCCAAACAGTGAAACTTTGGAAGTGAAGATAAAGGGAGGAAATACACAAAGGGCTGAAAGATTTATCAACTTGTGTGTTGCATCATTGTCCCTAAGAAGCATAGGCAAAAGTGAAATGAAGGGAAAAAAGAGCTGTGAACCATGATGAAGATGATTAAAGAGGGTACAGAACAGCTGTCAAAGCAAATATCAAGCAACATTAATAACTTCATAGCACATCAGAAGACTGTCTCAAACCTTCCCAAGAAAACAAGAGCTTTTGTTGCTGCACGGGGTAAATGGAACTAATCCTCAGGTGCAGAGGCTAGTCTTTGTCTGTCAGAGGTACTCCAGTGTCAATCTGGAGCAGAACAAGAGATTTTAAAGAGGTTAATGTGACGACAAGCTACCGAGAAAAAAAATTTGCTTCAAGATTTCAAAAACCCACAGCTACGTGGGAGAATCTGTCCTCAGTGGAGAACTCACACCTTTGGAGAATGCAAAAATGCGTTTTCTTAATGCCCTTTCTTCTGTGTAGAGGAGAGGAATTTTTCTGTGTACAGAAAAGAAAAACAATGGATGTTTGCTGCAAAGAGCTCATTTTTTAGTCAAACGGTTGACATTTTTCTTTCCCTAGAAGCATAGCAAACTTTCATCTCATGCAAATTCATGAAAAATTGTCCTTTGGGCCACAGAGTGGAATTTTGCCCATCTTTGCCTTGAGCCTAAGCAAATAGCTCTTCTCAGAGCCACAGAGAGGAGCTCGTCAGAAATCTGTCGACGCGGCTGGAGCTCCCTGGCCAGTATTTTAGGAAAATTTTCTTTCAATCAGGTTTGCTATGTCCAAATGACTCCTGCATGTTAGTTAAGAAAACATTCAACATCAGACATGAGCAAGTGAATAGAATCATTGTCTTACAGGAATCAAGCAAATTGTCTTAAGCATTTTGGTGCCAGCATGGTGTAATCAGTTTATAAATGAGCATAAAAGACACTCCTACAAGCTCTTATAATTCTACACCTACAGCCAGTAACCAACAGAACCAAATGTTACTCTAAGGTGTGCCAGATTCTTTATTGTACACAGCTTGAGTTTCTTACAGGTTGTAAAGTCTCCCAGGAGGCTGTGGTTTGATATTACATGTGGTATGAAACCGTAATCCTTCATGTTTCTGCAGCACCCATTAGAAAGGGCCTGAATAGCTCCCTTGAATATTAAGAGATGGACTACAAGGAAGCTATTACTGACTGTAGTGACGCCTGCTTTTAATCTCCTTTTCATAGCAGAGAAATTTCCTCTGACTCAGATCTAGCTGGAATTATTCCAGGCTTGCCCTCACTTGAGATGAACAAGTGTATCTGTTCGCTTGTTTAAATGTCCCCCTACTTTGACCTGACCCTTTCTCCTTCGCCTCTTTTTAAAACAACGTGAACGATGTAGGAATGCCTGAAGCTGACATTAGCAAGCATTTCTGTATGAGCATTTTTATGAAGTTCCACAAAGCTAGGAAAAGTAGAATCTGTCATTTTCTCATGGAAAACACAGTCTACCTTCCTACCCTACAGTCCCAATTATGTTTTTCAGATCAGAGCTCTGCTCTTCTGTTCTTCCTTCCTCTTCCTCTTGTGTAAAATCCGTTTAAGGGCTAAGCATTAATTTCACACTGAAAACTGTTTCGTTGTTTTTCAACGCAGATATAAAGGCAGGAGTGAAATTCATGCTTGTGGAGAGCCCTGAGACATTATTACTCTACCATGGGATGTACTCCATATTTCCAGAAGCCAGGTTCCTATTTTGTCCAGAGCTCTTCCCTGCACTTGAACTGACCAGTGAGTCTATCAATGTAATGATCAAATGCAAGTCTCTTTCTTTTTCTTTCTTTCTTTCTTTCTTTCTTTCTTTCTTTCTTACTTTCTTTCTATCTTTCTTTCTTTCTTCCTTTCTTTCTTTCTTTCTTTCTTTCTTTCTTTCTTTCTTTCTTTCTTTCTTTCTTTCTTTCTTTCTTTCTTTCTTTCTTTCTTTCTTTCTTTCTTTCTTTCTTTCTTTCTTTCTTTCTTTCTTTCTTTCTTCTTTCTTTCTTCCTTTCTTTCTTTCTTTCTTTCTTTCTTTCTTTCTTTCTTTCTTTCTTTCTTTTTCTTTTCTTTCTTTTTTTCTTCTTTCTTTCTTCTCTCTTTCTTTCTTCTTCTTTCTTTCTTTCTTCTTTCTTTCTTTCCTTTCTTTCTTTCTTCTTTTCTTTTCTTTCTTTCTTTCTTTCTATATTTTTTAAATGAAAGATGTCGTTCTGAAGAAGAAAAGCTTTTTTATTTTTTTCTTTTTTAAATGCTGTACTTCACTCTCTCGCTATGTGAATAGTGTTAAAATTTGTGGGAATGCCCAGAAAAAACAGACAAATTTGAATTATCTGCTGGTACCAAATGAGCCTATATAGCTTGTTCTGGCCTTGAAGAAAGGAAGTGTTACTGTTCTCGGCATGCATCTGTTTTGAGGAATTCACCCTCTTCTGTATCCATGTATAATGATTACTTAGATATAATAAGAATGGTGAAAGAGGAGGGTGTTCTTCATTAGAACAAAAAGCTGGTACTAGCAGAGAAAATGACTATCTGAGATAAAAGCCTGGCAACATGAAAGATCAGATGGGTTACTCATATGTAATTACTCTCTTGAGTCCATATGGTCATGGTGTATTATATTATTTCCACTCAGCATGCTAGTGGCATTTTGTTGGTGTCTTTCCTGTTATTAACCATATCTGCTTCATTAATCCAAAGACTCGATACCTTACTTGTAGAATTAATATTTTTAGTGTCCAAAATATCTTATTCTGCATTCTCAGACAGCCCAGTCTCTCACTAGCTGTGATGGGAATAGGGAGGTAAAGGAGCCCAAAGGACTTTTTGTAAGTTATACAGAATTTTCTCTTGATGGAAGAGCATGGATGTCCCTGTAAATGAGATCTGGGAGCCTATCGTAAAGTCTCCAAATGGGATTTGCACTGCTTTGTCCCCTAGGGACTTTCAGAAATGTTATGCTAATGGTACTTATTTAGAAGTGTTTTAGCAGTTCAGTCCTGTTAACTCCTGTGTCCTTTAGGCTACCAAGAACTTATATCACATTTGAAAATGAGGCTTGGCATTATGAGTCTTTTAGGCAAAGCAGTTTGTGCCCATAAGCCAGCTGGAGTTTCTTTTCCTAACTGGAGCCAGACAACTGGAAATTGCTTTCTTGTTTCAGGTGCATGTGCATGTGTGTGGTGGTGGTGGTAAGTCAGGGATTTCACACAAAAATTAACCTCTTTCTCGGAATTAAAAGTATATTTTACTTCTTTTTAATAGTATAATAAAATACTTGATTATGTTGATTTTGAGGGGTCTTGGCATTCTTTCATGCCAGTTTGGCTTTGCCAGATGGAAGTCTCCCATAGTTTACATGTGAGACGCTTCAGTACAATCAACTCATGAGACTTCAGTATAATTTGAAAAGGCTTTAAAAAAAACAAAACAGAAGAGCTTCAGGAACACTTCCATAATCTGCAAGGTCATACAAGATGCCATGAGCCACTTAGCTTACAAAATAGGACTTCTCAGCCAATATGTCTTCTTCTCAAAGCTATTGGCAATGTCAAGAAACTGGCCGGCTGTCTAGTCACGTTGCTTCCTTTTATTTATCCATCAAGAAAGCATGAAACATAGACAAGAGAGCTCTGAAGGGACAACACATACACGCGTGTGTCTAGTGCACATTTGTCTGAGTATATGCGTACACATCTGCTGATTCCCGCATGGAAAGCTGCCAGAGGTGGTTAAAGATTTTGTTGGCATTTGAAGTTTGGCTGCATGAACATGCTCTTCATTTCTTAATGTGATCTTGATATTTTCAGTGGTTTTAAACAATGGAAAGGAAAATTTCTCAAGGCAGTGATAAAGCTTTCTAAACTTTTATCATTACAGTCAGTGCAATAGCTAACTGTGGTCTTGAGATCATGTGACAAATACCTAAGGAACTTCAGTAGAAAGAAACCCTACTGTGCTTGGTGTTCTTTCTCCATCCCAAGGCTGCCATACTCCTGTGTGTGTTTTGTGCTTTATGCAAGTGCTGTAAAGTAAGACACAGCTGAAAACATTCATTTGGGAGCTTGGCCACAAACTTCAGTGAGAGTCAGAGCAGGCACTTGCTCAGAAACAAAAAAATACAGGGAAAATATCTTATTTTGTAAGAAAAAGAAGCAGCAAATGCAAATTCCTTAATTGCTATTCAGACTGGAGGGGGGAAGAGTATTATTCACACTGTCAGCCAGCTTTAGAATAATTAACACAAACAAAAGTTGGGGGATCAGGCAAAATACATATAGTTCTCTTGTTTTGGAAGGGATTACTCCTGAATGTGCTGCCTAATCTGACTAATACATTTATGTTACACTTTGGGGGTAAAGGGGATTAGGTGGGAGGAATTAAAGAGATTTGATATGGATACCATATTGGTAGAACTTCTAATGAGATTACTTAAAAAAAAAAAAAAAATGCCTTATGCATAGGCTTGACTAAGTCCAGAGACTCTAATGAGATCATGTATTCTGTCTCCAGTAGGGTAAATGGTGCCAATTCAGAACTGTGGGAATAAAATTCATTGGACTCTGATTAACTCAAGGATTGTAGCAGTACCCAAATTGGCACTTAGAATTTCATGTCTTTCAGAGGTCATAAGGAAACTCTGTGGAAACAGAATAGGGAGTCAGTTCTGTACCAATGGTGATGCATATTTATTTTCCACCAAACTAAATTTCATGGATGAAGTTTTATTTTCCTATTCTTAAAAAGGAGATTTTATGGAGGGTTTTTTTTTTCAAATGAACTTGGAGTTGAATCAATGGTCTATCCCTTCTGTTCATATGATTTTGGATGCCTAAAGCCACAGGATATGAGGTGGGTTATTAGATATGCCTTTCCAAAGAGGAAATGGTAAGACAAAAATGGCCTGCCTGAAGTTACAGTTTATAGATTAGAAAAAGGCACAAACAATTAAAAGACGGAGACAGTTAGGGCAAATTACTTGCAATCAAGCTGCAGCTAAATGAGCTTCTTGATGAGGAAACCAAATTTATGTTGTTTAGAACCACAAAGAAATGTTCCCAAAACAACCAAAAAAAGTTGAAGGTGAGCGAAGTGTTAGCACAGTTGGATACAGATGTGTTGATAAGAAAAGTATGAGTGCAATTAAAGTTCTGGTCTTGGATAGACAAAAGATAACTAACTACAGAGAGCTTTCCTGTCAAAACCAGTGAGACAAAACCTTAACAGGTGTAGGATGGTATGTTTTTTTCGCCCTCTGTTTTCATATGTGGCTAGCAAGCTCAATAATCAGTTTTGACTCAAACCAAGCAAAATGTGGCAGTTCAAATCAAAACATACGTTCTGAAAAAATCATTTATTTAAAGGAAAGGGTGAGTGCGAGGGGCAGGGGTGAATGCATTAACAGTAGAATTAAACATTTTGTTCTCTCCTTTTTATAAAAATGGTATTACCTCTTGGCAGCTCTTTGAAAAGATCCTTGAAAAGTTATGTATATTCAGCGATGAAGACAGAAAGTCACACAAAAGCCTTGAAGACATGTGAAGGCTTCTGTGTGAAACATCACATTTTTTTTCTTTGTTGCTCTATATACATTTTGCATTCAGTGTGGTATTCATCAATTTCACTGAATGCTTGTCATTGTCTACCTATATTTATCTGAAAGCAGTGCCTTTAAAGACTTTGTAATTATGAAAAGGCATCAAGCAAAGCTATCCTTCTCCATTCTTACTGCGTTAGAACGGTGGGCATAACACAGTAGACAAAAGCAACGTATAATAGGGCTTCTTATTGACAGTCAGAAAGTACAAGTATATGCAGAAGGAAATAATCTTCTGCTAGCATTTTCTCTTATCTTGATTCCTCCTGTGCTTTCATGCAAAGAGTTTTGAGTGAGCAGGACCTTGTGGAAATAGGTGGGTGGAGAACAAGAGTGAAAAATTTGCAGTCTTGAGCTAGACGAGCCAGAATTCCCAAGTATGAATTTTGACAAAAATTGAAAGTGGCTGCCTCTGTCATGTTTAGACCAGTAAATGAAAAGCCCGAACTCCTAACTTCTGTAATCTTTTGGACCATTTAAACACCAATTATACCGTATATATAATTTTCTGCTCAGTTGCAAACAGCCTTCATCATACTGAAATAAAGAGACTATAATGTGCTGGGCCAGTTATCAGAAATACAGCTATTTGAGAAGGTTCTCAGTCAGTAAAAATAAATTAAGAATATGTTTTTCCATTGATATGGCATAAAGTGTAATTCGTCTGTTTAGTAACTTTTGAATTTTGAAAATTCAAGGTAGACTTTGTGGCTATACAACCTTTATTTTGTTGTTGAAATAAGAGCAGACTTTGGGAGAGCTTTCCTCGGTTTGTATACTCAAAGTTTTTTGCTCTTAAGAAAACATGACTGACAAAGAAGATTGAGGTTTGGTTTGTATCATGGACTTTATGCTTAGTCACTGGTCTTAATGTTGGTTTACAGATGTGGTTAGGATTAAGGTCAATACACATAATACACAATATTTATTTTTACATTACATGATATCTCATATGCTTAATGTATGGAGGATGACTAAAAGCTTCAGTTGTATGTAGTTTTATCTAGTTTTATCCCCATTAGCTGTACTTTTGTACAGTCCTTAATTCTGTCATTTCAGCTTGATGTGGAGAGGACCAAGAGACGGAAGATAAGGTTGGGAGAGCCTACTTTTATTTCTCATCAGGATCATAAAAGCAGCATCATCTGTTGTGAGGGATTGCTGACGAGTTGTAAGGTTAGGAAGGAAATTCATTTTCATTACTTGTGATTTGGGCATTATTTTAAACTCCCCAGAGATGAAGGGTTGGATGATTAGACACATAAGAGATACGGAAAGCCTAGTGGCTTGAAACCACTAAAGAGAAAATTTGGTTCCTCATTTATATAACAATTGTCTGAGAAAGCAAGGCATCTCTGGTTAACAGCTGCAAGGTATTAGGAGTTAGGTACTACCTTAGGTGACAGGAGGAGCAAGAGGAGTTAGGCTTTGATTTGGTCCAAATGAAGAGAACTACCAGTGTCCTTCTGAGAATGTGTTACCTTAGCCCAGTTTCTCCTTTCCACTGCTCAGCAGGAAGCCAACAGAAAGAGGAAACAGAGCAAGAGAGAAAATGGCTGGATACATCATAGTGTCTATCCTACAAATTTTTATTGTATTTTTCCTTCTGTTAGGCCTTCGGCACCCTGTCCTGTGCAGCATAGTTTAACCTCAAGGGACAGAGAGGCAGGCAGGCAGTGAGTACGGGGCACCTTCAGCCAAATGCACAAAGAGCTGTGCACACAGGATCACAATAGGGAGAGGGTAAACATTGACAGAAAGTTGCCATATAAGTTAACAGAGAGTGCACCTGGATCTCCCACCCACCTTCAAGTTCCCAACCAGAGGACCAAGAAGAAAAGTTGGGGGCGGGGTGGAAGGAAGGTAGAATGAGGTTTAGATTAGCAGGTTCATCAGGGGTAGCAACATTTATTTTCCAGCCAATGGTCGTGCAAGTCACAGCAAAACTAGGAAGGAGTAAGAATGGTATAGAGGGTTGGTAGTGCTTCAGAAAAAGCTCCACCTTCTCCATATAGACTCTGCGCGGTTTTGGAGGATGTTGTTAATGAAACTTGCTCGGTTGTATTTTAATTTGCAAAAATAACAGGAGGCACCATGTAAAGACTTGTTAGATGAAGGTATCAATTTCAGAAGCTGTTCAGAGCTCTTCAGTTGCATTTGATCCTTGTCTTGCTGTAGCCAGTACTGAAATAGCCCCACTGAATCGTGCTAAATGTGATCTTTATAATAATAGCAAGCTTATTTCATACTGCCTAACAGCAATCACACTGGAATGAAAAGGTGGGCAGCAAACTTCAAACAGTTTTCCAGTTCTCTGTTGTAGAGAGTAAGATTGGGCTTAGTCAACCAGAAACTGTTGTAATATTGGCATAAAATGGAAAAACAGAGCCATTAGAAGTGTTTTCATTGCAGAGAATAGAAAAACATGATGTGTCAAACTGGATTTAGATTCCCTGCCTCTCTCCCCCTCAAATGCACAACACAAGTTTCTTTTCTTTCCAGAGAGAGCCAACATTCCTGTGAAAGCTTTGGCTCTGATTCTCAAGCTCTTCCAGTGTTGCCTTGAAGATGGATTAAAGAGTTTTATTTTACAGTCTACATGTAAGGCCCATTCTGTTAGTGAAGCATGATTGTCCAAATGGTCTATTCAGGTGTACATAGTATTTTGGAACTGTACATCAGGTTTGTCTCTTCCTGTAGCCATTCTTTCCTCCCACCTCACTTTACAGCTGGAGCAAGCATGGTGGTTACTCTCCAAGGAGCGGACAGTCTCTCTCTCTCTCTCAGGTGGCTGTTTGACCAAGAGGGGAACAACCAAGCCAAGGAAACAGACAAATCTCCTGCTTAGCCATGCCCTTAAAATGCTGTGATATACACTGCCTACAAAATGATTTTTAGAGCACGAGGTCAAATGCTATCTCCTCGTCAACAAATAGCATTGAAATGCCCCCTTCTTTCTGCATAATAACTCACCCTAGTGCCTAAAACTCACAAGTTAAAGTCCTATGAGTTTGTCCCATGTTTGCACTCTGATCATCTCTAACAGATATCTTAGATGTAAACAAAGCTCCTTGCTGAGTAGAGCACTTATATTGTCTTAATCCATCCACAACATAAGCTATGTAGATCTCTTTAGATGCATGCATTGAAACCCGTTCCCTGCTTCATCTTTCAGTAGTTTCCACTGAAGGCACCAGAATAACAGCACGTCTAAAGAGCTGCCTAATCTGGAGTCCAGATGCTACAGATATAGGGCACTGTGGTCAGACCTAAAGTCACACTGGACCAAATTGCCTTTGGGAATTTTTTATTAACACCCTTCAGGCTGCTTCACTCGGCAGCTGTTCACTAACCTCGGCTGAAGCATCACCCTCTCTTCTTGCACAGGGCAAGCCAAGACAGGAAAATAGAAGTATAGGCTGTGATTTGGAACCCTTTCTTCTGTTTCCTTCTTCCTGCAGATGTTCACCCTCTTCCTTTCTACCACCTTTTCACCAGACGCTACTAATAGAGGCAACATGCAATCTGCATTTGGCTGTGAGCAAAACATCAGAAAGAAAAAAAACCTGCATAGTTTTTGCTGAAGTGTTTCCTGAATGAACAGCTGGTTTGGCTCCAATAGGAAAGGGTGGAAGGAGTATGAAACAACAGGCAGATTAATCCTAGACCCTGGTAGGATTGTGGCCAGAATTGTCGTACAACTATACGCATTGGAGATAATTCAGTATATTCCTATCGAGCAAGCATCAATAAAGTCACTAAGTGAAGGCACTGTGATCCCTTATTTACTGATAATAACTTCTTTTGTTTCTAGACATCAGTATATTACTTATATTCTGAAGAAAAAAAGGCTTACATTCTATTTTCATGCCAACCTGGAGAAACAGGATACTTAAGTTAGTACTGTGAAGTGGAATTTGGAGATAAAGGACTACAAGACTTTCAAGGAGTATTTGGAGCTTGTGTGGCTTAGTGGCCTTTTGGTTCCTCTCTTTGCTTTGTCCCAATGCGGTTTTCCTTTTGTTTGCTCATGTTTCTCGCACCTCATGTGTGTCACTTCCCTTTACCTCTCCTCAGCTAAATAGGATTTTTAGCCTGATCTGTCTAGGGCATATGAGCATACTCAGTTGGCCTTTTTTCTCTCTTCTCCCCTCAAGCAACCTGCAAACCAGTGGCAAAATTAAGTTCCGTTCCATAGAAGAGAAATGACCCTCAGCATATCATGTGAGTTCTATGCAATAGGCGACCAGGCAGAGCAGAGAGATCCTATTAGGGTCTCCCTCAGAGGAGCCAGCTAAAAAACTCATGCTTTATTAACAACCTGGGAATCTACACAGAGGGCAGACCAGGCTTCATTAGTTCTGCTGTGTACAGAGGAACCACATGTTCCTTCAGCTTGGTGTAGCTACCTACCTACCTGCTTGTTTTGGACTGTAGTGGATTTCGACTGATGAAAAGGTGATTGGAGAGAGGTTCTTAACATCTCAGAATGTGTACATAAGGTCTCCTTGGGGATGGGAGGGTTGTTTCCCACATGCAAGATGCTTAGGTTAAAGTTTCATGAATCCTCTCAGATTATGTAGAAGAAACATCAAAACCACTCAGTACACTTCGCAGGAAAAAAAGAAAACATACAACAAGAAGGATGTGCTTATAAGGCAGTGCTCTGCCGTCTGGAGGCAATCTTCACGGAGCAGAGGATTTTGTGTGCACTAACCAAAGATTTATCAAGAATCTTAAAGGAAACCCTTTCCTAAAAAAATAAAGTTCTTTGAGGACGTATACAATATAATACCATCTTAATTTAGTAAAACTTAGATTAATCCTGATCATACCCAAGGCTATCAACAAAATATATTGTGATAGGGTGTCTTTCCTCCTATGGAGTAGAGAGAAGTGTGGTTATCTGGGGATCTGCCCTTTTTTCTCTTCCTCACTGAGGTTCTGCAGAGTGCATACATGGTGCACCACACTGGTTACTGCTAAGATGCTGAGGATGTGTCACCTCAAGTACCTGTTCCTCCTTCTTCAGGCTAATGGTGAGAAGTCCTACATGTCAAATGCTGATGTTACCAAAGGCAACCTCGCACTGTTTGGCACACTCACCCGGCCAGGGAGGACCATGCTGCTCTGGCCCAACTTATGGCTTGGACCAGTTATGTATCATAGAATCATAGAATCATAGAATGGCATAGGCTGGAAGGGACCTCAGAGATCATCTCATCCAACCTCCTGTCATGGACAGGGAGCCCTCTCAACTAGGCCAGGCTTACTCAAGGCTCCATCCAACCGGCCTTGAACACCTCCGGGAGGGAGCATCCACAACTTCTCTGGGCAATCTATTCCAAAGTCTTACACCTCGTACTGAAGAATTCTTCCTAAGATCTAATCTAAATCTCTTCTTCAACTTGAACCCATTTTCCCCTTGTCCTATCAGTGGACACTCTTGTAAAAAGTCCTCCCCAGC